>NW_006160006.1:5067154-5091103 GCF_000334495.1 Tupaia belangeri chinensis | reverse complement strand
TTCCTTCCTTCCTTCTTTCTTTCTTTCTTTCTTTCTTTCTTTCTTTCTTTCTTTCTTTCTTTCTTTCTTTCTTTCTTTCTTTCTTTCTTTCTTTCTTTCTTATTTAACCAGGGAGAAATAGAGTAAGAGAGAGAGAAAGTGAGTGAGAAAGCAAACCACCAGGTCTAGGTCTCGAACCATGGTCAGCCATATGGGAGTCCAGTGCCCCTAAACACCACACCACCTGCCAGCCCCTGGGCCCTTTCTTTTATCCTTCAAATGTCTTAATATAGTAATGTGTGATGCTGATGAAGAGTGAAACTCCTTTCTATGAACTTTGATTTGTAAAAGCAAATTATTTCACTATTAAATCATTTTTAATATTAATATTAACATTAATAGACCGATATTTGCAGTAGGTCTATCTGATAGAGTAAATGTACTCCCACATCGTGCTTTTCACTCAGTGACTCCCCATCTCCCTCATGCATAGACTTGTTCTTGCTCTCCTTTGGGATGGATTTAAATTAGACACCATAGTTATGTCTTTGAACTTTAGGACCTAGGAACCCTCAAGTATTTGGGAACACCCCTTACATTTCGAAGAACCTGCTATCCTAACTCATAGAAGAGCATGGGACCCAAGGCAACCCTGTGGGCATGCAAACGACTCCTCTGAGTCACATTACATTTTAGAGACCGCTGATCAAGCCGCTGGTGGTTTTCCTTCTCCTGACACGTGAACTCCAGCACATTTCTTGCTGATTATTCTTGCTTTTCTGTGATGGCGGCACTGCCCTGGCACTCTGAATACTCGTCAGAGACGCGCACAGCCTAGGATGCAGCTCATGGGAGAAAGGACATGGGTCACTGCTCTGCTGTTTGATTTTGCTTTTGTGAAAGGAAACTACTCTTTCTGGCACAGCTGACCTGAACCTTCTGGCCCCATCACAGTCATGAGATGGGCCACATGGCAGCGTGAGACGGTGCCATCATTCCTAGTTTGGGTCAGAAACTATTTGAATTATTTCTCTTTTTGAACCATTTCTCTCGTCTGATCCCCTGATTCTGAAACAGCAATTTCTTGAACATTAATTTGCATTAATCCCCAAAGGTGATGTAGTAAGTCTGTCAGTAGGAACTCAGTAGACATTATAAAATAGCCTCAAACTAGTGTTTGGTATTGGTTCCTAAGTAGGGACTGGTTTTTGGTTTAATTTTAACTTTCCATTTGATGAGCCAGTTTGAAGACATACAGCAGCCTGATCATGATCAGGACTTTGTGAAAATTTTACATTTGACTAAATAATATTCAATCACAATAAAGCCCTTCTTTTCCAGGTCCCCCTTTCTTCCACCCTCTGGTCAATCCTTTTCCAGACTCTGAGCACCAGTTACACAATTTCTCCCCTCTTATAAGACCTAAGCCAGCAGTAATAGACTTTAAGCTGATCACCCGTCTTATCTTAAATTGTTCCTCTTTAAGTCAGGATTTTCTCAAATCACTACTGACCTACTACTTGAAAACCACAAATCCTCAACTAATTCCTGACACAGCGATTATTTGGAAGCTTCTTCTGTCGTACCAAAGCAAAACTGTAATAGGAAGTCGGAAACATCCAGGCTTCTGGCACCTCTCTTAACTAGGAAATGCCCTTTCCTTATCTGTTTGCTATTTTATACCTGTTTGTTCTGATGGTATTATTTTAAAACTTCAGAATAAGCATCTTAACCCAATGATATTATCCATAGCTTTAAAATAATAGCTGGCAAGTTCTTTATTACAGAGAAACAAAACATTAAATGGTGAATGTGAATAATACATCTAGGATATTTCCTACTTAAATTGATTTTTTAAAACTAATTAAAAAATAATTTTAGAGTATGTTTAATTTTCATTGTCTTCACACTACATTTCTATTTCCACTTACAGTAGAATAAAGTCAATTTATAGAGCTCAAGCTACCTTCCCAGCTGAGGAAAGGGCCACAGTCTCCTTACACAGCAGAGAGGATAGTATCAATATTTCGTAGAAGTCTTTAGTTATATATATAGAAAGACTGCTAAATGACTCATTGAAATGCATCATAGTTTGGATATATTTTGCCTCCAGAAGATACTACTCCAAAATGCACATGCATTACCTTCTCTGAATCAACAGCGAATTCTTGAGTTTTGGTGATATCATTGTCAAAGAATATACATCTCACCTAATTTGTGTGTAAAGTTGGTTAAAAATATATTGCAGATGTTTGACAAGCTTATGCGTTTCAGAGGAGTGTGTTCTTTTTTTTTTTTTTTCTGTCCTAAATCATGAGATTACAATTTGAAAATAAGAGGTAAAAGATAAACTTTAAAACAGCAAGCGTGTTCACACCTGAAATACTTTAATCCTTAATCCATAAACTCTTCAACTCCTGTTGAGATCTCCAGTGAGGTTTTGCTTTGATCTGAACAGAATCAAGGACACTCACTGAAAAAGCACCATTCACTTAACTATAGCAAGAAAACATTCTCTAAGAGACTAACTTGTTGATAACTTATTACGTTGTAACCATGTATGAATTATGTCCTTAATCATCGTTTCTCAGTGCCACACAAACTCTGTCACTGTGTTCAATTGGTCCTACATTAGTCTCATGAATTGATAAGTAATTTAAAATTCAATAACAATAAAGATAGATCCCATTTTTTCCCCAAGGTTTTTGCCACAGGGCACATGCACTCACCAGAAAGAGACAGAGAGAAGGAAAGTGAGAAATCACCTCCCAGGAGATGGCCATGCCCCAATCCCTCCTCCACTCTTCTCTTGGGATTTTTGGCATGCACACAAACGTGCCCAGCAGATTTCCAAGTTGCTGGATTTGGGACTTGAACCATGGCTGGCTATGTGGGAATCTAGTTCCTTAACCACCATGCCATCTACTGGCCCAATACTTCATGATATTTACTGAAACGAGTAGAGGAAGCCAAATCAACCATCTGATGTAATGAAAATGTTTCACTATAACAAAACTCAGATTTAATAATCATAGGCTGTTACCATTTTATTTCATTCAAATTGCATTAAGACTTGGGCCATCTTTTTAAGAGGTAATAAAAACTTTGGCTCTACTGTGATCATTTCCAAAAGTGTTGTGAAGGTCAGACCTAAGAATGATCACCTGGACCAGCCAGTGACTTGGTAGTTAAGGTAGCTGTATCTCATATGGCCCAACTGTACAGTTTGAGTGCTGGATCTGGGGACCTGAAAAACACACTGGACTCATGTGCACATGTGTCCAGCATCCTTCAGGAAAATGACAGAGAAGGAACTGTGGTATGGCCATGCCCCCTGAGGCTGTTATCTCTCATTCTCTCTCTCATCTCTGCTCAATGCATACACCCTATAGCAAATTGAAAGAAAAAAAAAGAATTAGAACTTAAGACATTGAGAAGAAGGAATTTCAGAATAATAAACTGCTCAGGATGCTGTGTGGTTACATTTCAACTTAAATGGAAAAGAAAGCAGAAAGAATAAAAAAATATTCACAGCCTAGCCATGTTTAGAGAATGACCAAATATTTCCAGGACAGAAAACTAAAAACGTAGTCTAGTGACCAATTGCTAAAGAAGCATAAATGAAAGGGGAGAGTCTGGTGCTAGTCAGCAAAAAAAGTGGGAAAAAGCCTGAGGGCATCTTAGAGATCTTCAAGACCTCCTCCCATCATTGGCCCAGAATGCTGAGAGGGCAGAATGGTTCCTGGGAATGAGTATGGGGTGGACTCCTTGCCATGTTCAGTCTGGAACTCCATGCATAGAACCACAGTGTATGGCCATTACAGAAAGTGCAGGTGATGGTTGTGGAATCAGCATCTATGTCCCTGTGGTGCTAATTCTTCAGACATGCATAACACGGGAGCTGTGGTGGTGTGGCAGCCTCCATCTAGATTTCAAAGGATATATCAGCACTCCTATACACAGACCTATAGCAGGGGCACGGTGTAGAGTGGGTATCCACTAGAGTCATGCTGAGCTATTACATAGGGTTGTAGCTCTTGAGAGCTCAAAACTATAGAGCCACCTGCACCATGCAGTGCCAGCCTGACACATCCACAGGCACCAGTGTGTATCGTCCCTTTGTGAGAGCAGTCACATGAGACAGCAAAGCCATGGGTGAGGATGTCCAGGGCCTTAGGGCCCCAATGCCACTTCAGTGTGTCTAGGGTGAAATAGGAAACAAAGGCAATAATAATTCTCAAGCTTTAGATTTAGTGTCTGACCCACCAGATTTTAGTCTTTCTTCAGACCAATTAATCTTTTTTTCTTCTTACAGTTTTCCTTTTTTTCTTGGAATGGAAATGTCCATCCTATGTCTATGTCTATCCCATCATTATATCTAGAAAGTAACTAAAGAATGTATTGTTGATTTTATAGACTCATAGTTGGAAAGTTTGCCTTGGCTTCAGATGAAACTTTGAATTTGGGCTTTTAAGTTAGGGATAGAACAAAGTAGATTTTAGGGCTTGTTGGAATGGATGACTGCATTTTGTATATAAAAAAAGCATAACTTTCTCAGGACCAGGGATGGAATAATAGAGTTTGAGTGCCCTCTTGATATTATGCTGTAACTTGAAACCCATTGCAGCAGTGTTGGGAGGTAGAGATTGGTGGAAATTGTTTGGCATGGAAGGGGGGAGATCCCTTACAAATAATTATTAATAATATGAGAGGGAGAGAATTCTCACTAATTAGCTTCTATGAGAGCCAATGGTCAGCTTCCAGCTGGTCTCCTTCTCTTTGCACACATCTACAGTCCTTTCTACTTCTCTCAGCCATGTTGTGAAATAGCATAGAAGGCAAGTTAGATTTCAATCCCATGCTTTTGGCCTCTGAAGCCATGAAACTGTGAGTCAAATAAACCTCTTTTCTTTATGAACTAACTAATCACAGGTACTTTGGTTACAGCAACACAATAAACTAAGAAAAAAACTAGTCTATAAACAACACATTTAACCACATGAAAAAAAAATAATTCTTATCAAGTTTGCCCTTTAAATAATCTTGAACTAGACATTTTAAAAATGAACAATCATATTTGATTCACTATTTATATAGAGAATGAATAAAAGCAAAGGGATGATAGTTCAGATACTTTTCTCCTCAATACATTTTAAATTATATAACTACATTTTAGAAATCTAACTTCATTTTTAAGTTTTAGAATGAACTAATTCTCCCAAAGAAGTCTATGTATACAATGTCAAAAAATTAAGAATCACTGTATTGCTGGTATTGTTGTTTGCTTCCTTTCTTGTTTTAGGGTGTGTGTATGTGTGTGTGTGTGTTTGGAGGTGGTATTTTATGTGTGTCTTTTCCATTTGGCAGCCCCCATCAGGTTCGATTCCCTAGGTGGTCACAACTGCCACTGCATGACTTTCCTGTCACAACAGTCTGAAGTTTACAGAAATAATACAAATAGTTATTGAAAGGATTTAAAAATAATATAACTAGTTAGTAGACTTAACCAGATTCTGTATTTTTCCTTAGTCAACAATTATTTCTAAAAACTTTTCACATAATACCAGTTCCTGGGCTGGTCACTGTTGATACAATGGTAATACTATAAAATTTCTCTCTTTAATTTCTATCTAATTTGAAAAGAAAGTAAATAGGTTCTTACAGTATGACATAACATGTGCCAGAGAGCAGCTTCCTGTGTCATTACAACCCACTGAAGGATCGGTTAATTAATACTTAGAAGGTCTTTGGGCTTCCTGGAAGAATGGACATCTCAAGGAAAATGAATAGGAGTTGCACAAGAAAATGTTACTAGTAGACAAAGAGATTCAAAGGTCAAGAAGCTATGTACATGGAATTGAGTATGGGGTGGACTCCTTGCCATGTTCAGTCTGGAACTCCATGCATAGAACCACAGTGTATGGCCATTACAGAAAGTGCAGGTGATGGTTGTGGAATCAGCATCTATGTCCCTGTGGTGCTAATTCTTCAGACATGCATAACACGGGAGCTGTGGTGGTGTGGCAGCCTCCATCTAGATTTCAAAGGATATATCAGCACTCCTATACACAGACCTATAGCAGGGGCACGGTGTAGAGTGGGTATCCACTAGAGTCATGCTGAGCTATTACATAGGGTTGTAGCTCTTGAGAGCTCAAAACTATAGAGCCACCTGCACCATGCAGTGCCAGCCTGACACATCCACAGGCACCAGTGTGTATCGTCCCTTTGTGAGAGCAGTCACATGAGACAGCAAAGCCATGGGTGAGGATGTCCAGGGCCTTAGGGCCCCAATGCCACTTCAGTGTGTCTAGGGTGAAATAGGAAACAAAGGCAATAATAATTCTCAAGCTTTAGATTTAGTGTCTGACCCACCAGATTTTAGTCTTTCTTCAGACCAATTAATCTTTTTTTCTTCTTACAGTTTTCCTTTTTTTCTTGGAATGGAAATGTCCATCCTATGTCTATGTCTATCCCATCATTATATCTAGAAAGTAACTAAAGAATGTATTGTTGATTTTATAGACTCATAGTTGGAAAGTTTGCCTTGGCTTCAGATGAAACTTTGAATTTGGGCTTTTAAGTTAGGGATAGAACAAAGTAGATTTTAGGGCTTGTTGGAATGGATGACTGCATTTTGTATATAAAAAAAGCATAACTTTCTCAGGACCAGGGATGGAATAATAGAGTTTGAGTGCCCTCTTGATATTATGCTGTAACTTGAAACCCATTGCAGCAGTGTTGGGAGGTAGAGATTGGTGGAAATTGTTTGGCATGGAAGGGGGGAGATCCCTTACAAATAATTATTAATAATATGAGAGGGAGAGAATTCTCACTAATTAGCTTCTATGAGAGCCAATGGTCAGCTTCCAGCTGGTCTCCTTCTCTTTGCACACATCTACAGTCCTTTCTACTTCTCTCAGCCATGTTGTGAAATAGCATAGAAGGCAAGTTAGATTTCAATCCCATGCTTTTGGCCTCTGAAGCCATGAAACTGTGAGTCAAATAAACCTCTTTTCTTTATGAACTAACTAATCACAGGTACTTTGGTTACAGCAACACAATAAACTAAGAAAAAAACTAGTCTATAAACAACACATTTAACCACATGAAAAAAAAATAATTCTTATCAAGTTTGCCCTTTAAATAATCTTCAACTAGACATTTTAAAAATGAACAATCATATTTGATTCACTATTTATATAGAGAATGAATAAAAGCAAAGGGATGATAGTTCAGATACTTTTCTCCTCAATACATTTTAAATTATATAACTACATTTTAGAAATCTAACTTCATTTTTAAGTTTTAGAATGAACTAATTCTCCCAAAGAAGTCTATGTATACAATGTCAAAAAATTAAGAATCACTGTATTGCTGGTATTGTTGTTTGCTTCCTTTCTTGTTTTAGGGTGTGTGTATGTGTGTGTGTGTGTTTGGAGGTGGTATTTTATGTGTGTCTTTTCCATTTGGCAGCACCCATCAGGTTCGATTACCTAGGTGGTCACAACTGCCACTGCATGACTTTCCTGTCACAACAGTCTGAAGTTTACAGAAATAATACAAATAGTTATTGAAAGGATTTAAAAATAATATAACTAGTTAGTAGACTTAACCAGATTCTGTATTTTTCCTTAGTCAACAATTATTTCTAAAAACTTTTCACATAATACCAGTTCCTGGGCTGGTCACTGTTGATACAATGGTAATACTATAAAATTTCTCTCTTTAATTTCTATCTAATTTGAAAAGAAAGTAAATAGGTTCTTACAGTATGACATAACATGTGCCAGAGAGCAGCTTCCTGTGTCATTACAACCCACTGAAGGATCGGTTAATTAATACTTAGAAGGTCTTTGGGCTTCCTGGAAGAATGGACATCTCAAGGAAAATGAATAGGAGTTGCACAAGAAAATGTTACTAGTAGACAAAGAGATTCAAAGGTCAAGAAGCTATGTACATGGAATTTAGGGGGGGAAATTTACATAAAAATGCTCTTTGAATGGGAATATAAACTGAAGTCCTTTTCTTGAACAACTGAAATTTGCAGAGACCAGAAGTCCAGCACTCCTCGTACTCATTCCTATTCAGAAGTAGCTGATGGAAGTAGGTCTACATTAGAATAAATTAATTTTATTTCAATGAGAAAGAAGCATTAAGATAAATGTCTTCCATATTCTTCAATCGTATTTGGATATAAAAGGGGCCAGCACTTTAAAAGCTATGGTTAGACTACAAAGCAGACAACAACAAAAGAGCACATTTCCATATCATCATTACCTCTATCTGTATCACAAAGCCAACATTAATAATTCATTTACCAGAAAGCTCAGTATGTTTTGAAAGGTCCAGCACCTTTGCAATATATTCCTAATACAGAAGAACAAAGCGCACACCCTTTGTTTTAGGAAAAGCACAAGATACATTTGATAATGAAACATGTCACAAATATTTTTCTTCCAGTTCAAGAATTCCTGGGTTGCCAACACAACAATCCTGATAGGAGCATTCTTCTATAATACGATTGTAAACCTTGATTAAAAACTTCCGTGCTTAAATGTATTTTTCAAGTTTGGCCAAGGTAAGCTTGAAAAATAACTAAATTTATGACTGTTAACATTTTATTGGTTTGGCAATTCACAGGTAATGCAATATTTAATGGTTCTGAAGAAAGTCTGTGTAACATATTCTCAAATCCCAAATCCCATAACAGCATGAGAAGGTCAGACTGATAGTAATTTAACCTAAGTTAATGTTACATGTTTTCAAGGGTATCAGACAGTGATTTAAGCACAAATAAATTCAATTAAGCATTGAGACCTTTGACCAAGAAAAAAAAAAGAAAGAAAAAGAGAGAGCAGAAACGACAATAATCAAAAACTAATCTACTTAACCCACTACTGTCGGGTCTCATCAAAATTCAGGCACTTGTTGTGGATCGCTTATCATTTGTTCCACGGGGAGTATGTCTTTCCATGAGCCTCTGCTGTGTCCATCCCTTCATCTCCCTAGATCTGCCATCTATCATTTATCTGTCGTACTTATACTATTGGGTTTGTTTCCGCATTTTAAATGCTTCTCAGACTTTTCAATCTTTTGCTACAATATGCTTAATGGTCACTCTAGCACCTTTTAATCTTTTTTTCTTTTTTATAATTCATCTTTCCTCACATTTCTAAGATTTAGTCCTACACTTTTCTACTTGAATTTCATACATAAGTAAAAGGTATAGATGAGCAAGCTCATTTATTGATCAAATATTTACTTGTATTCAATGGTCAGCCTTCCAGTTTAATTCAGTTTGTCTTTAACACTAGGCCTCATAAGACTGACAATCATGGAAAAATGCTCAGCAAGGACAATAGCTTGTATAATCCACGTATTCTCCAGGTGAGAGCACTGAAGTCCAGAAAGGATAATACCTTGGTAAGTAATCAAGGCTCCTCTAATTCCTGTATGCTAATATCACCTTAAGTTTATTTTCCTACTTTATTTTTACCTCCTCAGTTACAGTAGAGACAACATTCACCAAACCCATTTATTTTTCATCTAGGTGCTATCTAGACTGTATTCCAGTCTTCCTTGATGTTAGGTGCACCCACATACAGGGTTCTGGCCAGCCCCACGTGGTAGAATGATGTGTGCACATCCAACATGGCCAATTAAAACCTCCTAGGAGTGAACCTGATTCTCCGCACTCACTGGCTGAATGGAGACCTTAAACAGAGCCGAACCCTGAGATGAAAGAAGCCTGAATGTCTGAGGACAACACAGAGCATGGCCCCTCCAACCTGCACACACGGAGCTCCAACAGCTGCAAGAAGCCACATTTTGCTGTGTGGAATCATTTGGCACAGGAAGTAGCTTACTGGACTCTTGAACATGTGCTGATACTGGACATTGGTTACTTCGCATTTTTGCCATTGGTGATTTTCAGGAATGGGTCTAGTCAGAAATGTCTCTTATTTTTTTATTAATGCAAATGTTATCTTTATTCAAATATAATAAATATGCAATAGATAATGAGTGACAGAAATATAAAATTGTATTTAATGGAAAGTTGGATCTTCAGAATTAACTTCTGTGTTTAAGGCACATAAAATTAAGACCTAGTCAAGATTGGATTCTGTCTTCTCCTCCTTTTATGACTCTATCCAAATAATTATACTCAAACTATTAAAATAGTGCTATCAAATGCTTCTGGCTTGATACCTTCAGTCACTTGCTGCCCGATTAGTTTTTGTCTTGTGCAGACTGACAGAGAGGACTACTCACAGAGACTAGGTACGTTTCTCTGTATAGAGCCTGTGTTTGGTTTCTTCTCACTGCAACTGTTTTATGCTGTATCAAAGTGACACAAGAAAAAAGAGATTTGTAAGATGTAAATATTGGGCATAATTACTAATTTTTTATTTTAAATTAATTTACTGATGATTTATATTTTCTTTTTTATTTAAGAGGTTTTTATCTATTTTTTCTTTATTCTTGAGAGAGTGTGTACACATGCATGTGTGAAGAAGAGAGAAGAAATAAGGGCACCCGCTCCAGTGTCTGGTCACACTGACATGCCCTTCCTCCAGCCCTCCAGCTCACCACACCCTGAGCACCTTCACACAAGCCTGAACTGGTTCAGGCTGCCTGGACTGGGGATTCGAACTGAGGTTGTCATGGAGGTCTGGCTTCTCTTGAGTAGCAAATTACACTGTGCCATGGAGCCAGCCCCAAATGTTCATTTTCTTTTTAAAAAGAATTAACAAAGTTTTTCTTTTGGAGTCATCTCTATGTATGTCATATTCTCTTATTATTTTATCTTTTCGCAAACTATCTCCTGAAGAAAGTTGTGCCTGTTTTGCCACTTTTTAAAATTATTTTATGTTGGCATTTCTGGTATTGGTTGTATTAGTACATGGGAATTAACTCATAGATGTGAATACAGAACATGGGCTAGTGTGTATGTTTATAACAGAAGGACGTGTAGCTCTTCAAATGTGTTTTCTTTTCTCATCCTCGGCCAGGTAGTAGTTGGGGCATCCCACTGTTAGCAAAGCTTCGAGGAGTGACCACAGTCACATACGAGGTAGGAGTCAGAATGTTCTGTCCTAAACAAGATGGGTTTTGCTGAAAGATGGGAAGTTCAACCTTAGTATAACATTACAAAGTCATTTATTTATGATTTAGTAATTTGGGCATGACTTGGTTGAAGAAAAGTCTAGGGTAATGGTAATCCATGTTTATTCTACAACAATTTGGAAAAGCAAGATGCCAATCTGTTCTAAGGGGGTTTGATAACCTCAATGCAAATGGAAGTAAATTTACTTATGTGTATATCTATTATTTCTGCTCCTGTGTCTAGTATGCATGTTGATAGTCCAGCAAGGTAGAAGATACGATAGAACTTGTGAGTTAAATGTCCTAAACACACACTCTATCCTTCCCCAAACACTCAGTAATTGTTCTCTTTCTATGTGTTATACCTCTTCTCAGCCATAACCATAAGATGTTATTATAAAAAGAAACTCAAACTTGAATCCCTTCCATGTATTAAATGCTATAATGTTTTGTAATCTCATATCATATTTTGAAATACATGAGCATATTATAAAGTTGGTGCCAATAACACAGGCACCGAAGGGGGAATTCCAGAAGTCTGATGTGGTTCTGAATCATGCAAGATTTAGAAATTTAATTCCTCTCCATTTTTGTTCCTCTTTCTTCCCTTATCAATGAGAGAAATGAATCAGCCTATGTAAATATTTTATATCTGTTTCCATGGACTGCATTAAGTGTAAGGCTGTCTAGGGTCATGGCCCGCCTCAGGGCAGCTCATGGGTACAGGCAGTTAAGCTGTGGGTTGATGATTCACTGAATTTTAGATGCAAGATGGCGTCAAATTAGCCACTGCCGAATTATCTCAAACTCAAATCTGAATGGACAACAGCATAAGGTCTTATTTCTCTATTAATAATAAATGGGAAATAAATCACCCAAACAATGATGTATCTACTCTCTTATTCCAGTAAATAGGTGAGAATATTTTGGAATCAGTAGAACTATTAGTAAAATTCCATTATATAAAAACCTTAGGAAGAATCCTGGTTCAGATAAATGTCAACATTCTCTTCCTACCCCTCTGTGTTTTCATATCCAGGTAGCTCTTTCACTGTCTGAAATTGGAAACTGCATGCCATGTCTCTAACTAGAAACAAGGAGTAGCAGGTGGAGACACTGAAAACACCAAGTTCATAGAAAAGTTAGCGGGTGCTCCAACGTCCTTCATCTAAAGCACTACAGTTCCCTGCTGTCCTGAATCAATGTGATTCCTCACCTTCTCGGACTATCATTAATACACCAGCTGTCTGTTCTGTAGCTTGATGCTTCTGAAACAGTGACTCTCACTTTTTTTCTATGTTGTCCCCCATGTGTTCTATGAACATTTCCCCTTTCTAGTCATTGATTCCTCATGTCTCTCCTGAATGATTTAACTCCTGTGTTAGAGTTTTATTTCCTAGTTTTCCTCTTCTTCTTCTTACCTAGAATAGGGATGAACACATTTAGAAGGTTTTCTTCTCTGTTTTACAGACAAATGTCCTTCTATGTGAATACATATCTGGACAATCTAGGAAGACAATTTACTTGATAACAGAAATACTCTGATAGTGTTTTTAAAAACATGACACAGGTGGCATGGTGACTCAAGCACTAGACTACCACACGGCCAACTGCAGTTCAAGTTCTAGACCTGGTGGAAAGAAAGTAAGAAAGCAAGATGCTGGGTCTGGAACTTGAACCACGGACAGCCATGTGGGAATCCAGCGCCCTTAACCACCACACCACCTGCAGGCCCCAAAACAAATAATTCTTTTTTTTTTTTTTGAGAGATTTTCACTGTAGGGAGCGTGCGCTTGCCAGACAGACAGAGAGAGACATAGAGACAGAAAGCGAGAAATCACCCCCCAGGGGCGATGGTCACGCCGCAATCCCTTCTCCTCCATTCTCCTCTCGGGATCTCGGGCATGCACGCACACGTGCCCGGCGTGAGTTTTAAGCCACTGGGTCCGGGACACAAACCGCGGTCGACTACGTGGGAGTCCAGCGACATAGCCATTACGCTAACTGCTGGTTCCCAAAACAAATAATTCTTTAAAAAATGATTCACATGTCTAGTTCCAAATCTCCATTTCTCTAGCTAATGGTTGATGATCTTATCCAACCCTATAAATAACCTTTCATAAGTAATAGGTTGACAGTAATATGTAGCCTGTTATGATATTTTTAAGTTTAGGCTAAATCACATTTATGGGCATACAGTTAGAAATCAATGTGATAGATGTAAAAATCAACTTCTTTGTGGAAAATTTTGCCCCAGATACTACTAATAATTATGATCGAATTATCAGCCCACTCAGACTACGTAGCTCACTAGTGTTGATAACAGAGTCATTTTGGGATTTCATTCCATCCAAATGTTAAAGCAGCATATTAAGTAATGTTCAAGAAATGTGATGGAGATGGTCCAGATTATTACAGAACATTTTACACCTAGTAAAGAAAACCAAGACACATAACCCTCCCCGTTCTCCGACCGGCCTTCGACTTTCCTCCTTCACAGTACCAATGTCTGTGGTACTAACTTTCTCCTAGGAGCAAGTTCCTGCCGTCACGAAGCTCGTGTAAATGGTCAACTTGGACAGGTGCACCTGTGTTTTCTTAGACATCCTCATCCTGAGATGTTCTCATTCTTTTCCCAACAGCTACCCATGTTCACGCGTGCATCCATGGGTTTATTTTCAAATATCTTATGCTCCAGTAGCCTCTGATTATAAGTCATTTTCCTTTCCTTTTAGCCATGCCATCATTGGAACGGCTACCAGCTCTAACCTTAATAGGAGCCCAATAACCTTCTCATTTTCTAGGAACATAACAGGACCGTTCTCACGTGCTTCCCTGTCCAGTGGCCAGAAGATCCCACACTGGGTAAACGCTCAGACTGTGATGCAGGGTGGGAAGTCATGGTCGCCTTATCTTAGTTACTAAAGGAACTCATGGTGAATTTGAGTTTGCCAAATATGCTATACTTCTACTAGTCCTAGTTTCAAAACAGAGACAGAAGTTTCTACATTAGTTTCATACGTTGCAGCCCTTCTCGGCTCAGCCTCCTGAGTGTGGAGCCCACCAGGGTTCGCCTTCATTTCCTAAAGAAGTGAACCTTGTGGAAGTCTGTAGGTTCAAATGCATGTTGATTATATAAAGATGTATCTCCACATGTTTTACATGTATGTATAAATATATATGTAGATCCATGTTATTTATGTATAGATACATGTTTTCCTTTTCCAGTGTGAAGAACGGACCCCCAAATCATCTCAAGTCTTTCATATAAATTAAGTAATTCTCGCCTTCTCACTATAATCTGATTTACTAATGTTTGCATGTGTAAAATATAGTTCTATCTAGCAAATCAAAATACACTTAAATATTATGGTTTTAGGCCTGTTATGCTTACAATTTGAATTCATAATTGAAGAAGAATATAGGCAGTAGAAATTATTTAAGTTTTCCTTTGAAAAATATGTCAGGAATTGGATAAATTATAAACCACTATTTTAAGCTTTTATAAAAAATAATTACATAATTTTATTTACCATTATTATAATTTTTAAATTTGCTAAAGGGTACATGTGATCACCAGACAGGGACACAGAGAGAGAAAGAAGGAACATGAGAAAGCACGCCGCCAGGCACCAGGTCCGGGACTCAAACGACAGTTGGCCATGTGGGAGTCTAGCGCCTTAACCACTACGCTACCTGCTGGCACCTACTTTATGTTTGTTGTTTTTTTTTTCAACTTGCAATTAAAAATATTATTCAAATATTTAAGTGTACATTTCCAAAATGTTTGTTGTAATGGTGTCTTCTCTTAACTCATGTCCATATCTGTTCTTTGCAATAAACCAAAAAATACTATTTTTAGGATGATGCAAGTCTGTTTCCCCACCATAGCTAAAATTTCTGTTTTAACACTTAGTCATACACTAAAAAAGATGGATGTATCCCCTGCACAGCTATTTACCATCTGGTTAAGCAAATACACTTAAAGATACTTCTGCGATTGTGATCGAGTGACAGCGGATCTCGACGCACCCCGAGCTTGGACTCCGAAATGATGACTGCACAGCTGTGGCTGGCACCATGAGGGACCAATAAAATCTTTATGCTCCATTTGGATGGCAAGGACCTTTATCGGAGAGAAGCACGAATGGCTAGATAACAAAGAAATGATCCATTTAGCAGTTGTTTTAAATCTAAGACAGATAATGGAACTTCTAAGTCATAATTAGCTTTTAACACTAGAAAGATTGTTTTCAAGTTCCATATTCCATTCTAATATTTTTAAATTGTTATCATGCTATAAATCTTTGATTGCAGTCTTGTTTCATTGTTCTAATGCCATCAGTGTAAAACTAAAGCCATCACATCGTGCTTAACAGCTAAAGCACCGAGATGATCAGAACACTTCATACCATTTCCAATCAAAGAGAACGACAGAAGGAAAAGAAAAAACTCTAAGTGCAGCGTGCCTAGAAAAAAAAACAGGCAGACATATGCTTTTGTTGTCTGATCAAGTCATTCAAAACTAGTTCGGAATGTTGGCCATTTATTGCCATCTCTGCGCACGGCGTGATTTCCGAGCACTTAGACAAGGTCTCTCAAAACAATGAGCCAGACACGGCTGCCTGCTCTGCAGTATCAGCAGTAAACCCTTAGAAATCACCCTTCAGGATGTTCACTGCTCTGAACTGACATCAGCAGTTATTTTTAACTGGCATTTCTCCCCTTTCTCTAAAGATTTAGTAATCCTGGTACCTACATACTTTAATTATGTTTCATAGTGGTGAGTAAAACTTTTTACTTCCCCAACTTAGTATCGGCCAGGTTTCCAAGGGAATGCCTGAGAAGAGTGACTCCCATCCAGGTGGAACGGGCAGGTTTCGCCCCGTTTCCCTCGGCTCTGTTGTACAGTGAGGGAGGAGGAGGCTTGGACACCGTTCTCAGTCTAGAATTTCCAATGTCGAGGATGTTACTACCATTCGTCTAGTTCAAGCCTGCGTCCATGGATAAGGAACCACGAGTCTGAGGTGAGGGTCTGGATCAAGTCCCACAGTACGAGGTGTAGCATGGGTTAATGCCAGGTCCGGGACATCAGTGACCTCCCCTGTCTGAAACTGGAGAACGCTATTAGTCCTGCATTCAGGGAGACAAGGACAAAGTCTGCAAGTTCAACACCGGTGGGGTTCTCAGGCCACGCTCACATAAATGCAGGACTACCACTGATGTCCACTTCGGTGAGTGTTTTAAAAACTCAATGGACGAACACATAAACCTCTTTGGGCTACTTCTTTTTTGGGCTATAAATATCAATTTATTAAAATGTGTACCATTATTATGCATTTCAGTACACAAGTTAATGAAAATGTAGACACGTGTTCTAAGAATAAGATCAGCGTCCTTTGTTTATGTCTAGGTATGTGCGGACAGAGGTACAGCTGCTTCTGTGGAAATGTTCCTGTGTAGACACACCTGTGCAGACACGGGGACTGTCAGCGTCACACCATACCCCATGTTGTACGGGAAGCTGCTGTAGACTTTTCAGGAAGCCATTTTCCTCAAGAACGTGCACATTATTTAGTAAATCTCTCTCGGCCACGTCAGTGCTTGTCAAAAACAATCAATGCTTAGAGAGGTCAACCATCATGCGCTAACCTTCCCAGAGCTTGTGCCGTGTCACTGACACCGAGCTTTGCGAGTTACGCTCTGTAGAGTGTCCGCTCCTCACAATGACCCTGTGGAGCAGGCATTACTACTGTCTCCATTTCGCAGACATGAGAGCTCAGAACTGAGCGCCTGCATAACTCCAGGGTCTCACAGCTAGCAGGAGCAGGAACACAATACGCGGAGTTGATCTCACTGTAGTGCCTACTCTCAAAACCACTGGGCCACCCTGCTTTCCATAGCACATTTCAGAATTATATCAGAGACGCCTTTCTTCTGCATGAATAAGAAAAATAACCTATGGTTACAGTTCCTGATGCTTTTCAACAAAACATTACAGTTTCCTAAAAAAAATAGTATCATTTTCTTTTTTTATTGGAACCACCTTTAAAATCAGATTTACGATTTTCATTTAACTGATGAGCTCAGTTAAACTGCAAGACTGTCACTCTGTGAGTAAATGGCAGGAACAGAAACTTGAGTTCAAATTTCTGCTTTTAAAGCCAGAGCTATTTCAACTATGAATTTAAACATCCAGAGAGAATAAAAAGAAGCTGAAGGTCTTCTCAGACTTTGTGGAGTTGAGTTTGGGTTTTCTACATGGTCTGCTCTGGGTTTATCCACAGACGTTCCAACCGAGATCCTGTGTGTGACATGTCAAGGCAGAAGTGTCCCAGTAAGCAGCAGGAAATAAAATAACCATGTCTGTGGTTATAACCGTCTACTTTGGAGACCCCCGACTCTGAACCGACTGCTGTGTAGTGTGTATAGTATTCAGTCCTCAGCACAAATCAGTGCGACCACTGTCGGCACGGCACAGCTATTCTTGCAGGTGGTAGTCACTGACCAAGGGACCTCTGGTGGCTCTACGTGGCTGTCAACAAGATTCAGAGCCAGTCATGGCGTCTCCAGACCTGAGACTTACTTTTTTAAAAAGCTATTTCTTCCTTCCCAGAGAGAGAGAGAGGGACAGCACCCCCAACAGGGTCTTGATGCCATGTCTCACCATCCCCGCTTCAGCCAGGACCGTGGGCACACTTGTACTCAGGGGGGTCTGCAGACAGGAACCCAGAACCTTGCCCTGTGGGGGAGCCTCATGGACCACCCCAGCCTGTCTCAGCCCCAGAGCTTGCCTACAAACAAAGACTTCAGGAGAATGGACCCACTGCTGCCCGCGTGATATTCTTCCTTTGATCACAGATGATACTGGGTTTTATTAACGTCACAGAACAAGCGAGGGATAATTTCCTCCTTCGCAGTCATGAAAACACACCGCTGATAAATAGGGTCAGTGCAGGTTTGGGTAATTCATCTATTCAATATTAGTTTGGCCTTAGTATTTCTGATACATTAAGTGCATCTGAATTCTATAATGTACCTAAACTCTTAGATTACTGCCCAGGAACATGTATAAACATTGTATCTTCATTGTTTTGCTACCTGGACTCTAGTATTTCATTCTCTAGTCAATGGTGAATAATTACATGTTAGAGTGAAACTCACAAAAACTTGTGTAGGTGAAATAGCTGAGTTACAGTAATTTAATGTTTGAATTGTGTTATCTTCAAAAATATCCATGCTACTCTTGGTTATTGAGCTACGCTTTACTTACCTGACTTATTCTAGTGTATTGGTGCTTTAAATGAAAAAGCTAATTTAAATGCTGGAGAGGCTTCCCCTCTCACTTCCTACACATCTTTGAATTAAATAGTATTAAAGCAGCTTAATGCAACTGCAAAAGTTCCTGTCTTCAGTGTGGCTTCATGCAATATTAGGAATTTGTTTTCATTCTTCAATAAATGATTATTATAATGTAATAAAAATAGAACTTGTATCTAACAATGCTACAGCTGCAGAAGCTGATAACACATCTTTAGCATCTTAACCTGAAAGAACAATTAAAATTTTTCTAATTAGATAATTAGACATTTACATAATTACATAGAATTATTATAAAAATCCAAAAAGACTGTGTTTCTATTCACTTAGACCAGTTGAAAGAAGGATATATTGTTTTGTATGCTTACATTCTACATTTTGAATTCCAGTGTGAATGCAAAAATAAATACATAAAGGAAAAATAAATGTAAAAAAACTAGCTTATAGGCTCTATGAAATGTATTTTTTTTTGTTTTTGTTTTTTGTTTTTTATATTCAGGTGATTAAGAATTCCATTGGCATATAAAATAAAGAATTCTTTCCTGAACGACTGAATTACACATTTGATTCCATTTAATTTATTTGTGATAGGTTAATTGGGAGAGTTATCTATGCAATTTATATATTCTAATGGTGCATGTATTTCTTACATTAATTCTTTTTTATTAAATACATCTCTTTCAGTTCATTAAAATTCCAGAGTTTGTGTGTGTGTGTGTGTGTGTGTGTGTGTGTGTGTGTGTATGAGTGTGTGTGTGTTTTGTTGTATTGTGGTATGATTCCTGTAACTTACCCTGAAAATAATTTTTCTCCTTAATTAATAGCCTTTAGTTTTCAGAACAGTTTCTGTTTACAGGGCTGAGCTCCATTCGCCCACACACCGCACAGTTTCTGTTAGTAACGTCTTGAACGAGTGTGGTGCCTCTGTCACAATTACTGCACCAAATGTGATATGTGATGCATTATGAGCCAACATGATAGTTTATGTTTCCTTTTCCTTTTTTTTTTTGTTCTTTTGCTATTGGGTGCATGTGCTTACCAGAAAGACAGAGAGACAGAAAGTGAGAAATCACCCCCAGGGTGGATGGCTACACCGCAATCCCTTCTCCTCCATTCTCCTCTCGGGATCTTGGGCAGTCACGCACACGCACCCAGCGTGAGTTTAAGCAACTGGGCCCGGGACTTGAACCCCAGTCAGCTACATGGGAATCCAGTGACATAGCTATTACTCCAACTGCTAGTCCTACCAACGTGGTAATTTATGTAAAGGTTCACTCTGTGCCCTGCAGTTCTATGGGTTTTACCAAGTGCCTAATACTGCATATTTGCCATTACAGTATCACACAGAATGGTAAAAATACCCCACACTGGGCCAGCAGGTGGCATAGGGTTTAAGGTGCTGGACCCCCGCAAAGCTGGCCATGGTCCTGTCCTGGATCTAGCCATTGTTCTCACTCCTCTCCCCGCCTTCTGTCCTTCTCTGGTGAGCACACATGTCCTATAACAAAGTTTTAAAAATAATAATAAATAAAATAAAATTCTTCTTTAAAAGCCCTGCCTTTTAGTTATTCATCTTTCCTTTTGCCACCAAATCTTTAATCATCAGTGAATTTATTACTGTCTCTACAGTTTGGCCTTTTCTAGGATGTCTTATAATTGGAATCACATGGTTTGTTTTCCTTTCATACCGCTGCTTCCACTGAGAAATATGTAAAGTTCCTCCATGTCTTTTTTATGGTTTAAGGTTCACTGATTTTATTGTATTTATTTTTATTTTTATATCACATTACATACTAATTTATGTGTTATTATGTTGTTATAAATAAAGTGTATGTTAAATGTATTTAATATATCATAAACACATTGAATGATAAATGCATATAAACATGTTAACTTACTGTATTACATTCATAGATATTTATAATGTGTATACATTCATACATATTTATGGCATGGATGTATTACTGATAGTTTGTCCATTCATTTATTGAAAGGCATCTGGGTTGCTGCAAGTTTGGAATAAGTACGCATGAGGATGCAATGAACATGTGTGCAGAGCTTCTGTGTGGACACATGCGTTCAACTCAAATCTGCACATACCGAAGAACGAAGTTTCTAAATCATACACTAAGACAAGACTGAGTTTTGTTAAAAACTGCCGAACTGTTGCATCTTCACCAGCGTGTGGCACTATCCCTTTTCAAAATTATTATTAGTAGTATTCTTGGTATTATTATTATTTTAGCTTTTCTTCTCCCAGAGGGAAGTGTGCTTGCAGGAGAGAGACAGAGAGGAGGAAAGTAAAAAAGTAGCCCTGCAGGAAACGACCCTGCTACAATCCCTCCTTGGTCTCTCCCTCCTTTCGAGATTGTGGGCTTCACAAGTGCTGGCCTGTTTTTCAAGCCTCTGGGTCCAGTGCTTGAACTGCATGGTTGACCATGTGGGATCCAGCCACTTAACCATCAGGCAAGGGCTGGCCAATTTTAGCCATTCTAGTAGGCATGTTTGGTGTCCCATTGTTGTTCGTGCTGTGTCTCTCTCCCAAGCATACCAGCCACCTGTCTATCTCCTGGAGTGTTCAGCTCTCTCCCTGCTCAGGTAACAGTAGGATTTCCTAACAGGAAGGCACTTCCCACCCTAGACCCTCGTGAGTGGAGGGACTCAGTCCTCGACATTCCAGCAGGCCAGGGCCGGGCAGGGTGCCACAGTGGACGAGGACTGGGAACTATAGTGTGACCAGCTGGGCCGCTGTGGATTCTAGCTGGAGCCTATATGAGAAGAGCTTTGACCACTGACAGGGTCCTGGCTGAAGGACCCTGAAGCCGTTGCAGACACTGAGACAGTGTTCACCTGGGGGTCAAGTTCATGCAGAGAAGAATGGCAGGGGATGGATGGAGGATGCCCTGCAGGGACTATACCAGCCCTGTGTCCAGCCCTACTGTGCTCTGGTCATTTAAAGTATGTACGCCACAAAATAGCTTTCCTTATTTCGTTGAGTGCAATCGCTTGGACTACGTGTCATTTACAGACTCAAATCTGCAGGCAGAGATATTCACACACAAGTGTGATTAAAAAGCCTAAAATTCATATGCAGTCATAGCAGAATTCCGAGAAAGCGGCCCTCTCTCCAGCCGCTCAGTAGTTTTTCTTATTTACTGAATTTCTGTAATAGGTCAGATATTGTTCTGGGATTTGAAAATTCAGGGTTGAAAAATCAAATAGTGACCCTGATCTCATGGAACGTCATTTGGAGGAAAGAGAGAAAAACCACACGATGTCTGTTAACAAGCAAACAGCCAAGGATGGGTATTCGGAGCGGCTGATGTGAGTGAAGACATGTGCAAAGCCCCATGCATGGACCGCATGCAGTGAACATGCCGTGCCCAGGTTCTGAGTTCAGGCCTGGACGAGGAGAAGGGGAATGCCCGCAGGGAGCCCTAGCCTTATCCAGGAGCCCAACAGCCACGTAATGTTGAGAACGGGAGACACACGTAGAGCCGAAAACTGGAAGTAAATGAAGCACAAGGAGCAATGAGAACCACACATCAAGTACAAGAGTAACCAGGGCCCCAGCAGAACAGAAAACGCTGAATACGGAGAGTGACGTGCAGACACTAGGCCACTGCAGAAATATCTGTGCACCTGTGAAACGAGAGGAGGTGAAACACATTCAAGCGGGGGAACATGCTTTCTGGTCCTGTGTGGATACAAAACACCAACTCTTTACCATAAAGAAGTCATGACAATAAGTGTGAGAAGAACGTGACTAACTGTGCTGTGTAATTCTTTAGTAGACTCAGTTGTGCATATGCGATGACTTTTTCTAAGCCTCTTGTATTGTATCCTTAAAGACAGAGGGATTCAAAAACATGCACTCCCTCCTTCACTTCTCACACAGTCACTAAGCTCCTACCTCCGTTCTAGACCCAGCGCAGATGGTCTACAGCAAAGACACCGTCTCTGATCTGTTGGAGTTTACACGTAATGGGAAAGGCTCCCAAGGAACAGAAGATATACATGAGTAGTGACATGCCCAGCAGTACTACTTTACAGGAGAATATGGAAAGGTATTTACAATAGGGAAGCTTATAAGGAGTGCTGACTGACGTGTGGAATGAGCTCTGGCCAGGTCCAGGGAGTAACACTGCCCACACGCACACGCAGGGTCTCAGGTAGGAAAGAGCCTGTTCTAGTATCAGTGAAAAGGAAGAGCAGGTGAAGGAGTGAGCAGGCAGGGCCAGAGATCAGAGAGGACGTCTAAGACACACGCATCGGCCAGATCACTGGAAGCTCAAACTGTGACCGAGGGACCACACTGAGGTGTGGATGTTAAATTTCATGTGGCTGTTTTGAGAAGGAGAGTAACATAATCAAATTTGTCTTTTACATATTCCATTCAAATCCTTGAAATGGATGTATAGTTAGAAAAGACAAGGATAGGGTTAGAATTACATAAATTAAAGCCCAAATAAAGATCGTTTACACTTGGAATATTTTCAATCCCATTTCTATTTCTTTTTTTTTCTTAATTTAGTTTCTTTACCTTTATATATCCTTCACTACATGCATGCTCATGAATTTCCTTTTTCTCAGTTCTGTGAAATGTTTACCAACTTCATACTGTTAACAATAATAAATCATCTGTAATAATTCTTTGTCCAGTTTTGAGATAGCTTAATACAGAGCGTATCTAATCAAAAGACAGTCTGCAAAATCAACTTAATATGTAAAATTATAGGATTTCAGGTTGAACAAATATGCATTTGATCACTTAAGTTCACTAAGTGAAAGTGCAGAATCTCCCGGGCAATATTTTAGGTACTAACGAGCCGTGGCCAGTCAGCCAGGACCACAGGCACACACACATGCACCTAGAGTGTCCACATTGGCCTGGGAACTGAACCCTGGTAGTCCACATGGCTCCCAGCATGGCTCAGCGTTGTGCTAATACACGCCACCATGGCTGGGTCTGCATTCGAGTCTTGTTAATGGGAAGGAGGGATGAAAGAATACACTTTTCAAAAGAGCAGAATAACTTCTGTGGACATACTTAATCGCTGTCTGTGCTCTTGCTGCTATCTTCATTTCGCTACCTTGTCCACTGATGCTAAGATTTGATACCTGCTCTTAGATGTTCCAATGGTGAAGTCTAATTAATCGGCAAGCCAGACAACTCATCCCAGAGTTGAAAGGTAGAACAAGTTGAAGGTAGACTGTATTAAACACCTTTTCAAGGCTTCTTTGTAATATTTCTTTAATAGGTGTTACTCCCACAGGGTGGCAAATCCCAAGCTTTAACAGATTTTTTCATGTCCTCCGTTCACTTTTTTCCCCCTTCTTTCGGTCAGGTTATTAAGTCCTCAATAAATTACTCTCCTCGTTTTATGTGCCATTGCTTTTAACAAATTTTAAAAGACACCATTGATATGACTGCCCCCAAGTGTTTTATTCAAATAAAATTTTCTCTCTTTTTTTGACATAAAGAGATAATTTTTAAATCTTCTCTTTCTGGTCCTCATGAAAAAAACCATTGCACTCTTT
>NW_006160006.1:5064962-5067138 GCF_000334495.1 Tupaia belangeri chinensis | reverse complement strand
TCTTTCCCATAAAAATAAGAAAAATGAGAAGTGATAGTTTTCATTCATTTCTTCAGGTATCATTACTTGAAAGTACTCTATTTTTTCTCCATCCTTGCTCCAATTTAATTTAAAAATATCTTTTTCCATAATTATAATTTTAGCAAACTATGTTTTTTTTTTAAGAATCAGTCATACAGGGAACCAGCAGTTAGCGTAATGGCTATGTCGCTGGACTCCCACGTGGTCGACCGCGGTTCACGTCCCAGACCTGGTGGCTTAGAACTCACGCCGGGCATGTGTGCGTGCGTGCCCAAGATCCCGAGAGGAGAATGGAGGAGAAAGGATTGCAGCGTGACCATGCCCCCTGGGGGGTGATTTCTCGCTTTCTGTCTCTCTGTCTCTCTCTGTCTGTCTGGCAAGCGCACGTGCCCTATAGCGAAAACCTCTCAAAAAAAAGGAAAATATAGAAAAAATACATCCTGATTTTTCTGAAAACTCAATAGTGTATGTGTTTCCAAAAGTCTAGTTTTTCTTCTCTAAAAGGATAGGACGCGTCGACCACTCATGATTTGACTGAGAAGCCTCTGCATGCCCTCGTTCCCTAATTCCTAACTGCGTTCCTAGGGGCCACACCACTTCCAGGTCCTCAGTCCTTATCACAAACATGACAGTAGCAGGAGGTAAAACCCGGAACCTCGAGAGTGACGGACACTGTGCTACTAGAAGAGCCCACGCTGAACCAGTGAGAATAGAAAGTAAAGAAGAAAACATTCTTTGAATATCCTAAACTGCATTAAAAGATCCAGGTGAGGGAAAAAAACCCTAATTTTTCTACAAACTCAAATTCAAAACTTGAAAGAATACACTGCATTAAAAGATCCAGGTGAGGGAAAAAACCCTCATTTTTCTATAAATTCAAATTCAAAACTTGAAAGAATAAACTTGTATTAGAAGTTCCAGATTGAATAAAGATTCACAAAGTTCTGATGATTTCACTTCCAAACTCCTAGTCCATGGAACTGAAATATCAATCTTAGCATGAAATTTCAGCTGCAAAATATTGATATGGTGATTTTGTGTCTTAAAACACAGCTATGGGCAAGCCAACAGATGGCATGGTGAAGACTCTGGATCCCACATGGCTAGCTCTTTGGTTTGAGTCCTGGACATGGTGGCTTGAAAATCATGCCAGGTGTGTGTGCATGCATGCCCAAAATCCCAAGAGAAGAATGGAGGAGAAGGGATTGTGGTGTGGCCACCCTCAGCTCCAGCAGAGAGTGATTTCCCACTTCCCCTGACTTTCCCTCTCCAGTGAGTACACATGTCTTACGGCAAAATGTAAAAAACAAACAACAGAAAAAACACAGCTAAGGAGATGAGGATCATTGCAAAAGCGGTTCACTTGTTCAGATGCTTTAGGCATTACTCATTAGAGACGGGAGGTTTTGTCCTCTCAAAAGTCAACCCATTGTCAGTTAGCACTGAGAACTAATATGTACTATATTCATTCACTTTCTTTCTCAGGATAAGAACGTTATCCCTGAAATTTTCCTTTATTCTAAATAATGTGTTAATACCAACATAGATTTACCCACTTATTTAATTTGTTAGTTAATACTAAAATCATCTTACCGTGTCAGTCCGGTACATCTGTGTAATTTCATCATCGGTCTTTTTAGTTTACTTACTTCTTCCACGAACTAGAGAAATGGTGAGAGAAGGACAGACTAGATCTCAGCCCACTCCCAGCCTCGGCAGCCCCGGATCACGGGCCCACCTGTGCCCAGTTACTCAGGGAGGTCTCTGGGCGCGAACCCCAAACCTCCCCTTTCAGTCTGCCTCACACAGCACTTCATTCTACCATTGACCACCATCTGGCCCTGAATGCCAGGCATTAAACCAGTCATTTGTCTTATAATGTTTAGGAAAGTAAGAATTCATATTTTGCCTTAAATGTTAAAGTTTCAGATAAATAATGTGTTACATATATAAATACACGATACTATTTCTAAATTTGTTTACAATTCACTAAATCCTGCCTACTATCATACATTTACTACTATTTGTTTATCAGAGTAATGGAGGGGAGATGTTTCAAGAAACTAGTCAAAGTCCAAATTATTTTTTAAGAGATTTTTGCTACAGGGCATGTGCACTCACCAGAGAGACAGAGAGACAGAAAGTGAGAAATCAC
>NW_006160006.1:5052303-5064679 GCF_000334495.1 Tupaia belangeri chinensis | reverse complement strand
GAACCATGGTTGGCTACGTGGGAGTCCAGCAATGTAACCATTATGCCATCTGCTAGTCCCCAAAGTCCAATCTTATGAATCCTCATTGATATCACTAATCACCCCTCTTTCCTTCCCCAGTACTTGTCTGTGGTCATATAAAGTAAGGAAAATGAACCAATCTCCAGGATTGGGGGGAAAACTGCATCCGTGGAATGACAAGGACAAACGAATGTGGTGCTTGCTTTCAAGTGTCAGAGAGCAGAGGACGGCTCCTACTGGGGCCATGGAGGAGAGAGGCTGGAAACAGAGGCTTTCCTCCTGAGGAAACAAAGGCAAGTACCTGGAAGAAAATGTCATAAATACCGAGGACAACCTGGAGTCAAATGCAGCTACGACTGGCCAAGGGGGATGTCTAGATCACAATCGTGTCTATTTGTTTTCTGTAGCATTCTGATGCTCACATAATTAGAACTACATGGAAAAGTCAAGGCCCAACCTGGCTTCCCTATATTCACAGCAATACTGAAATGCAACTCCCTTCCACGCCTACCTCCGCCAGTACACGCAGACACGGCAGTGACAAATTTACGCCGAGCGACTGTGCGTGTTTACTACGGAATTAACGAGCAAAGCCGGCGCTGTGTCACAGACTAGCTATTTTTGAGCTGCAGAGATGGTGCCAATGTGTCATGTAAATGTTTCCACTTGTTAAAATCTTTAAAGGCCAAAACATGTGCTATATTATTATTCAGGCATATTTTTCCCCAGGATTTGAAAGTAATTTTGACATAAATTTAATTAAAGCCCCAAATCCCACTCTTACGTTTTGTAGACTGTCATCACAGCTAAATGCCATAGTTCTTATTCTGAATACCGGGAAAGGCACGGCACACAAACCCGCATGTCAGTTCATATTTCACTAACCGTGCAATCAACGTGGGCCCATGTACATGTTTCAGCCCCAAAACGAAACAATAATTAGGTTTATTGCCTGGTACAGTTAATTTATACACATGATTCTGTTTCAAAAATAAATCGATATGAGGATATGCAAAAGAAACTATGGAGTTTGATAGGACATAAAGCTTCACGTCAAAGCTAGAGCTGCCTGGTTAATACTCTGTGCTTGCCTGGGAGCAGCTGAGAGCACACGAACAGGCCGGACCACATGTGAGCGGGGCAGGAAGGTTCCCCCCCACACTCAGGTTAGCCCGTCAGCATCTGCCCTACACTGCCAGCTTCTCTGAGTCGATTCATTTCTTCCATGAGTGAGACAGAGACAGAGAGAAACAACTTCAACGGGATTTTCATGCCATGATCCTCTCCCAGCCCCAGCGGTCGCGGAGCATGGACATTTGTGCCTGGTATTCTCCGCTCTCTGGACTAGAGCCTGGAACCTTCTCGAGTAGGTTAGCCTCACCCAGCCCCACCGAGTACTAAACAGCTGCATGAACTCCAGTGGGTACTATGTCATTACGGATCCCACCCCTGGTCCTGTGGAAGTTCATCTCTGGCTTAGCATCAACGTAGGAAGACAGAAGACATGAGTTCTAAACACCGCCTCGCACCAAACCCATGATAAACTTTCCTTTTCTCTTGAGATGATGGCTCCTGAGTCTGACTGTGGACCCTGACGACCCCGTAACATTTCTTTTGGGTGCTAACTTTGCTGCTGAGGTTTTCCTCTCTGGTCACTTCATTTTGTATATATGTGGTTCTCCTGGGTCCTGCTACCACCTTTTAATTCGGAATTCAGAATCAGCAATTATAAACTGCTGGGAGAAAAAAAATAAAAACTGTCCATTAATAATGTCTGAATACAACATGGCACATGTCCTAAGGAAAAATGCCTCACACAGAAGGTAAGGGGTTGTTTTGACATAGAGTGATTTCAGTGCTCCTGAATATAGGTAAACACTGCAATCTAATCTGATAGAATGCAATTCTCTTACAACGGAAAACAAAATTAAAACGAAAGTTATCCTTCACCGTTGATTGGTCTAGCCAATCCCCACTCCCGTGTGTGAGCTTTCATGCCCAGAATCCCAAGAGGAGAATGGAGGAGAAGGGACTCTGGTATGGATGTCCCCTCCGGGAGGTGGGTGGTGATTTCTCACTTTCTGTCTCCCTGCCTCTCCAGTGAGTGCATGTGCCCTAAGGCAAAAATCTCTTAGTAAAATGTGAATAATTAAATAAAAGAAGGATGTGTTGAGCCGGTAGGTGGCATGGTGGTTAAGATGCTAGACTAGCACATGGCTGACCATGGTTTGACCCAAATGTGGTGTTTTGAAAATCATGCTGAATATATGAGCATGTGTGCCCCAAATCCCACGAGAATGGAGGAGAAGGGACTGAGGTGTGATTTCTCACTTTTCCTCCCTCTCTCTCTCTCTCTCCCTCTCTCTCTCTCCAGAGAGTGCATGTGCCCTATGGGGTGGGGGGAGGATGTGTCACAAGATTAGGGTCAATAAATGATCATCAGGTAATAGGTAAAAAGTTGTATTTTCTCCTACATGCCCCGATATACATAAGCATGCATTTATTTTTGTAGATAGAGCACATTAATGATCACCTGTAACATTTTGACAGTCGTGTAGCATTTTGAGCATTCATGAAATTAATCAAGCAGATGTAATATTGTTCCTTTCCATTAATTATACAAATGTTCAATTAGAGCCATCAAACGTTCATGTCTCTTTCTCATCCTTTTATTATTACTTCCCCCCCCCCTTTTTTTTTTAGGAAAGATGACTTAAAATTAAAGAAATGCCAAGAACCCTGCTAATGGTCACATGACTATATTCTAGCATGATTGGGATCCAGATTAAATAAAATATACAAAAATGTTTAGCTGTAGAAATATAAGGTAGAAAATGTTTCAGCGGCTTCAAATGTTTATATAATTCATTAAACAAACAAACAAAGCAGTTTTACTCATCAAATGCAACCGAGCACATGGCTGTCCCCAGTGGCACTGACTACAGCTTGCCTACGGGACTGAGAGCAAAGCCCTGTCACACTAGACACCTTTCAAGGTAATGGCCCACCTTCACGTGGCTGCGGGAAATGACTTGCCAATGCCCTCCCTGTCTGAGATAGGTGAGGTGCGCACTGTGTACTGGTTAGTAACTGCCAGTGACCAGAGGGGGCGCCCGCTCACACACAGCTGTTACTGCAGAGCTCTCTGTTTTCCAAATACCTGACAAAGCTGTGGCCTGGTCCTCTAAACAGATTTCCTGTCTAATCATTTTTAACTAAAAGACAAAGCCAAGGCCAGCCTGAGGAAGCCACCCCAAAATATGGAACATGATTTCCAGAAGGCAGAGACGGCTGAGGAGTCCGCAGTTGTCTAAATGGGGTCAGAGGTGGAAAACGCCCTCCAGGAGCTCACTAGAAGCCACGTCTGCTCCACCATGAGGCAGAGACAACAGAATCATCCTGCCCGGTGGGGAGCTGGAAACGACAGCTGCAAGCCCTCTCCCCATCTTTCTTTCCTGGGAAAATAAAAATCCTGGTTAAACTCAATTTTTCACCTGTTCAACATCTTAGTCTAAGTAGCTGACTTTATTGGGAGAGAAGCACATGGCCATGAAAGACTGCTCGCTGTAAATTTACGAGTAGCGATTCCACGCAGTCCCCAGCTCGACTGGAAATCTTACTGCATCACCCTAGTTATTGCTCACTCTCAGTTTAATGTCTCTAAACTCCCCACCCTGCCCTCCACAGCCTCCCAACTTCTCCTCTATAACTTGCAAATGACGCTTCATTTCTTAACTCATTGAGAAAATATAAGCCATCTCATGAAAACACTCTTTTATGCTATGAAATAGGCCACGCTGGTCAGAACACACTGCCTAGCATTTGTGAGTTGCAAACCTAACTCCCGACACACCTGTGCTGGGTGTGGGGACTGTCAGGTGGGTGGGCTGTGAGAATCTGTCCTTGTGAATGGAGGAATGCTATTACCTTGGGTGGGACCTAATTCTGGCTGAAGTCGATTTTAATAAGATGAGTTCGGCCTCCTTCCTCCCCTCTCTCTTGGAGCTGAGACACTTTTCTTCTCTTGCCTTGGAAATCAGAACTCCAGCCTCTGGACTTTAGGACTCGCAGTGGTAGCCGCCCACTGCGTTCTTGGAACTGAGAATTACGCCATTAGCTCCCCAGTAGCTGTATTGCTGGGTCTCTAGCTCTCAGATGGTCTGTCATGGGATTCCTCAGCCTCCAGACTCAAGTAAGCCAGCTCCCCTAGTAAATCCCTCTCACCTCCCTGCACCTACCTACCTCTCCCCTCTCTGTATGGCTACATAGACCTATGCATAACCATTCCTGTGTGTCCTAACCATCTGCCCCTGCAGAGAACCCAGATCAATGCGTACGCCCGGCTCCCTGCATGTCAGAGCCCTGTCTTTCCCTTCCTTCTGCTCAGTGGGTGCAGAGTCATGCTCTCCTCTAAAGCGGAATCTGCGTCTTGCGTGCTGAGGCCCATCCTCCCTTCCCTATCCAGAGGCCCTCCTCTGCAATCGCCCCCTTTCTCCTGCCCTATCATTTTTCTTTTCCAGTATTTTATTCCCCACGGCATCGCCATCCTGAAAACTGTACCTGTCTGCATGTACCTACTTCCCTATAGAGCAAAACTCTTACAGTCTTCCCAAGCTTGCTACCACCGTTCCTCAGCTCCAATGTTCCTGTGACTCACTCTTGCCAAAATCAGCCACACCCTTCATCTTTCCAATTCAGTGTTCATTCCTCAATCCTCACCGTGGCTGATCTCGGCAACGTGTCATTCAGCCAAGCTTTCCACCCTCTATGTCTTTCTTACTTACCTTCTGGGTCTCTCCCCCTCTTGGCTTTCTTTTCTACCTCTAGTGACTGTGTCTCTCTCTGGCTTGTTCTCATCCTCTGTGATCGCTGAGGACTGAAGACCAGAGCTCTGTCATCAGCTCTCTATCCTGGCCAATCAGCATCCATGCTCCACTTGGTGGCATCCAGAACCCCTCAACCTTATTTGTTAATTGCCTGATAAATCCTAAACACAGGTCTCCTGTTCTGAGCTCTCCATTAAGGCCCAGACTCATCCAACTGCAGAAAGCATTTTCTTTCACTTAACAACAAGACACTCACATTTCATCTAGGCCCAGCCCAGTGGCACGGTCGGTAGCTAACTGGACTGCAAGGCTGGAAACCTCGTGGCTGCCTGCAGGTCTGAGTTCTGAGTCTGCCTGAAAACACACCATCGTGTGCACCGGCGCCAAGGTCCTGACAAGCTGGAGGGCTGCAAGACGGGGAGCCGGCACGATAAGGCCCTGTCAGGGGTGCTCTGTCTACACGCCATCCTCTCCCTCCTCTCTCTCTTTCATGCTCACACACACGTTCCCTTTCATGAATAAGGTAAACTTCAAGGAAATTAATCTTAACTGTATATGTATGTGAGGGGGAAAAATTTATATATATATATGCAAGTGCGTGCACTTCCAGAGTCTCATTTCAGCAGATGGCTCCGCTAATCCTCTATTTCCTGAGCTCATTTCTTGACTTATTTCACCTTCGTCCCCAGTCCATAGCAACTTATGCTAGACAGTGACCACTTTTACCCCAGCCCTCCGTCACCGGGGGAGCCACGTCATCTCCATCCCTATTGTGGGCAGCTCTGAGACGGTCCTAGTCCACGTCCCACTTCCTTGCTGCTTTCTACCAGTGAAGTCTAGCCTGAACGTGGAAACCCGTGTGCAGGCCTGGGGGATCTCCCCAACAACTTGTCTACAAGTGAAACCGCTTAACTCATTTGTCTAGGAACCTGCCAAGATTCCTCATTTGTTATTCTGAGTCAAATGTAAATTACAACGTGGCTGCCTGCCATACACTGACCTGCTTCCTGTCACCTAATATCAATCCAATTGCGATTCCACTATTTAAGTGTCCCTGCAAGTAGAGCTCTCCATTTTTGCCTACGGACATCTAGACCACAGTCCACAGTGGCAATGAATGACCATCAGCAACGAAGACCTCTCTGGGATCCAACATACGCTGAATAATTGGGAAGCAATCTTAAGAGACAGATGCCAGTTTTTGAATTGCCCATGATACCGTTTGTTAAGTTATTTCACTATACAAATTGCGGATGTTTAAAAGTCATTCTTGATTTAGGTAAAAATAAGAGTGAAAATTTCCATTGAGTAATCTCCATTGCCACAAAATTTTATGCAAAGCCTATCTTTAACTCTACTTTTTAAAGTGGTTTTGTATGTTTAGGATTCTGATGGAATTTGGATCTAAATGCCTTATTCAGGGTACACATTCCAACTGTGATATAATTATGATGCAGTACTGCGTTGGCATCTTATGGACTTGGGCTCACTCTGGCCTGGAGGGGAAACCCACCAAGAATTTTCACTATTCTTTGTGTGCTCTTTAGAGTTAGCCAAGAGAAAAATGGACTGAAAAAATGTAATTATAACTTTGAAGTGCAGGGGGTACTTTTAGAAAGCGATCCAAATAGAAATTCGGGTATTGATTCGAAAAATCCACTAGAAATCCAGGTATTGATTAGAATAAACCACGAGAAATTCATGTGTTGATTAGGGAAATGCGTAAGTCCCTAAGGTCCTTATGTGGTCAGAGAACACATGAGGTGTGGGGACGCTGCCTGGCCAACACTCCATGTGACAGGGAAGAGCCACCGCAGCCATGGGACTGAAGAGTAGCGTAAGAGTGACAGAGCACCCTAGAGCAAACAAGGACCCTGCACTACACGACAGCACTTCAGATTTTTATTTATTTATTTATTTACTTGTTTTGTTTTGCCATAGGGCACCTGTACTGGCTGGAGAGACAGAGAAGGAAAGTGAGAAGCACTGCCCAGGGGATGGCCATGCTGCAATCCCTTCTCCATTGTCCTCTGGGACTTTGGGTCGACACGCACAAGCCCCTCAAGTAAATTCCAAGCTCTGGGACCAGGACTCAAATCCCGGTTGGCCATGTGGGATGCAGCACCCTAGTCACCATGGCGCCTGCTGGCCCCGAAGAGGTTCTTTATACTCTGCTTCACCAGTGTCAAAAGAGCAACAGTGTTAATTAGCCATGCTGTTTTAGAAACTTGGGCTGTGCCCATTTTATTTCATTGGATTCCCTCAAAAACATTTTTTTCATATATGGATGGCAACATGTAAAGCGTTTTACTGTACCATTTGGTTTTAAATTTTATCATTATTAAGTTTCCAGAAGCTCTCCAATGTATCTGAAGGCACTCTTCAGGATAATTGACAAAGTGAAATATAAACCAGACTAATAGGAAACAATTTCCAAGTGCATTTTCTAGAACGCTGTATTCCTAATCATACATGCGGACCGTAATGGACAGGAGGTTTAATCACCCTGTTTCTGTGAAGAAACGGGAAAGAGGACAATCAGCTACCCTGAAAGGTACTGACTGTGCCCGGATGCTGTTACTTGTCAGTGCTCTGAAAGTTACGGAAATGCCTCAGTCCTGCAGACAGGCAGCCAGGAAAGGGCCATGAGAGTGAAGGAGCCAGTGACAGCGAATGACTAAGATGACATCTAAACAGTCTCCAAACAGTGTAGAAGAAAAAGCAGGCGATCCGATGGGATGTCCTCACTTGTTCACGTCATTTTGAACACTGTGCTAATACCTATTATTGGAACAGACACACATCCACAGAACACGTAAGATAAAACTGAGCTAAAACATACATTCTACAACTAGAGACTGAAAAATAATCATAGGTATAGCATGAAAAATACAGAAACAAGATTATCCAAGTACGTGAAAGTTTAAACTTAATTTCTGTTTACTTATCTATTCATTCATCTCCTGAGAGACAGCAAGAGATACCTTTATGGGTGTTTGCACTGCCGTCCTCCCCTCCCCAGCCCTTCAGCCGGCCCTGACCACAGGTGCACCCACGTCTGAGGCAAACCTCAGTCACGAACCTGAACCCTTCCTGCCTGGTCCTCACCATCACACAGCAGCACTCCTACTGCTAGACACACCCTAAGGCAAATAAAAACTGTATTTGTAAAGACTCAAAATGAACAAATAAAGCATGGCTTTACATGGAAAGGTTTTCAAAGAAAAGCAACGTAAAAATATTCTACATGTGGATTAAGACATGATGATTATTTACTTATTTTTTCTTAAAATAGCACTAGCAATGGGACCAGCAGATGGCATAACGGTTACATTGCTCGACTCCGACATGGCCGATCACAGTTCGAGTACCAGACCTGGTGGGTACACGCGTGTGGGTGCCCAAAACCCTGAGAGGAGCATGGAGGAGAAGGGATTGCAGTGCCACCATCCCCCCGGGGAGTGTGTGATTTCTCCTTTTCTGTCTCTCTCTGTCTCTCTGGCAAGTGCACATGCCCTATAGCAAAAATCTCTCAAAAATCAATCAATCAATAAATAAATAACATCACTGGCAATCCAATTTCCTAGCCTCTAGCCTAAGTTCTAAAAATACCATCTTTCAAAAAAATCAGATAAATGAACTAATTCAGAAATGGAGTATGAATGTCTATTAAAAATATGACCCCAAGAAAGGAGTCCAACCTTCTTCAAAGGCACAAGGAGGACTGTGGAGACCGAGCTCCTGGGGTCCTCACTGTGTGCGACGCGCATTTACGCAAGTAGAACATCTGCCTCTAGCTCGGTTTTCTCAGCCCAGTAAATGGCATTTGACTTTCTCTTAAAAGGTTTAATTCCCTATTCATTTCAGCGTACGTTAGGTCTTGAGTTTCTTACTCCAGCTTATAGCTACACTCCAGAAAGTGATTTCTGCTTTGTCTGCTGACTGCCCTAGTGTCGGGGTGAGCGGAAACGACATGTGCTAGTGAGGATGTTGAATTGTGGCCGTTAGAAAGCCCTTCGTGGGGGAAACGACTTCAAGGCAAAACCGGCTTATCGCAAAAATGAATACCTAGGCATTCTACAAAAATAGAATGCTTTATGTTAAGAACCATCACGAAGTATTCGATGCCAAGAAACAAATGCCATGGTCCTCTATACCCTATTATAGACAGCTTTTCACCGCAAGTAAATGCAGATGGGAATGACTAGGAAAATATGATATTCACGGGTGTATTGTTGGTTTTATGTAGAGTTCCACAAATCATAAATCACTAGAGAGTTCACAGTAAATTCACGTGTGTTTCAGAGTCAGTAACAGTAAATACTGAGATTACTAAAGAGGCATTTCAATGTTTAATCCAAATAATGGAATGAGAATAGATGTATATAAAATTATGTCCATACAGAGGTGTTTTTAACCTGGCTTCTAATCCTAACTTTAAAAGAATGAAACAATACACAGGATTATAGAAATTGAATTTATGTTACTAAGCTTAAATATAAATGTAAATATAAACATAAACCCAATTAAGTAAGTATGCAAAATGAACAGGACTTACCTTAAGGCGCAGGTTAGTAGTGAAGAATACAAACCTTACTTTCAAGTATTTTATAAAATTCTTTCAGTGCTTTTTTTTTAAAAAAAATTAAGGTTTCTTTCAATTTCTAAATAATTATAGATTTACATACATTCATCAGAAATAATAAGAGTGGTCCCATTTGCTGCCCACCCAGGGGTAGTACCTCGTGAAACTGTCCTACAATCTTAACCAGTATACTGACTTTGATCCTATCAATATATCTTTTTAAAATATTTTTTTATTTAACTTTATTTACTTATTTATTATTCATCTATTTATTTTAATTTGACCAGAGAGGGACAAAGCTAGAGAGCAAGAAAGCAAGAAAGCAAGTTGCCAGGTCCAGGACTCGAACCATAGTCATGTGGGAGTCTGGTATCCTTAGCCACCACGACACCTGCTGGTTCCCTATCAATATACCTTACTTAGAGTTCCCGTTTAAAACCATTTCTCTGTGTGTATTTAGGTATTTTGAATTTTACCACATATGCAGGTAAACATCACATTAGTTATGAAGACACAGGATACTAAAGACCTCTTAGTATTTCCTAAAAACAATGTTTAAGGGGCCAGAAATCATTTAAAGCAGCAGTCAACACACTTTTTCTAGAAAAACCTAGATAAAAAAAAATTTTAGGTATCAGGGCTATACGATTGCTGTTGAAATTATCCAACTCTCTTTCCCCCCGGGCATCTCACTTGTCAGAGAGAGAGACAGAGACAGATGAAGAGAGACAGCCCTCAGGAGGCAGTCATGCCACAGTGCCTTCTCCATCCCTCTTCCCCTCAGGGTTCTGAGCAGACACACAAGCAAGCATGTTTTTAAAGCCTCCAGGGCCAGGACCCAAACCCTGGCTGGTGTGTGGGATCTGGCTTGCCCAGTGCTCAAGCACTCTCCTCTCAGGGTACACTGAACGGGTAGGAGAGGCTGTGCTCTAATGAAACTGTTTTAATAATAGGGATGTGGACAACGGGTTCCTAGGTGTCAGTCCAGATCCGAGGTTTCCACAGTCACCTAGCCTAAAGCAACAGATATGGCTTTATTTTTTTTTTACCTGATTTATTTTTCTTTTTAAAAATATATAATTTTTTTTCAGCTCTTGAAGTTAATATTTTGGGTTGCCTCTTCCATTGGGCCATTAGAGAAAGCAGTACACCTTGGTGAAATGCCACAGAGACTATAAGTCAAAATCACAGAATTGATTTTAGTCAGGGCAGCAATATCACGCCTTGGACATTACAGAATTTTCTTTTATGTCTGAAACTTGGCCAAATGTACTCTAATAAGGTAGACCATTTATTTTGTTCTATATTGTTTACTCCTTTTCTGCTGAAATGAAATCATATTGTGGGTTAGATGTATGTTGGACAGAACATCAAATCAAGTAAACAGACGGAAGAGCCTCGATTTCTGAGACCTGGGAAGCATGCTAAGCTTCGGTAAATAACCCGAATAATAACAAAGGGATTTTAATACTCTGCATGATGAGGAAGTATTTTGAAGCACCCATGGATCTAATAAATATGCTTAGAGTAAATCCAATGGGCAAAAGTGTTTAAGCCACTGTTATGAAGTAAAATCATAAGGAGGAACTCTGCAGATATGGCTTTACTTTTTTTTTTTCTTTTCTTTTTTTTTTTTTTTTTTTTTTTGAGAGGTTTTTGCTATAGGGCGCATGCGCTCGCCAGAAAGACAGAGAGAGACAGAGAGACAGAAAGCAAGACATCACCTCCCCAGGGGGGATGGCCATGTCACAATCCCTTCTCCTCCATTCTCCTCTCACGATCTTGGGCACGCATGCACATGCACCCGGCGTGAGTTTAAGCCACTGGGTCTGGGATTTGAACCAGGGTCAACTACATGGGAGTCCAGAGACATAGCCATTATGCTAACTACTGGTCCCTCATCCTTCTCCCTCAAGGGACTTAAGTACTGAGAGCATTCGGCCTGACACCAGGAGGAGGGAGAACTCAGGCGTCCGGATTGTTCTGCCACACGATATGCACACTCGTGTGTGTCCAGAGAATCAGCGGCTGCGTGTCAGGTGAGTAGGACCTAGAATAACACTATGACCTCTAGCTCATATGCTTCCACTAACTATCAATGTTAACGTATGTTTACACTCTGACACGATGCATCAGTGTGGTAGCATCATTTCCACAGGACCAGCTCAAGTCAGAGACAGCGAAACTGCTCTTCAGCGAGCATCGGAGCACACTGGTAGCCAAGCCAGCCTCCGTGACCTGCAGCTGGATTAGAGCAATAAGAGGAATAAACCGAACTTGAAACAAAGGCGTCCACCAACCTTCCCGGAGGCCTGACCTGCAATCACACGTGGTCTGCGGAGGCAGCGCACGGAACGGGAACCTCTTCTACCACCATGCTCCCACTGTGTCCATGTGACCGTGAACAGTGAAGGCAGCATCTCACGTTAGCTGGAAAGCACCTTAGGGGACCAGCAGATGGCATAATGGTCGCGTCACTGGACCCCGTGTAGTTGACTGCGGTTCGAGTCCCAGACCTGGCAGCTTAAAACTCACACCCAAGATGCTGAGAGGATACTGCAGCATGACCATGTCCCCTGGGGGTGGGGTCTTCTCACTTTCTGTCTCTGTTTCTGTCTTTCTAGAGAGCACACATGCCCTATAGCAAAAATCTCTTAAAAAGAAAAGAAAAGCACCCCACAGGGGACCAGCAGTTAGTGTAATGGCTATGTCGCAGGACTCCGATATAGTCGATTGTGGTTCAGGTCCCGGACCCGGTGCTTAAACTCACGCCAGGCACGTGTGCGTGCATGCCCAAGATCCCAAGAGGAGAACGGAGGAGAAAGGATTGCGGCATAGCCATTCCCACCGGGGGGTGATTTCTCACTTTCTGTCTATCTCTCTCTGTCTTTCTGTCGAGCGCACACGCCGTATAGCAAAAATGTCTCAAAAAAAAAAAAAAAAA
>NW_006160006.1:5015702-5051774 GCF_000334495.1 Tupaia belangeri chinensis | reverse complement strand
TTTTCTTTTTTTTTTTTTTTTTTTGAGAGGTTTTTGCTATAGGGCGCATGCGCTCGCCAGAAAGACAGAGAGAGACAGAGAGACAGAAAGCAAGAAATCACCTCCCCAGGGGGGATGGCCATGCCACAATCCCTTCTCCTCCATTCTCCTCTCACGATCTTGGGCATGCATGCACATGCACCCGGCGTGAGTTTAAGCCACTGGGTCTGGGATTTGAACCAGGGTCAACTACATGGGAGTCCAGAGACATAGCCATTATGCTAACTACTGGTCCCTCATCCTTCTCCCTCAAGGGACTTAAGTACTGAGAGCATTCGGCCTGACACCAGGAGGAGGGAGAACTCAGGCGTCCGGATTGTTCTGCCACACGATATGCACACTCGTGTGTGTCCAGAGAATCAGCGGCTGCGTGTCAGGTGAGTAGGACCTAGAATAACACTATGACCTCTAGCTCATATGCTTCCACTAACTATCAATGTTAACGTATGTTTACACTCTGACACGATGCATCAGTGTGGTAGCATCATTTCCACAGGACCAGCTCAAGTCAGAGACAGCGAAACTGCTCTTCAGCAAGCATCGGAGCACACTGGTAGCCAAGCCAGCCTCCGTGACCTGCAGCTGGATTAGAGCAATAAGAGGAATAAACCGAACTTGAAACAAAGGCGTCCACCAACCTTCCCGGAGGCCTGACCTGCAATCACACGTGGTCTGCGGAGGCAGCGCACGGAACGGGAACCTCTTCTACCACCATGCTCCCACTGTGTCCATGTGACTGTGAACAGTGAAGGCAGCATCTCACGTTAGCTGGAAAGCACCTTAGGGGACCAGCAGATGGCATAATGGTCGCGTCACTGGACCCCGTGTAGTTGACTGCGGTTCGAGTCCCAGACCTGGCAGCTTAAAACTCACACCCAAGATGCTGAGAGGATACTGCAGCATGACCATGTCCCCTGGGGGTGGGGTCTTCTCACTTTCTGTCTCTGTTTCTGTCTTTCTAGAGAGCACACATGCCCTATAGCAAAAATCTCTTAAAAAGAAAAGAAAAGCACCCCACAGGGGACCAGCAGTTAGTGTAATGGCTATGTCGCAGGACTCCGATATAGTCGATTGTGGTTCAGGTCCCGGACCCGGTGCTTAAACTCACGCCAGGCACGTGTGCGTGCATGCCCAAGATCCCAAGAGGAGAACGGAGGAGAAAGGATTGTGGCATAGCCATTCCCACCGGGGGGTGATTTCTCACTTTCTGTCTATCTCTCTCTGTCTTTCTGTCGAGCGCACACGCCGTATAGCAAAAATGTCTCAAAAAAAAAAAAAAAAAGAAGAAGAAAAGACAAGCACCCACAGTCTTTATTTTGGAACCCTGGATATAGTCCCATATCCCACCAATTTTGGATGTAAATACATTTTAAATCTCTAAGTCACCTTCACAAGTAGGTGGATGAAATGTAATAACATGTTTCAGGTGAACCTTTAAGCTAAGAATAAAAAAGTCAAAGAAGCTTTTAGCTGTAAACACTCTCCAGGGCATTCTGAGAAACTGAGCCCTGGAGCCTCCCGAGCTGAGCGGCTAGGTCGACCACTGACCTGGAAAATGCTGGAAGGTCTGTGTATTTAGCTCGGCCATCACAGCCTGGACCATAACCATTGACAGGAAATAGCGTCTCCGGTGTAAGCAAAGGAGCAGGAGGCGTGCAGGTAGACAGTGACGCTGAAGCAGGTCAATGATTTACTCCACGGCACGTTAGCACAGTGCATCCACTGACTCACCTAACAGCACTTTTCCATAGCCTAGCAACCCCCGCACAGGAAGACAGCCACGCTGTAGCATTGGGAAGGCCCACCATCCCCGAATGACCACGTGAGGGTAGCGTGAACTCTCCCCGTTCCAGCGAGCGACGCAGCTCCCACACCAGCTGAGTCACGTGGTGCACCCTGCGGCCATACTTTGTAGTCAGAAAGGGAGGCATGCTCTCAGCATGGCTGGCACCCGCTCTGCCCTGGATTCTTCTCCAGGTGCGACCAAATCCTCCCTGCAGACACAGAGGCCACCCCGTGGCCCCAAGGTGACTCGTGACGGGGAAGCCATAGGGTCCAACACTGAGAGCCACTGAGTATCACACTCCCAGACCCTGCTGTTCAATAGTCATTAAGCTCACTTTCCCCCTTTGCAGTTTGTAAACACTTGCAGACATCAAATCACACTAGGTCGGAACCGAAAGGCAGGGAACACAGAAACAAATAGAGGAGGGGCAGCTGAAGCTGGCCCCCACGCACCTGTGAAGAAGCAGTCTTCGTTGTGCACGATGGTGATCTTCTGTCTTTTCAGGCAAGCGGCTCTGTGCACTTCACAGTGGTTTTCGTAGAACTGCCCGTCGGACCCGCACACGGGCTTGTAGTGCCGTCTGCAGACGTCCATGCAGGCACACTCGGCGTGGCCCGTCTCTCTGCTGATGACACAGCGCCGTCCCAAGCCACAGTACTTGTTTTCACAGGACCCAAAGGGGCCATCCTCGGTCAGAAAGCCTGAAGGTAGAGAACAGAAAATCATTTGGCTCCCGAGTCCAAACAACACATGCACTCCCTTGTCAGGCGAAAAAGAAACGCTCAGAGACAATATGCCCACCCAGGGTTCAGCTGATGGTTTCCACGAAAAAGACTTTTATCAGACTGGCAGATAAACTTCCTCCAAATATTCTCACACTCTTTCTTTCCCCCCTCCCCTCCTTGCATTCTCTCTTCTCTCCCCAGAGTGGTGTGATGCTTAAGGACAAGGTCTGGAAAGGGTTCAAATCCTGCTCTAGCACCTAGAGGCTCTGTCTGGGTAAACCCCCTCCCTGTGCCAAGTGGTCCCATCTGTACATAGGCACAAGTGCCTGACTGACATAGAACATCGCATGTAATTGTACACAGAAAGCACATTCCCGGCATGCAATACTCATGTCTAAATGTCCACGGATATGAACAGAATTCTGGATAGGAAAAAGGAAGCGTATGTATATAATGCAAGAATTAGGAGATGTGGGCCAGCCACCGCAGTGTGGGGTGAAGGTGGCTCGATCCCACGTGGCCAACCGTGTGGTTTGAGTTCCAAATTCAGGTGCTTAAGAGATGTCCCCAGTACCTGTGTGTGCCCAGAACCCAAAGAGGAGAAAGGAGGAAAAGGGACTGAAGTGTGGCTACCCCCAGGGGTGACTTCTCACTCTCTCGCCCTGCCCGCCCCTGCAGCAAGTGCACGTGCCCTACGGCAAAACCAAAGAGAAGAGAGAGACGGGAATGGAGGACACATGTGTCTTGAACACGTCATAGGGAGACGGGAATGGAGGACACATGTGTCTTGAATACTTCATAGTATTTGAGAGCTGACTTCTTTTTTGTTTGGGCTTGTGCTACGCGACAGCCAGTAACTGAAATTAGTTACTATAAGCTTGAGTTTATAGAGGTGATCGTTTTGCATTTTAGTCACAAAGTAAGGCGCACTTTCCGAATCAACGTAATTTCTCATTTGGGGAGAAGTGCATCGCTCTAATACATATTCATATCTGGTACTCCCAGACCCGTGCGCCTGTTTCCCAGGCTCTCCACCTTAAATCCACTCTCTTAGAGCCGAGACGCCAGATCAGAGATTTGTGTTAGGGTACTGGCTATTTTCTAGGAGTTAATGAACTATTTTACACTAGCTAGAAGCTGTGTGTTGCATGTAGTCGCTACAATTAAAGGGAATTTAATTAATTCATATGCAATTCAAAAGAAAGCTCGTATTATGTAAATGAATAGCTAGAACATATCCTTTCTGACAGTAATTATCCATGACTAATGCTGAACTTAAGTTTCAGCGGAGATTAAATCAATTGAATCTGATCAACGTGTCAAAGATTTCTTTTAAGTACATTCAGTCAGATAACACACTAAATGAATTTTAATTAAAAACTTATATCTAGCCATCTTCCAGCTTGAAAAAATTAACATTTGTTCCCCCAAAACAGGCTGTATATTTAACAAGCACATCATTTTATAATCCCTGTGTCTTCAGAGGATTGCAAAAGTTCCCCAGATTTAAAACAAAACTTAAATATTACAAGATTAAAGACACCAAGTCATGAAGCAAAATAATTCTACATTATTCTAGAAGATGGTCTTTTCATATTCTTTACGATGAAAGCAGTTCTCTTCCAGTGGATATACATATCTGTATCTATGCATATATAAAACACGTTTTATCAGACAGGCACTTAACACAGAGTGGATCTAAATTGAAACACACTTTAACAAAACGCAGCTATTTTCATGCGCAAGATGCCATATTAGCTGTCACAAGATATATAAAAAGAGCAGCCACGGAGCTCTCTCCGGATGTTTAGAAAAGGCAAGAGGCACGATTTGAACAGATCCAAGCAGAGGGATAAAAGGGCACATGTAAAGTCACGAAGGAGGCCGAGAAGTATAACAGCAAGTAAGATCTCAAAGACAGGGCCTGTTCTGTAGCTCAGCAGTTAAGGGAGTCACATGGCACACCACGGTTCGAATCCCAGACCTGGAGGGTTGAAAAGCATGTCAGGTGTGCATAGATGGGTGAGTGCCCCAAACCCTGACTGGAGAGAGAGGGAGAAGGAATGGTGGCATGACCACATCTCATGGGAGATGTTTTCTCCCTCTCTCTCTCTCTATCTCTCTGACTTCCACACATGCCTCTGGCAATTAAAAAAGAAAAGAAAAAGGACAAAAAAGGCCTCGCAGACAATGCCGAGGTTACGTGTGAAGAATGGGCTAGGAATTTGGGAGGCTGATGGGGGAGAACCAGGGCGTGGGATGAAGGGGACTAAGACTTGTGACTCTTAGAACCAAAATATTTGTTCCTAAAGTGTTTTATTTCAGTTAAGGGACTGAGTGACATGCAGGGAGAAGAAAACACCAGAACTTGATTTCTCCCAGTACTTAGCTGCCACTCTCCACTATAAATCATGTCGATTCATATGATCAATAGGAAAATAAGCCAATTGGCAGAAATAAAATGAATGCTTTTATATAAGTCTGTGTCTGTGGCAGTTAAAGCATATGCCAGATCATCTGTGAGACAAAATACTTCATGCTTTGGAATAAAACCAATACTTTATAAACATCTTATTACTTATTAAAATGTAAACGCATAGATTATTCTCATATTAGGTAGACACATTTCCATGCTGATTTAAAAATTGTTTTTAAAATTGTTTTCATTTTTGTTTCTTTATTTATTTTACATTCCATCACTGCATATCATTACGTAGACCAAATGAGCTTAATCATTTTGAACACACTGGATACTGGTTCAGTCAAAGATATTACCATGGACACGTCATCCACAGATCCGTTTCCATTTTGTGTCCCCTTAAATGTTTTGCTTCTTTCTTTTCCCTTTGATTCCCTCCCTCTCACCCACCCATATTCCCCACCCTCCTCTCACTCTGTCTCTGTTTCCACAGTTCCCCACCATGTTTGTATACCATCCACCCATTCTGTTTCTGCCACGGACTGCAGACATTCGATTCAGATTAAGTGGGGACATACGAAGCCTCTCTTTCATAGTCTGGCTTGCTTTGCTCAGCTGTAAATCTTCCATATTTATCTATTTTCTACCAAATGTCAGGGTCTCATCACTTTTTTTTTTTCTTTTTAATGGATGAGTAGTATTCCATAGTGTTTATGTGCCACACTTTTTCAATACATAAAAAGCAAATTTAAAAGTTAAAACAGTGAAGGTGGAACATCGCCCTAGATTAGATGTGGCCAGCCAAGCTCGAATTCATCCCCACACCGGTTGTGAGAGCCAGGTCAGCTATGTAGTTGGTGTAAATCAAAGGAGAAATGAAAATATAGTGATTTCTGTGATAATTAAAGAAGAAATGACCACCAGAAGATTATTACACTTTCTATGTTTCAATTTTTAAATAAACTTCGGTAAATTATTTTTTAAAGTAAACTTTTTTTTCCTTTTCTCCAGCATTCTTGAGGTAAAGTTGATACCAAGTAGTCTACCAATTAAACATGTGAATAATGAGTTTTACAAATTGTTTTACATAAAGAGAAATAAGACTTTTTAAAAATTTTCTAAGAGAGATTTTTGCTATAGGGCACATGGGCTCTCTGGAAAGACAGAAACAAAGACAGAAAGCAAGAAATCACCCCCTGGGGGGATGGCCATGCCACAATCCCTTCTTCTCTGCAGGATGAACCCTGGCTTGGCTGTGGCAGTCCTGACAGGAGGACTGTAGCCAAGGTTCTGTGTAGGTGCAGGATGTGGGTGGTAACAGGGCTACGTGTTTATAGGGAAGGGGTACCTGGGAACTCTGCTTTCCCCTCAGCTTGGCTGTGAACCTAGAACTCCAAAGTTGCCTTTTCATTAAAAAGAAAATTATGTAATTAGAACACCTTTCGTAGGCCCAGAGGAGGTGGTACAGGCTGTAGGGGTCTGTGCTGCAGTGCTGGAAGCCATGCGGCCTACCATGAGTTTGGATCCCCTGCCTCGTCCACCAGAAACACACCAGGTGTGCACACATGTAGCCAGAAGCTGGCAGGTACAGGGCTGGAGGAAAAGGACCATGGTGTGACGAGACCCCATCAGGCTTCCTCGCTCTCTCCTCTCCTCTCTTCCTGTCTCTCTTAAGCATTTGTTTACTGTGCTATTGTGAAATCTTTAAAGAAATATTTAAAAATACTATCTCCTAAAGAAAAGAAATTAGGTGTAATTTTGTATTTTATTTATTTATTTTTTAAGTCTTGTTTTTTAGGACCAGCAGATGGCATAGTGGTTACATTTCTGGACTCCCACATAGTTGACTGTGGTTTGAGTCTCGGACCCACTGGCTTAAAACTCACACCGGGTGCATGTGTGTGCATGCCCAAAATCCCGAGAGGAGAAAGGAGGAGAAGGGATTGCAGTATGGCCATCCTCCTGGGGGCAGGGAGGGCAGGTGATTTTTCACTTTCTGTCTCTCTGTCTCTCTCTGTCTCTCTGGTGAGCACATGCGCTCTATAGCAAAAATTTGCAAAAAAAAAAAGAAGAGTTGTGTTTTTGTGTATCACCCTTTATCTTATTCATTTTTTGGAAATATTTTCTCCAAATCTGTAGCTTATCTTCTCAATATCCAGATGGTATTCTTTAGAGATGAGGGTTTTAATTTTAATTAAAAGTCCAACTCCTCAAGTCTTCATTTCATTACTGTCCTTTGATTTTTGTGACCCAAATGTGATTGCCAATCCAAGGTCACCTAAATGTTTGTTCTATGTCATTGTCTAGGCGGTTCATAGCTTTGCATTTTATACTTGAGTCTCTGATCCACCCTGAGATAATTCTTCTGAAGGATGTAAGGTCTGTGTGTAGATTTTGTTCTCTTTCTAATTTTTTTTTTCATGCAGATGTCCGGTTTTCCAATAACATTTACTAGAAAGTAAATAAAAGTACCTTCTATTTTTTAGCCAGCTAGTGGCATGGTAGTGAAGGTGGCTGGATCTCGTATGACTGACTGCAGTTCAAGTCTTGGCCCTAGCAGCTAAGAGACTTACCGGGTGGGTACATGTGTGTGCTGGAAGTCCTGAAAGGGGGGACAGGTGAAAGGGAAGGGATTGTGGTGTGGCCATACCCTTTTGGGGGGTTGGGGGAGAGTACATGTGCCCACTGGGGCGGAAAAGAAAAAGAGAAAAAAGAAATGACTTTTTACCACCTCCTCTCCCTTGTGAGAAGTAAGGTGAGCGTCACTCCCTGGGTGTCCTGGACTGCCGACTCTGAGCGATTGGTTGTTTCTACCTCGTCTGGTTCCGGCGGCCGGTCTTGACCAGCTTTAGAATCAGCCCTGAGGCCCACTGGTTCTGGCCCTTCCACTCCTCCTTGCTCTCTAACACCACGCTGGCATTCGTGGGCTTGTCTCTCCCTATAGACTTGGATTTTCTCCCATCAGTGCTCAAGCATCCACCAGAGAGCGAGCACGCACTCTTTATGGGGATGGTCACACCACTCTTCCTTCTCTGTTCCTCCTCTCGAGATGTCGGGCCCCCGTGCACACGTGCCCAGCAAGTTTCCCGACTGCCGTGTCCTGACCTGAACTGCACGGCCATCTCTGTGGAAGCCAGGCACCCAAGCGACCATGCCACTGACCGGTGTGATTTTCAGGCTTGAACTGCAGAGTCAGTCATGTGGGACCCAGCGCCCTCACCACCACACCACCTGCTGGTCCCACATAAGGGTATTTTAAGCAAAGGTTTAAATACATGAAGAGGTTGACTGACTGTGGCTAAAGTTTGGAAATTGGGGTTGAAGTTGCTAGCAGTTGTTACAGAATTAGAGTGAAGATGTAATAGGCAGCTTTGCACAAGATGTGTTGAGGATGTGTTATGGGGAAGTGAGAGCTGTACTTCAGAGTCTTAAGAAGAGCCTATGCAGGAACTAGCAGATGGTGCAGTGGTTAAGGCACTGGACTCCTACATGGCTGACCGGGGTTCGAGTCCTAGACCCAGTGGCTTGAAACTCACACAGGGCACATGTGGCCCAAAATCTCGAGGAGAGGGAATTGTGGTGTGGCCATGCCTAGGGGTGAATTCTCACCTTCTCTCTGTCTCTTTCCAGAGAATACACATGCCTATGGGGCAGGGAGCCTATGGAAGGGCAGGGAGGGAACAACATGAGTGAGGAAGCTGCTATTATGGTCTAGGCTGAAAGCAGGGTGAATCAGAGCAAGGACAGCTGTAAGAAATCAATCCACAGGACAGTACAGATTAATCAGGGAGGGAGGAGGTAAGGAGGGGGGCTTCGCACAGCACAAAGGGGTTAAGGGTGGTTATGAATAAAGATGATTTTGTGAACAGCAGTTGTAAGTAGTTGAAGGTATTTTTGACTAATAGTTCAAATATTCTTCTATAATGACAATAAAAGTGATATTATTGCTTATTAAGCATTCTATGGAGTCTACATATATTATTTAATAATAGGGCATTATAGAAGAAATATTTTCATATTTTAAAATTAGTAAACTGGTGGCCAGCAATTTCTAAGTTCTAGAGTTACAAAGAAAGTGGGTCCAAGACATGAGCCTTAAAATCAGATACGTCTGATTGCAAAGCACACGCTTTTAAACGCCGTGTTACATATGCTTTCCCTGCAGTGGGAGGTCTGTTTGTCTGTTTTACTGTGGAAGACAGGTCAGTTCTCTAGTATATTAAAATTTGAAATTTTCCCTGCTGCGATTTGAATGTATCCCCTCCAAAGTGCATGCATTAAAATGTGCTCCCCAATGTAATGACACTGAGAGTTGGTGAGACCTTCAAGAGGGGAGGTCTAGTGGGTAATGTTTGGGTCATGGGGAAGATCAGGGCTGTCTCACAGGAGGTGCCGAGTTCTCACTCTCCCACGACAGGTTTAGTTCCCATGGGAATGGGCTGAGTAAAAGTCAGGCTGATCAGCAGATCAGTCTCTTTACAAGTACCCACTCTTTCTAGCTTCCATTGACATACTGTACCCAGAGCAGGGGCCACATGCTGGCCTCATGCACAAACACCAGAGTCGTGAGTCAAATAAACCTCTATTCTTCACAAGTCACTCAATCTCTGGTATTTCTGTTTAGCAGTATAACAGACTGACATATCCTTCCAACTACCCTAGTAATAGAGAATATTTTTAACCAAAAATTGCCACAATCTTTAATTTTCTCTTTTAGATATTGTGTATCACCTCCTTTTGTTTTTAATAAGCTCTGATACTAATCTGCTTTTTCATGTCTGAAAATTAAGCTCTACATAGCAGCTATATAACTTGAATATCTCACAATGAATCATCTTAATAGGAATAATAATTATCACATTGTAATTTTTACATAGGTGCATCTATTTAAAGATCTCATTAGTTCTGAGCTTGCCCTGATCTCTAGGTCCTTGAATCTTACTGATTTCTCTCTATTCTGTGACTGTATGACTATTTTGATTTTTGCACTCTAGCTCTCTGCTCATTATTTACTAATAAACCAATGTGAGTTTTCAAGTTGGTCCATATGTGTGACTTGCACAAATCCATCAGATAATATTGAGAATTTTAAAATTCACTGCTTAAGCAAAACTAATACTTTGTCAGCTCATTTAAAAGATTATTTTATTTATTTTAATAGTTGGGTGTTTTTTGGTCTTCTGAATATTTGATTGTGGTGTTCTTCTCTGCACTGGCTTTTGACCATATTCATACTCTTGATTTACTTTCTGTAAGTTATAAAATAGAACAATGCACTAGGAAATTATCTTTTTCCAAATGTTTTCATTGGCATGTGAAAATCTTCCGTACATATACTTTTGAATCCCGCCTAAGTTGCTGAGGTAATACCGTTGTTGCTTTGTGTCTGCTGTGCAGGGTTGGCAGCCACGCAGGGCAGGCTGGGAGTACACCGAGAGGGAGGCAGCAGCAGTGCTGGCTCCTCGCTCTCTCCCCTGCCAACCTGTCTGGCATGGCTGCAGCTTTCCAGCGGGCTCTTTGATTGCTCCTTTCAGGCTCCCAGGCCACGGATTCCTGGTCTGCTATTTCTACGGGGCGTCTCACTGTGAGATGACCCTCATCTTTCTCTGCCCATCTTCTTCTACGTGGCGTGTGCAGAGTTCATGTTACAGACGTACCTCCAGAGAGGCAGTCGCCTGAGTACTGGAAAGGATGCCCAGACACCGGCCATGGGCTCAGGCTCTGAAGGGCCTGCTATCTCAGTAAGCATATGAGATCATTAAAATAGAAATAGTTCATACGCTAAGAAAGTTGTCACATGGGAGATACAGACTGATATAAAATTTTGGAGGTGGGAGACATGTATTTGAAAGAAAGTAATAATGCTTCCTAATAGAAGTCAGATTTGATCAGGGATTTTAAAAAATGGTTAGGATTTTGACAGGTAGAAATTGGTTAGAAAAGAAGAACATGAGGAGACAGGAAAGCAATACTCTTTGTCCCTTAAAACTCAACTCTTCTATCATTTTTATATTAACCTTACAAGTGACTTCAGAGTGATAATTCTCAAAATTGATAAGGCAGCTCTTATAGTTGGCCCAATGAAAGAGAGACAACAACCTCAAACGTCTCTTCTTGAATAGTTTAATTTTGAATGATTACCAACTGGACGCTCTTTCAATTATGACATGAGTAGCACCAAAGTCGCTCCTCCTAATAGTAAATTCTTTGAGTGGAAGCTCTGAAGCAGAGGGGAGAGAACATCTCTAAGCCTAGCCTCCACTCTAGTAATGGCAACTACTATCTTTGCAGATTGAATAAAACATTTACTTATGCATTTTTCCTCATTTGACTAAAAATCCTGTAAGAGCTATTTCTTTTTTGTCCATCAAATAAAGAAAACACTCACTGTCCCGGTTACTTGGCAAGTGTTAGGTCACACAGCGGTAATGATGGAGCCAGGCTTCCGATGCATGTCTACTAACTGTGCACCACCGCACGATCCCACCGGCTTCTGCTTTGTGAGGACACAGGTCACGTGAAACCAGAGCTGTGCAAACGAGCTTGGTAGAAAGGCCAGGAATCTGAATTGGGAACTCCACAATTCGTAAAATGGTGACTAATTCCTAGCCATGGGTATTGTAGGTGAAGACTCAAATGACCATGGCAGAAGAAGAGAAAGTGTATTTGGAAGGCAGAGTGGGAAGTAACGGTAACTGGCACTTTGGACAAGTTTGTGCAGAGACGGCGGTACCTCCACCCTTCATCGAAGAGCTACCCTGACCACACACACTGCTCCATTCAATGGAAGACGCTGAGCTTCTTAATAGCTGTAGGCTGTGGGCGTCACAGGTCTCTATGAGTGTTCACAGAAAAGCACGGGAACGTGGTCCACGCAGTGTGTGTGTGCACGCTGTTACACACCCTTCTCCTCAGCGAATCCCACTGGGTTACTGTGCCCCACTGGAGACAGGGATGACATTTTGTTCCTCCTTACAGCCTTCAAAACCACTGAAAATAAAGTATATCATACATACACAGATGAAGAGAACTGGAGATGACAACTAAACATCTTGAAAGCCTCTGGGTTTAGTGGCCCTGAGCAAGGTGGATTCTGACATGGGGGCAGGGAAAGCTGAAAATCTTATCGATTAAGCAGATTGATGCCCAAAGCATGACATTATCAATACCAATGAGAGTGGCTGTGATTACTACATAGAGAAGGCCTGGTACAATTCCTCGAGATGTCACCAGGTTACTCAGTCCCCTCTGCTGTGGACCCCGGAAGAAGGCTGGGGGTTTATCGCGTCGGACGTGGACCATGTGGATCTGAAGATTCCGGAATGCCGGCCGCAGTGGAGAACAGCCTGGGCAGTGCGGCCTGCCCAGCACGCCGCTAGGACGGGGGCAAACCAGCTCGGCACTGGGACAGGTGATGCGAACACGCTTCTCCGAATCTTTCATGTGATATTGACGGTTACCTCAAATTGACCCATGCACGTCACATGCAGGGAAGCTTAGAGGTAAAAACACCTGATCCACTTTTCAGAAATACTCAGTCAGATTCCTGGCATCCCTCTCCTAATCAGAGCAGAAAGCCAACATCAACTGGACAGCTGAATAAAAGCTGGAACAGATGAGACCCAAATAAACAGATAAAAACAGTGTGAAATAAGACAATGCTGGGGAAACCAGATACTCTTAAACCGATTCAAAACAGAACCTCTAAGTTATTCCTTCCAAAAATAGGAGCAATAGATAACCCCTTCTACAGAAACAAGAAGAAATCTTATGAAGACCCAAAGGAGTTACATAAAATGAAAACTTCAGTACGAAGCCTGGGTAATAAATTTAAGAAAATCTTGGAGAAAATAAGTCAACAGAACAAAGTGATAATACATTGGAGGGAGGGCATAAAACTGTGCACGCGCCACTTCCGGAACTCCAAAGTCCAAATAATAGAAGGGCCAGATGGAAAGGGAGGAAAGCCAGATGGTGGAAAATAATTAATAAAATTGTTCAAATACTTCCCAGGAGTGGAGGACATTCATTGCCAAATTGAGAGCGATCACCCGGTGCCCAGTAAAATGAAGTTGAGTACACACGCACCATGGCACACCATGAAATGTGAGAATACTGGAGACAGAATTTTCTACTGGCTTCCAGAAAGAAAAGTAAATGCTCAGTCACACAGAACTAGATTAGGGACTGGAACGGCTTCTGACTTCTCAGCAGTAACCAGGAAAGCAAGAGGGCCAGGAAGCAGCAGGAAGCGCTCAGGGGAAGGGGAAGGACCTGGCCCATGCCCTGAGCCCGCCCTGCCCTGGGCCTGCTCCAGAGTCAGCTCCGAAAGACCGAGAAACTCCGATGTGCTCATGAGAGCTGCAGAAAGGTCATGGTCAACACTGAAGCAAAAGTCAGCCCTCTCCCCTGCCCGTGGGGCGTGTACCTTTAGCCCCTGGTCCACACCACTCTGCCCACTGCACTACAGTTGTGAACTTCCTCCCTGGAGCTGAAAATACGCGAATCCAGTGATTTCTGTGCAGTCTCGTCTCGTCCCCCAACCTGTATGCCTAGTTTCTCCGTCCCGCTGCCTCATAGAGTAGTTCTCAGTCACAAGCCTCTCCTCCAAGAGAGACACTGTCTACACTTTTCCTTGTAGCCGTCCTTGCACGACTTTAAGTTCTTTTTCTTTCTTTTCATTTTTTTCTTGCCTGAAGGGAACTGGCATGAGTCAGAAAAAGAGACAAAGAGTGAGAGAGCACCCCTAATGGGGCATGGTCACTGCAATCCTTCCACTCCACTCCTCATTCTCTCGGGATTTGGGGTACGCACGTGCCCAGTGTGTTTTTCAAGCCACTGGAATGAGATTTGAACCGCGATTGGTCATAAGAAGCCTGTTCCGTTAGCCACAACCTCTGCCCATCACCACCTGTCAAAGCTCAGGCCCTTCTGTAGGGCTATTCTTTGTTTAAAACAACAATTTTAAATCCACATTAGTGCGCCCATAACACAAGGGGTCTGCTCTGGAGAAATGGCATGGAAAGGCAGGGCTGGGGCTGTAAGGACAACATTTGGTTGCTATGAAAGCTATGGTGACATTACTTAAGTTATAACTGACAGGGGGACCAGCAGTTGACATAATGCCTATGTCACTGGACTCCCATGTAGTCAACCGTGGTTTGAGTCCCGGACCCGGTGGCTTAAATTTATGACGGGCACTTATATGTGCATGCCCAAGATCCTAAGAGGAGAAAGGATTGTGGTGTGGCCATCCCCCTTGGGGGGTGATTTCTCTCTCTCTTTTTGTCTCTCTTTCTCTCTTTCACATGCCTTATGGAATAAAACCCTCTCAAAAAAAAAAAACTTGGAGAGGTTAATTTTAATCATCAGAGGAGCAACCAAAAAAAAAAAAAAAGCTACAAATGTACATAAAGGAAATGAGAGAAAAAATAAAAATGGCACAGTATAAAAACCAATTAAAAAAAACAAAATAAGGCAGTAATGGAGGAAGAGGAACAAAAAGAAAGTAAAAGACAGAGAACACAACGGAGAAACAAGTGGCTAATGCGGAGGCACTGGCAGGCAGCGTCCCTCAGGCTCTGGGGCGCATCTGTCCCCTGGCCCTCTCCCACTTCCCGGGGCTGCCGCTGGCCGGGCTTCCCACCCCTCCCTGTCCGCCCACAGTGGGGCGTCTTGGAACATCTGTCCTCTCTGCTCTCTGCTCTCACTGGAACTCTTGTCTCCCCCGCCCTCTTATAAAGACCTCTGTGATTACATTAGGCACAAGCGGCTAATCCCCAAAGCTTCCCCATTTCCACGTCGTCCTTCCCGTAACTGTCTGCGAGGTGCCTTTTCCGTGTAAGGATAGCTGCGAGGACATCTTGGGGACCTGCTATCAAGTGAGCAGACGTTTTCTGCAGTTTCTTTTAATCTACAGTATTACTTTAATCACAGGGGTGTGGTTTATTTGTGTTTTCTTCCTACACTGGGTTTGCTGAGCCTCGAGATCCTACGGGTATGAATGGGGAAGGGTCTGCAGGTGGCTGCAGACTTGCTCCCAGACTGAGGCACTTCAGGAGTCTAAAATCCTGCCAGAAAACACTTGGCCATCATCATTATTCTGACTATTAAGCTGCTCTTTTATTATTAGTTATAGATTTACTCATTTCTTGCATGGATGAGAGAGAAAAAGAAAAGGAGATAGAAAAATGGTACCCTTTATGGGCACAACGTCGGGAGTGACCCTCCGCCTCAGCCAGCCCGGACCATGTGCACACATGTGACCGGAGGACCCGGGGAGCTCTGGGCACACACGTGGAGCTGCCCCACGTGAGTCAGCCCCCAAGAGCAGTGTGTCTTACTGCCGCACCGCTGTGGGCCCTGAAGGCCGCCATGGTCCTCACAGACTGGCTTGTCCTTACTCCACTACTGGGGAGCTCTCCTCCTTCATCCCCTCTTCTGCTAGAAAGGGCTTGGCACCTCAGCGAGTTTAGGTCATTAAGGCTTCTTTGCATTACCTAGCTCAGATTTTTTCAAACACTAATTCATTTATTTTTAAGGTTTTTGTCATAGGGTATGTGTACCTGCTAGAGAGAGACAGACAGACGGAGAGAGCAAAAGCAAGAACTCAATCCCCAAGGGGGATGGCCATGCTGCCGTCCCTTCTCCATTCTCTTCTCAGAATTTGAGGCATGCACACACAAGCACCTGCCGCTAGTTTCAAATCACCAAGTTTGAGACTCCAGACACAGTCAGCCGTGTGAGAGGCTGCCTGAGTCACCAGGCCACCTGCGGGTCCCCAGAGGAGTTTTCAACACCCACACCATTGGTCGTCAGTGACTTCTCGTTCTCGGACCCTGACATTCTCTCGCAAAATTCTGCATCCTACTCAGAGGCGGAGTTCTACAATGTCTGAGATTAAATGTGCAGTGAGCCGAAGACATATCTTCAAAATTAACCTAGTTATTAACACGTAAATCATGTTATCAAAAACATACATGAAGATTGTATCAATTGTACTTTAAAAGCCAAATGCTATAAAGTATTAAAAGATGAAGTGTATTAAAGATTCCTTTGACTAAAGAATCTTCAGGACACCTTGCTACAAAGTTATGGAAATGTGTCTCGAATTTTAAATTTACCACGTTGTGTATGTGAATTTTCATATATCGTGTCTTCACATTGCGTTGCAGTTATATTTTGAACATAGAATGTTTTTTCAGAATAACAGCAGTGAGGAAATACTAAGTTTTCTTAATTAGTATTCTCAATTCAATGACTTGGCTAGAAAAGCTTCACATTTTATAATATTTTAAATGTAAGTACTGTCAGGTCTGCTGGTTCCTCACTCACTTAAAATACACAACTGCCAGTTACTGTGCGTTTACTCATGGACGGTAATGGAGGTGGGAGTCCTTGGTGGGCGTTAACTAGAAGCATTCTCTGAAAAACGAAAGTCTCACGGAAATAGAACTCGGGAAATAGCCCAGGGGACTGGAGAGAGCTCAGTGGCAGACTGGCTCCTCTCGGCCGTGACACGCCCGTCTCTGCAGCTTTGATCAGACCCTTAGGCGCTTTCTTCTCTCTTTTTGATAAAGACTATTGGCAGTTGTCAGACACAATCAATAGTTCTGATTTTGACCTTATTGGAAAGTGTGCCTCAGGGGAGCCAGAGGTGGAAAGTGAGAGAGAAGACAAAGCCGGGACAAGGGAAGAAGGAAGTGAAGTAGGGCGCAGTGGTCTTCGAGTGTTAATGTCACGTAAGTAGTGACAACCAGTGTAACTCGTTATATAATTAGATGGAAAAGAAAACAAAACACAACCCTGCATGACTATTCGAAAAGCCTCAAGGTGTATTCGAACCTCTCGGTTAAGTCTTGATGAAATGCCGGTTACTGACTGGGTAGTGGGGAAGGCCATGGTGCCTTTTTGCAAAGAAAAGTATGTCATGGTTTCCTGACGACAATACTCAGTGCAAAAATCAGTCTTTTCTGGGTTTGCAACACTGTTACTCCACTCAGCTTTAAAAGTGAAAGTGGAGGATTCTTACTTTGATTTTTTAAAAGAATATCATTCTCTCATTTATTGGACACCTATGGAAAGATGGCCAGGCATGGTATTAGGCTGAGGAATACAGTGGTAAGTATGATATCAACGGAAAAGTTTAGGTTCTATCAGACCAGGGCAATGAAATATTACTGTTAACTGCTTCAGAAAATATCATTAGATAACTCAAATTTAGCCATAACGATAAGTGTTGTAATCTTTAAAAGATAAAATTTAGTATATTAAAATTTCTAAGTTTCAAAAATATGATGGGTTTGTACAGAACTAAGCACACAGTAAGTGATATGACCATTTACTATGGGCTCAGGGCAAGGCTCCTTGTCTTTGCGAATACAAGACACAATTCTTAGAAATGTTTTAGACACTTACGCGCCCGAGGGCCCTGAAGACACATGGCTGGATGAAAGGCTTCCTCCAGCTCTTTCGCTCCTCACCAGTATATTAGCACAGGAACTCCAAGTGGGTCCTTCAGAGCAGCCTTTAAAAATATGGCTGTTTGTTCTCTAGCTCACAAGATTCGTACTCTAATCTGCAATACCATATGGGAGTCTATGGACTCCAGTAGACAGCTTCGAGGACAACATTGGACGTCTACACAACTTTACAATGAAACCATCTAAATGTTAGTAAGACTAGATTGTTATACAATGTTATAAATACTCTGAAACATTTGAAACTTATCTTTAAATGTCAACTATATTTTAGTAAGCCGTGACAAGTTACCCTTTCCTTTTTTAAAGGATAAAATGTAGGCACTCTACCTTATAAACACGGAATTCACACATGTAAAAGACACAGAAAAGACTGCGGCTTGCCGAGCTCTATGAGCTCCAGTGGAAACCCAGTCCAGAGTGGGGCGACCGTCCTCGAGCGCACGCGTGTATTTCACACGGGTTGGCTAGCTCTGCCTGACCAAGTCAGAAAATGACAATTGCATGTTATTTTAGTACAACTGCACAACTTTAAGTCATCAAAGAATTAGCAAGCACTTTTTTTTTTAATGGAAAGAAATCTTTGAACTCCAGAGAGAACAGAACGGCTTCATTTTGTGTATCTCACAATCTGGCAGTTAGCCCACAGAGCACGTTTCTCTTTTTCCTTTTTCTTTCTTTCTTTTTTTTTTTGAGAGGTTATTGCTATAGGGCACATCCACTCACCAGAGAGACAGAGAGAGACAGAGAGACAGAAAGCAAGAAATCACCCCCTGGGGGGATGGCCACACCAGAATCCCTTCTCCTCCATTCTCCTCTTAGGATCTTGGGCACGCATGCACACACACCCGGCGTGAGTTGAAGCCACCAGGTCCAGGATGCGAACCGCGGTTGACTACGTGGGAGTCCAGTGACACAGCCATTACGCTAACTGCTGGCCCCTAGAACATGTTTTTCTGATGACTTCCAAATGTTTGCAAATGATTACAAGCTAGGTGCTTGGTAGGTTCTGATAACAGCTTCCAAAAAGCGGATTTAAATTTGTGATTGGTTTTGCCAAACAGCATGTAACTTAGATCCACCATTTCAAAGAACAATACAACTGAAATAAGTTTTCATTGAATATGTAGCACAATGTACTGAGATGCTGTGTATCAGGTCATGGGGAAACTCATGACGCACTTTTCTGTGTATTCCTATTTAAAATGTGTCATGGCTTTCCCAAGAACTGGATACTAGGTGACCCACTCCACAGAGTAACTACGCCACAGCGCTGTGAGAGAACAGCGGAGCACTACAGAACTCAACAGTGCTGATACAGATGCAGGGGACACCTGGAAGGCGAGAAATGAAGATACGCCAAAGGAATGTTCTCAGAGTATCTATCGCTCATAGACAGTCATGATACACATCAACAATTAAAGTATAATCTCAAATTCCGAACAGAGTAAAGCGAGTGGTAGTTTACTTAATTTTGTTTTTTCAGTAAGTAAATCTTTCAAACGGAAGTGAGGATGTTGACACCCTACAAACCAAAATGCAAATGAATCACTAAAATATATATAAGAAAATTTGAAATTTTTCTTACATATAATTTGAAAATTTCTAAAAAAATAAATCATAGGCCAAATGTCTTCACTCTTTTGTTATGTTTAATCAGTGTGGATAATTTTATAAATGAGTTGGAAACTTGGGACTATGGATTTTAATTTCCACGCATCTATCCAGGTCACACGCCACAAGTGAAGCATGCATGTTTGTGCATGAGTGTGCGTAAAACGTATCTGCATTTCATTCATCAATTTATCTGCCTACGCTGATCAGGCAATTACCAATCACCATCACCATGTCACACTCGGGTGTTTCCTTTCTGACAGGTAAGTCTGTTTTCAGCTTCTTTTGCTTTCAGTATTTTTATTCACCTATATCAAACACATTACACGTGCCTTTCAGAAACAAAATCAATAAACACAGAACATTATTCTAGTCTTTAAAATATGTCTCAAGTAAATGCCATAGACAAACTAAAATAAATCATCATGTAATAAACCAAATTGCCATTGGTGATACTAATGTCAGATAATGTGGAATTTAAGGCTACATACAAAATGGGAAGAGACAAAATTCAAGGAAGATGAAAGCTACAATGTACAATGATAACCATATATTTCTGCATCAAATAAAAAAATCCGTAAAATTCATGAGATGAATTTGCAAGAAATACAAGTATACAATAAAAATAAAAGATACTTCCCAAAGTTTATATTACCTAACAAAAATTTATGTTTTATTATTATAGAAACATAATTTGATGAATACAATTTGAGTCAAATAATTGAATGGATAATTTTCTATAGATAACTTATTTCTGTGTTTATAGAGACAGAGATAGTATAACTGAAAGGAAAAAAATAAGATTAGGTCTCTTTTTGAAAATGCAGATCCTTCTTTTCTAAGGAAAAGTAAGAAAAAAATGATGATATACCTAAACACAAGGGAAACTCTAACAAATATAGAAAGTAAAACTTCAATGTCACATTCTTTATTAAAAAGGATTATTTATTTTTATTTATTATATTATTATTATTATTTTTAATTCGACCAGATGGAGACAAAGAGAGAGAAAAGGAAAGTGAGAAAGCAAGTCACCAGGTCTGGAACTTGAACCACGGTCAACCATGTGAGAAAGTCCAGCACCTTAACCACTACACCACAATGTATTCTACTTGTAAGCTTCGTTAATGGGGATCAAATAGTGTTAATTTTGTGCTTTTTAAAATAATTACTTTATTTAACTTTAAAAATACTTATTTATTATTTTAATTTGACCAGAGAGGAACAGAGAGAGAGAGAAAGTGAGAAAGCAAACCGTCGAGTCCGAGACTTGAACCACTGTTGGCCATGTGGGAGTCCAGCACCCTTAACCAGCACACCACCTGCCTGCCTCCAAACAGTGTTTAATTTAGTGCCAGATTTAACTAACTACTGAGGCAGGACTCCTCTGAGTGCTCTGCTCAACGCTTCACCACTTGAGTTGTCAAGTATTCTCTCCAGGATGGTGGAGAAGACCCTAGAAATTCATGGAAAAGGAGTGGTGTGAAAAACTTTGCATGGATTTCTTTTTCTTTCTTTTTTTTTTTTTTTTTGCATCAGAATAAATGATTTCTTTAGCTTCACAAAAGTTTTGAAGTCCTTTCACACGGCTAGTCCTACGCGAGCTGTAAGAATTGCCCGCCTGGATTTTTCCAGTTGCTGTCTCCCCCATGGCAAGCCGTTTTCTCACGGGTCTATGCTGCAGTACCGCGGCCCGGGACTGATCGACTGCTGCAGGGTGCAGGCCGTGGTCACAGGGACGCGGGATTCGGTGGAGGACCCGCGGGGGCACTTCGGCTGCAGCCAGGTTTTCCCGTCGCAGTCTTCTTCCTTGCAGGACTCTGTCCTTTGAAGTCCAGCCACCTTAGCCTCCCTGCACCCTCAGTGCGGATCCAGGAAGCTACGGAGCTTTTCCAAACCCGGCTCCCTCCTGATGCTCTGGAACCTTCTCTGTGGCCCGGGCAAGCACAGGTCTCAGTGGATGACAGCTGTCTCTCAGGGATCACTGCCCTTTGTTCCCAGATGGCTGATGCCTCAGGAAAATCATTCAAGGAGCCAGCAGATGGCGTAGTGGTTAAGGTGCTGGATGCCCACACGGCTGAGCGACTTGAAAATCACACCGTGTGTGTGCATGTGTGCCCAAAATTCCAGAAGGGATTGTGGTGTTGGCCATGCCCCCGAGGGGTGATTTCTCACCTTCCCTCTCTCTGTCTCTTTCTGGCAAAAGCATGCCCCCTATGGCAAAAACCTTAAAAAAATGTAATGTGTCTGTCCTGAGTTTTTAGTTGCTTCAGGTAGAAATTAAATATTTTCCCTATTCCTTCATGTTGGCAGAAAGAACAAGTCTTGCAACAGAGTTTGAAATGTTTCTTGAGGTCAAATTACTGTTTTACAAAGGTGACAAGAACACTGTCCTTCACAACACTTCACAGTTTCAGAAGAAAAACTCATTTCATTGATTCCACTGATGAACATTTTCTCATGTCTTAACTTAGACACAATGTTTTAATGTTTAGGATCCTTTCTACTTCTGTAAGAGCGAAACACAATCTTGCAACTATGTCCTTCTACATTGAGTTTCATTGTTGCCTTAGGTAGTTCCATAGACTGTAGGTAAATTCCTAATGATTTTACCCAATGAGTAGACTTTCATGTTTAAAAACAAAGGCGACCCGCCTTACCTAACATGTTCTAATGGGATCTGGCTGAGATGATAACACTAACAATGACAAGACGCTGGGTTGTATTTTAAAATGATCACATTGTAATAATATCAGCCACTTCTAACTACATTAGCACAAGGCAACATCTGTGTAGGAAACATATATTTAGGCTGGAGATGTTTCTTGGTATACAGATGGCTTTAGAGACTGCTTTTATTAATGTTTCTGCCCTCCAGAGTTTGGTCTGTACAATTTATTGGGCAAGAATTGGCTGTCTGAGAAAGCTAGCTCAGAGGTGTGCTATTGAATTAGCCTTTAACACAAACAGTAATTCACTAAGTGGTGTCTGGCTGCCCGGAAGAATGAACTATGCTTCAGATGTACATCAGGGAGCAGTCTACACAGAAGGCCGAAGCCGCCCCCCGCGTGATCGTCAGAACAAAGCCAGCAGTCCAAGCCCCCAGCCTCCACTACGCCCACAGCGGAGCCCCGCTGACGTGGGGTGGGCCAGGCAGGGTGCCCGAGTGTCGACAGTGCCATGCGGAAATGCATCTGAAGCTTCAGTGTCCACTTACTCGTTCTTCTGATATTTATTCTTAGGTTAAAAAATAAACAGATGGCGAAATACCGAAATTTAATATAATTCTAACCAATGAATTACATTGTTTAAAACACAGGTATCTCCCAAAATCTATGACTACCACGATGTGTGTAGTTAATATGTAATAGTATATAATTATTATATCACAGTATAGACATTGGTTTGGAGTAAATGGCTAAAAATAGCATCATAATCAGTTAAATTTAATATACTTTATTATTTTTTAAATGATCTCTTTCAAATTACTTAATTACGGCCATTCTTGTGTACGTCCGTACTTACTATTTATTTCCAGATAGAACTGGAACTTCTGTTCAATTACCTGCTTCCCACCGAACGCAGACCTGATCGTGTTAAACAGTAGAGAGACCTAGAAGACGCCTTACGCACACATAAATCGGGATTTCGGACAGGAAAGAGAGCATGAAGTTAGCACGTCAAGACGCGGGCCAGTCCAAGGCACAGGAGTAATAAACCGGGACGTGCAGTGGGTTACCTTGAAAGTAAAGGCGCCAGTTTTAAATTGAAATTTGTACTATGTAACTTAACCTGTGGTAATAAAAAACAAAACTAAACAGGTGTGGAAATGTGTTGGCCCCAAACTGGTGAATCCATATAACCACGGGGTTGTTGGAAAAGCCATGGCAGATTTTTTTCTATGTGTGTCTGTGCAAAAATGTGTCACGACTTTTCTGACCACCCAGCAGTTCCTTGCCATTTAATTTGACCTGTTTTTATTTATGCTAACAAAGCATTGACTATCTTGTTAAGAGGAAGAAACTTTTTACTGCATAAAAGTTGAGTTTTAAACACTCATAGAAAAAGTTAACTAGGAGGAAAATCTGACAAAGTATTGAAAATATTTACGCCCAACTCTTAATAAATGTTTCCAGTGTTATTCAAGATGCTAATATTAAGCTTACATAGCGTAAAATTTGGCTGTTCACATAAGCATGTGTAAGTGAGCTGGAGGCTTCATGACCGTGGAGTCTAGTGACCATTCTAAACACGTCTTCTCAGGACCTAGCATGGGGCCCAGTGCACAATTCTTCTGACATAAATTACAGAATCTGTCCTGCTGGCTCTCTTACCACGACTGTTCCCTTCTCAGCTTCTAACAAATCTCTCTTTCTGTGAGCAGCGTGAACACTAATACACACCTTCCTGGGATCTCCGAGGACGGGCTCCCACACTGCTCTCCTGAGGACAGACCACAGGCGGCGTCGGGGCAGCTTCTGTCACCACGCACGTTTTCCACCATCTACTCTCCATGAGGCCACACCCTGTCTCCAAGTCTCTCAAGGGCCAGCCTCCACGCGTAACACCTAATTTCGTCCCTGAGTTTCTTACTGGGCTCCTGATACTCTCTAAACCTCTATCTAGACGTTTCAGGCATGTTCATCAAACTAAAAGTTTTCCTTTTTTATTTAAACTATTTTTCTACATTTATTCATGGTAGAGAGCGTGCACATGCACAGGAGGGTGAGAGACAGAACAGCATCCTCCATGGGGTCTGGGCATGCCATGACGCATGCCATCGCCCTCCTGTTCCTCGGAGTCCTGGGCACACGCAGCGATGTGCTTCCAAGGCGACCTGGGGAACCCCAACCCTGGCTGGCCATGTGTCCTCCAGCAATGCAGTTCAGTTTGGTACCAACTTCGGGCCTAAGAGGATATTTTCAGGAAGGAAAAAACATTGTGTGTGTGTGTGTATGTATGTGCATGTGTGTCTGTGTGTGTATGTGCATGTGTCTGTGTGTATGTGTGTTTGTGTGTGTGTCTGTCTGCATGCTTGTGTATGTGTGTATGTGCATGTGTTTCTGTCTGCATGTGTGTTTGTGTGTGTATGTGTGTGTGTGCATGTGTGTCTGCATGTGTGTGTGTGTTTGTGCGTGTGTGTGTCTGCATACATGTGGACATGCTGGTGGTACACCGTATTCTGAGAGGGAGGTACCATGCTGAAGCACATGGCCTCTGGGGTGAGAGCTAACTGGGCCTCAGCTGGGCCACTTGCCTGCCCTGCTCGGTCTACCTCCATCTACTGCTTACACAGAGAGAAGGCCGTAACTGCCTTGTGGATCTGTTGTAAGTCTAAATGGAAATATTTTAGTAAAATGTTATGCAGAACACCCGACCACAAAAGAATACAATGCATATTTATTCCTTTTTTCTTCTACTTTCTTGTAGTTGGTTTAAACATAATCATGAAATAGATGGTCCATCTTTGCTCTAGCAAGTTCACATAGACTTGCTCTTAAGACACACAAAATATTCCTAATTAAAATGATATACTTTTGAAATACCTCTTAGGTCATATACTCTCACAGGAAGAGTGTTTCTAAGAACTTAATTTAGAAGTTTTGAAATAGAGATCAAGGGCAGCACAGCCTTCTCAGCCGGTTTCCCCAACTGCGAAGTTGTCTATTGTGCATAAAGTTCGCTGACACTGAGGCACCTCGTGACCGTGGCTCCTCCTCAGATCGGGGAAGTCCACCACAGTGAGTTTCCAGGGTAAACAGCCCAGACGCCAGAGGAGAGAAAGCTGAAGCAGGGTACGTGCTTGAACTCCCAGAGAAATGAGCCAAAGGCTAACAGTAAAGCATGCCGTCTCGTTAAGCTACATATGTCTATGAACTCCCGTTCTATTAGTAAGTCTGACCTTTGGTGAGAAGCCGATTCAATTCGGTAGGAAGAGTTCCTAAAACTCACTTGTTGATGAAGCTTGCCCAACTATTTTTTTTTCCCCCTGGAGAGGCTTTCGCTATACGGCACGTGTGCTCAACCAGACAGACAGAGAGAGACATAGAGACAGAAAGAGAGAAATCATCCCCCAGGGGGGATGGTCATGCCGCAATCCCTTCTTCTCCATTCTCCTCTCGGGATCCTGGGCACGCACGCACACACGCCCGGCGTGAGTTTTAAGCCTTCAGGTCCAGGACGCGAACCGCGGTCGACCACGTGGGAGTCCAGCGACGTAGCCATTATGCTAACTGCTGGTTCCCTAGCTTGCCCAACTATTATTGCCTTCGACATAAAAGTATGCATTCTCATTACTAACCATGGCTTTAGCTCAGGCTCACCACGGAGCCAGGCAGTGTTGCACAAATTCAGAAGGCTTTCCCTGCTCTCGCTTGGCACAGGTCTAATTGTAAAATATACTTAGCCAGGGATTTAAGTAATTCCTGAAGCTACCGAAACACTTTGGGAACTGGGTATACAAGGACCTTACCACAGTGTCTGCATTTAGCAATGACCTCCATAAATCCTGAACTACATATGGACTTGCATCACTGACACAAAGGATTTCAAGAAAGATAATGAGGAATAATTTTAAATAATATCCTTTCTCGCTAGTTTGATTTAAACATTATGCATGCAAAGTACGAGCTATTCACACTTGCAACGATTTGAGCCCCTACTGAAATCCAATGTGACCCTAAAATATGATGGTTATCCAATAAAGTCACTAAATTGAAGGCGGCTTTTATTATAATTTGAAGAATGTCTCTGGGACCGTGCTCTGGATTGGCAGGCATCTGAGCTGGAAAAAAATTTCAAGTCAGATTTCACCTCTAGCAGAAAATGACATCTCCACACTCCGGCTCCCTGATATTGGGTTTTGATCATTTAATTAACAACCAATTTGTCACATTCCCTAATGGATTCAACAGTTTTCCAGCAGCTCCTTAAACATGGCTTACCAATTACAGAGATTGTTCAGGTTTTCCTGTTAAAATCACTCAGTACGATGAAGCTCTGTTATGGTGGAGAGTAAATAGCCCCGGCTGAAACACTAGTGAGTAGCTGTTTATAACTGACCTCAGGAAATCGGAGGCTGTTGCATGTGGTAAAGGGAGAGATTTAATAACATCAAAGGTTAGCTGCTTTAAAGACTCCCCATGGCTTTTTTTTCTCTTACCATAGGAAGTAATCTGTCAGCTTTTCGGTCAGTTTACTGTGCTCTTTTATGAAAACAGGCAATATTTAATTTATAATGTTTGCTTCATTCTTAGTCTATAAATATTAATAGCTTCCTGTGTTTGCCTTCTAGAACGCAGCATGATAGTAATAGAAATTTGTGAAACATGGTTTTGGGTTTCTACTTGTAACAGTGAACATTCGGGGACATAAAACTTCCTAATTTTACAACACGTAGGGTCACTATTCCACTATTCCTTAGAAATGTTTTCCCTCAGAAAAAAATTTCCTTTCCCTAAGAAAGTATAATAATTTCTCGTCAACAAATAAGACATTGCCTAGTCATTGGTTCATCATTCCACTTCTTTATTCTTGAGTAAGATAATGCTTAACTAATGAACAAGAAAGCGTTCAGAACTGACATGAGGCTGTGAAGATTCCCCCAATGTATCAGCACACCTAAAGGGAACTGATTATTAGTAAGCATGCAGTTTTGAGTATTTTTCTAAAGCACAAAGCTTATGAACATGGAGTTTCTGCCATGTCTCTGCGGATCTCTGCGTCCTTTATAATCCAATGGGCTCACTGCCCTTGTGAGTTGACCTTTGCTGCCAGTCCCTGTTCATGGTTCATTTTAAAGTTATTTTTAGAATGTTAGACATGTAACCACTCCCTAGATATCTAAGTGCCCCGAATTTGTAAGCCGAGGGAATGTGGGAATGTGTAGATCCCCCCTATGTCTGAAGGACTTCCATCATCTAGCAACCCCATTCTGGAAACAGCCTGAGGGGCTCAGAACTTGGATCAGTAAATAGAAATCTTTTAGTCTATTTTTTTTTTTTGAGAAGTTTTTGCCATAGGGCACATGCGCTCGCCAGAAAGAGAGAGAGAAAGAGAGATAGAAAGTAAGAAGTCCCCCCCACAGGGGTGATGGCCATGCCACAATCCCTTCTCCTCCATTCTCCTCTCGGGATCTTGGGCACACACGCAGACACGCCCAGCGTGAATTTAAGCCACCAGGTTCGGGACTCGAATAGCAGTCGTCTACGTGGGAATTTAGCGACATAGCCATTATGCTAACTGCTGGTCCCAGTAAACAGAATTTTTGTCTAGAAGAGAAAGGGGGTGACTCTTAATCTTTTACTTTTGATGCAATTATTATTTTCTTAAAGTTTATTTCTTCCTTGAGTGAGGACAGAGAAAGAAGAAGACAAAAAAGGCAGAGAGACGTAACGCCAGCGTGGTCTCGTTGCCGTAATCCACCCCCACAGTCAGCAAGCTCGGGTCACAGGCACACCCATGTCCGGCGTATCAGTGAGGTCTCCAGACCCTTCCCACGTGTCACCCCAGAGAGCGCCGCGCGTTACCACGGCCCCGTCACCCGGCCCCAACGTCATTAGTCCTCCAGTAAAATGCTGGTGACTAGCAACCTTCAGGGTGGCACAGAGCTTGAGATCCAGGCGGGGTTTGTCTGACCGCGTGTTTCCACATTCCTCGGAAACGGGCCTGGCAGGAATGTGACCCACAGGTCCAACCACAGCAGCTGTGCCTTCTCTGCTTCCTCCTCTTCTTAGAAACCACACTCAGCTCTGTCAGAAACTGCAGTCCAGGCAACCAGCCGTTAGCGTAATGGCTATGTCGCTGGACTCCCACGTAGTCGACCACGGTTCACGTCCCCGACGCAGAGGCTTAAAACTCACACCGGGCATGTGTGCCCAAGATCCCGAGAGGAGAATGGAGGAGAAGGGATTGCGGCGTGACCATCCCCCCTGGGGGGTGATATCTCGCTTTCTGTCTCTCTGTCTCTCTCTGTCTGTCTGGCGAGCGCATGTGCCCTATAGCGAAAAAACCTCTCCAAAAAAATAAAAAATAAAATAAACTGCAGTCCGTCTCATGGCCAGCGCAGAACCTCATAGAGCTCATGGGCCCTTGTTCATGCACTGAGCTCTCAGCATGTGATGGGGGAAGAGTGGCAGCTGTGATGTCTCCTGGTATTTAGAAATTCAGCGTCCACACCTCAGAAATGATGTTTCTCCCTCAACCATTTATCAGCAGATTATTGTCTGTCATAGTTTATAAAGTTCCCTTACTAACGTAAGGGCTGTTGAATAGAAGAGTAAGATAGGGGATTTGCAAAATAACTGGGTTTAATACCTTACAGCATTATGTAAATGTGTATTTGCATAAATTTCTAATTTCGTGTGAGAATGTGTATTTCTCTAATGGACACAAAGACAACTCAGCTACAGTGATGTGCCTGCTTTACCGCACGACTTCTGGACAAGCCCACACCTTCATACTTAAGGAGACTTCCTACTGCATGTTCCAGGTGAATCTTTGTAATGAAAATATTTTATGCTAAAAAGAAACAAGTGTGTTTTCCCTTAAGAGTTGAATGTGCTCATGGATTTTTCAAGGAAATAAATACTTGTTTCTCTGGGTTTTTGTTTGTTTTAAATGTACTGTCATTTTTATGGACATGGGTTCCGATGTGTTTCTAATTCTGATAAAAACCCCGACCCTTCTCTGATTAGTTGTGCAACTAGGGCAGCAATTAGTTCATTGTGGTGCACACCAGCACCCTGTCTGTAAAATGTGCCACTCTGAAAGTCAGTTTTATGTGATAGAAGCAAAGTTCAGTGTTTGGCAGAAAGTGCCAGAAAAAAAAATTATCTGAGGAAGAAATATATCTTCATTATTAGTTAAATGACTGACTGGGTACACAATGTAAATGCTCTCTTTGAAAAAAGAGTCATGCTTATCACTAGCATAAGTAATACAAGCCTATTAAAGGGATGAAAATGCAAGGGTTTTTACAGTACTTTTATAAATCAGTTAAGTACATTACTTTATATAGGCAGTACTACACATACTTAGACGGGAAATATAAAATACTACTTTATTTTATAGAAGAAATTTAGAAAAAAGACCCTTCGAATAATATTTAAACTAGCCATTTGAGAAGAGAATATTTTTTAAAAACTATAGGCAATCTTGGGTTTAGAAGGGACCCTAGAGACATTCTAAAACAACCATTTATTTGATATTTTAATCTCCTCAACAGCATTCTAGTCAAACAACGCTTCCATCTTTGTTTGGCCACCTGTTGGGACATGCAACACCACATATTGCCTGCCAAGACTGTCTCAGGCATCTGGATGATTCAAAGTGAATATTTGGTTATATAGAGCCAAATATGTTCTGTTTAGCCTCTCCTTATTAAACTCGTTCAACACTAAGAATGAGGAAAATCCTTCTTGTCAAAAAAGACTTTAAGCAAAGACAATTATTATGCATTCTACTGTTACCCACAACACACACATGCACACACATTCGCACACATGAACACACATACACATGCACACTGACACCTACATGAGGCCTTTTTCTCTTTACGAGAATTTCCTGAGAGCAATGCATTTTTGATGCGAATGTGAACATTTCTGCCATATTGACTGCAATCCTTTGTTCACCACAGGGACCTTGCTTTTGTGGAAGAACAGGACCCAGCTACATGTGAAAAGAATATTCCATGTAAATATTCATCTATTCTGCCCCATGATCTACTAAATATTGATAGGTAAGCTTAATTCACAATTTCTTCTACTTCATTCTTTTCTTTTACTGCATCATTCAAGTTGTTTTATCCACCCAGGCTTTGGAAAAAACATAGTTTGTGTGGTTATACTAAAACCACTTTGCCAAAATGTCAACACACCTGAGTTTACAAAATGTGTATCTGGCTACTGTCTATTCCTTGACCTGAATGTTCATGAGGGCCCGAATTCATATGGTGATGGTCCAGCTTGAGACAGCACACTCTGGTAGACACTGGCACAAGGGAGACTGAGACCATGTGGGAGATCTGGTTTGAATTTCTGGCCCACCTGAAAACCCAGTTATTTAGAAGGCTGAGGTTAAGGGATGACAACAAAGTAAGATTCTGTCTAATTTGAAGACAAATTACTATATATTGCAACCTATTCACCAGCAAGGTGGTATGAGGAGGTGAGACCTTCAGCATGTGATTGGCTCACAAGGGCAGAGCCCTCATGAATGGGACCTGTGCCTTCATTCAAGAGGCCTCAGAGAGCTGCCCTGAACCCCTCCCAGTGTGAGCACACATCAAGAAGGCTCTGCCTCTGAACCTGGGCTGCGGGCCTTACTGGACACGGAATCTGTCAGCACCTTGATCTCAGACTTCCCAGCCTCCAGAACTGCAGGAAATAAATATGTTATTTGTGAACCACCAGATTTATGATATTTTGTTATAATGGGCTGAATGGACTAAGGGTTTCATCTATTTGAATTTCATGATGTATTCAAGTTTGACAAGTATTTCCTTTGTAATCTAAAAATATACAAAAACGCAAAGTTACAAATAACCAAATAACCCTTTTGCTTTTATTTTTAAAGGTATATATATGCACAAGAAAGTATTTTAGTGTATTTGGGCATATTTGTCACTGGAAGCTACGGACTAATACCATTAAAATCTATTATTTTAACATTTTTAAGAGTTTTACCATATGGTTGGTACACTCACCAGAGAGAGACAGAGAGAGGAAAAGTGAGAAATCATCCTTTAGGAGTGATGGACACACTGCAACCCCTTGCCCCTCGTTCTCATCTTGAGATTTGGGGTATGAAAGCACGTGCACCTGGCATTATTTTCAAGCCACTGGGTCCAGGATTTGAATCATAGTCAACTTTTTGGGAGTCCAGTGCCTTAACCACCAAGCCACCTGTTGCCTCTCTGCAATCTATTAAAGACACGGAGTTGAACATCAGAATCAGCCAGTTGAACAAACTATGATTCAGCCACAATAGTGCAGGCTGTGGAGACACTGCTATGAAGACCATAGGGAGGCTCTCAGTTCACATCCTGGTTTTCCCTGAACACACTGGGTGGCGGGGGTGGGGGTGGACAGCGTGGTCCTGGTTGGCTGCAGGGCTGGGTAGGTATTGTGGCATGAGTGCCCTGTGGAGGCTGCTGTCTCCTGTCTCCTCCTTCCCTTTCTCTTTCTCTCTATTTCTCTCAGAAAACAAATCAGAAAGAAAAAAGGAAGAAGGGAAGAAGAAAGAAAGAAAAGAAAAGAAAGGAAATTAAAAAAAAGAAAAAAGAAAGAAAAAGGAACTCAGTCTCTAATAACACATACACAGAGGACATATTTCAAAACAAAAACAATATGATCAGAGACATAAAAGAGGAATATGTCAGGGGGCCCACTGATAAACATCTTAATAAAGATATTAGTGAACTGGAATAAACAGTGAACAATTAAGAACATGATCAATACTCTTATTGAAAATGACAATCTTCTCTCTTCTCACAGAAGCTTTCCTGAGAGCAGTGGCCAGCCAACCAGCTGGATTACGGAGTCAGGTGATAAGAACTAAAATAACGGGCCAGCTAGTGAATAACCCTGTTGTGTCCCACATGACTAACAGTGAGGTTCGAGCTCTGGACTCGGCAGCTTGAGAAACACACTGGGTGTGTGTGTCTCTGTGTGTGCATAGGTAGCCCAAATCCAGAAAACAGAAAGAGAAGGGATTGCATGTGACCATGCCCCACAGGGGTGCTTTCTCACACTCTCCCTCTTTTGTTCTCTCTCATTCTCTCTCTCTCTGGTGAGTGAACATGCCCGCTGGCACGAAAAGAATTAAGATGATCTTTGTAGTTTGTGGGTCATGCTATTCAAAGGGCAGAAAACAGAACCAGAACAATGGGTCTCCATCCCATGCAACAAACCGACACTGCAATGAAAGAGTAACCAATGACACTTGGCTAAGGCGCTCAGCATGTTGGGGAAATCAAAAGTGAAGACTATGCAGTCATACAAAACATATAAGAGGATAAATAGCAGAACCTGTTATTGAACACGAACAAGAGAACTTAGAAAGTTCACCAAAAAATGGACTTAAAGAATAAGGTTACTTCGGTGCAAAAAACTGAAATTATGCATAGTATGCTTTTTATAACACATATTTTTCAGGAACTCTCTGAAGTCCCCTTAAAGAGATGAAAATATCAGTGTAGGTATTTTGTTTCTGAAGCCATTGGGTTATTATACTTCCACTGAGTCAGAAAGTAAGCCTGAGGAAAGGAAAACACAGAGATACAATATCCTTTTCAAAACACCAAAAGAACTCTCCCTGTGTTTCACTGCATCTAAAATACAGCTGATTTATGGAAGACTTTTATTTTCTGAGCAACTGAGAAAGATCCCACCTGCTGGTAGAGGCTATTGCAGGATGCCGGGGGACGGTGGCAGAGGGAGAGCCTCGCCTCAGGATGACTGAGAACATGTCTGTGGAGGAACGGACATGACCCCCATCTCGGGAAAATGAGTCAGCGTAGGATTCTAATGAGAGAGTGAGAAGAGTGAGAATGTGAAGCAGATGCGCTGGAGATGCAAACGTGTGTTCGGGAAGGTGTTTGCCAGAACAGGAGGAGGAATCTAAGAAAGCTTTCCACTCCGGAGTTCTCCAGAAGGAAAGATGACAAACTGACATGAGATCGTGGTGGCAGGAATAAAACAGAATAGATTTTTTTTTTAATATTAAGGATTTAAAAAATCACAATACTTAACTCTGTATTTAGCAGGTTTGTCTTGAATATATCAGTAACATGATTTTTCAGGGTCATAAGGGACTCATTGCAATGGAAAACATCCTAATTGATTCTGAATGTTAGTGAGAGTTCGAATCTAGGAGAAAGAGTAATGGGTGAATTCAAGTTGTGAGCTCTATTTACTTTTTGAAATGCAGTATGGGAATGTCATTAGGGCATGTTACATCTCTTTGAAAAAATAAAGTCTATAAAAAAGGCCTCACTTAAATCATGAATTTTTGAAATCTGACATCCAGATTGATCTAATAGAAAAAAAAAAAAAAAAGTGTCTCCCTATGGTGTGCCACCTGGGCAGTGAGAAACAGGTTTTCCACCTTGCACCTAAACCCTCTGAGACTAGACTGTAGAGCAGAAAATGTTTCTTTCTTGTTTTTTTTTTTTTTAAGAATTATTTTATTTACCTTTCTTTATTTCTGTATTTATTTTAATTTGACCACAGAGGGACAGAATGAGAGAGGGAGAGAGGGAAAGTGAGAAAGCCAGCACCAGGCTGGGACTCACCCCTGGTCAGCCATGTGGGATTCCAGTACCTGGGTCACCAAGCCACCTGCTGGCCCCCAGAAAATGTTTCTTAATGTGTAAAATTTAATCCTGGTTTAAGGCCTCTGAGAAGAGGAGATTAGAAATATAATCCCCGGGATCAGCAGATGGCATAATGGTTACGTTACTGGGCTCCCACATTTGGGTCTTGGACTGAGTGGCTTAAAGCTCACATGAGGAGCATGTACATGTATGCTCAAAATCCCAAGAGGAGAGTGGAAAAGAAGGGACTGTGGCATAGCCATCTCCCCTGGTGGGAGGGGGGGATTTCTTACTTTCTGTCTCTGTCTCTCCAGTGAATGCACACACCCTATACAAAAATTTCTCTTAAAAAAAAGAAGAAGAAGAAAAAGAGAAAGAAAGAAAGAAAGAAAGAAAGAAAGAAAGAAAGAAAGAAAGAAAGAAAGAAAGAAAGAAAGAAAATTCCCACGGTAAAATATAAAAATACTCAGAATATAGTTTTTTAAATGTAAATACTATAATATGGTTTCAATAGATGATTGGACTTTCATTTGTATTCTAAGCAACTGTGTCTGTATCCATTATATTTGAACAATGAAATTCAAGTGAATCACGTAGAAATTAGAGTTAATACCTGGTATGGATTCTATTTCATTTGTGTATTCTCTGCAAATGAAGTAATTAGATAGCAGGAGAGGAGGTCTGTCATTATGAAATGAGTTTTCCAGTTGGATATACGGAATTATTTTACTAGGAATCAATCATTCTTTTCTACTAATACATACATCAATGACTACCGTATTGTAACAGTCATGGTACCTCGTCCATGCTTACACACGGCTTCTACTATGACTACTGTATCCTAACGGTCATGGTACCTCATCCATGCTTACACACAGCTTCTACTATGACTACTGTATCGTAACGGTCATGGTACCTCATCAATGCTTACATATGGCTTCTACTATGACTACTGTATTGGACGGTCATGGTACCTCGTCAATGCTTACATATGGCTTCTACTATGACTACTGTATCGTGACGTCATGGTACCTCGTCAATGCTTACATATGGCTTCTATTATGACTACTGTATCTTAACGGTCATGGTACCTCATCCATGCTTACATATGGCTTCTATTTAAGCCATACTAAATGACACATTGGAGGTGCCATGAGCTGCAGGAGGGAGGATGCTCAGATTTTGGATGTCGGTCCGCAGATCATCAGCCCCTTGGAGCGTAGTGCCACATTGACCCACACGATATGGACCTTGTAGTAGTTCACAAACTGGGAGATATCAGAAATTGCATATGGTTCTCCTTTAATATATGAGACTACTTTACAAATAGTAAAGATTTTTTTAAAGATTTGAACACATGTCAGATAATTACAGGATAATACAAGATGTATTGTTAACTCTTGGGTCGGAAAAATCATTACATATTTTTCTATGTTTTCCTATGCAAAAATGCATCATGACTTTTCCAACAACCCACTGTACCCACCACACTTCCAATCAATCCAGATCCACACTCCCAGATGAAGCCGTCTCCTGCAAAGGGGTGGACCTGGCGCAAGACACTACTGGTTAGGAGAGGATCAGGAACAGAAGTGGGATTTGTAATATTCCTGGGGGAAATACCTAAGTATATAATATGTATTTTCCCCTTAGAAAACTGTAAATTTTCTGAGCTTAAATGTCAGAACACAAAGGATATCAATCACAATCTACCAGTCAGCATCAATGATGTGGAAGACCTCAGTGGCAGGCCATGTTGACATTCATTTCAACATGCCCCCGCTCCCCAGATCCAGACAAACAAGAATATGAACAAATACTGATATACTGATTTTACATCACTAAATACTAACTCTTTCCTCCAGTCAGTCGTTGGCTATTTCGGAAACCCTTCTCCCTCTCTTACTTTATTCGATCCATCACCAGGTTGATGGTACTTTCTAATTATCTCAAAAAGGCATCAGCATCTGTCTAAATGTGGTAACTCATTCCCAGAAACAGGAAATACAGCCGCCATCCCTCTCACACGCACGACGGTTGCTTTACTGTCTTTAGCACAATCTAAAACATTCTCTGTATCTCAGTTATAGTTTCCTGTACAAAATGAAAACTTACTTGGATCCCCCTCTCTCTATTTGTAATGTTGCATACTGCAGAAAATTCTCATTAATTCTAAGGAATTGACATCTTCTCATTATGACCTACGACACGTGTATGCAAAGCTCTTAACTGTTTCTCCAGTCTCTCGGATGGTATTCATCAGATTCTCTTACGAAGCACACAAAGCCAGGAAGTCATGAGCTAAGTGTTTCCTGTCTTGTATCAAACTCATGCTGGGCATGTGTGCATCCATGTCTTATAACTGCAACTTAGTAAAGTTACAGTTCATGACAGTTTTAATTGTACTTATTCTTGCATCAGTTAGTAAAAGTTACAGTTCATGACCATCTTAATTGCACTTACATAAGCACAACAACAACAAAAAAGAGTAATTTGGGCATATTTCTGTTTTTAAAGAGAGATTTTTGCTATAGGACATGTGTGCTGACCAGAGAGACAGAGTAACAGAAAGCGAGAAATCACTCCCTGCGGGGATGGCCGCACCACTGTCCCTTCTCCTTCATTCTCCTCTTGGAATCTTGGGAACACACACACATGTGCCCAGTGTGAGTTTTAAGCCATCGGGTCTGGGA
>NW_006160006.1:5004427-5011076 GCF_000334495.1 Tupaia belangeri chinensis | reverse complement strand
TTCTATGACTACTGTATTGGACGGTCATGGTACCTCGTCAATGCTTACATATGGCTTCTACTATGACTACTGTATCGTGACGTCATGGTACCTCGTCAATGCTTACATATGGCTTCTATTATGACTACTGTATCTTAACGGTCATGGTACCTCATCCATGCTTACATATGGCTTCTATTTAAGCCATACTAAATGACACATTGGAGGTGCCATGAGCTGCAGGAGGGAGGATGCTCAGATTTTGGATGTCGGTCCGCAGATCATCAGCCCCTTGGAGCGTAGTGCCACATTGACCCACACGATATGGACCTTGTAGTAGTTCACAAACTGGGAGATATCAGAAATTGCATATGGTTCTCCTTTAATATATGAGACTACTTTACAAATAGTAAAGATTTTTTTAAAGATTTGAACACATGTCAGATAATTACAGGATAATACAAGATGTATTGTTAACTCTTGGGTCGGAAAAATCATTACATATTTTTCTATGTTTTCCTATGCAAAAATGCATCATGACTTTTCCAACAACCCACTGTACCCACCACACTTCCAATCAATCCAGATCCACACTCCCAGATGAAGCCGTCTCCTGCAAAGGGGTGGACCTGGCGCAAGACACTACTGGTTAGGAGAGGATCAGGAACAGAAGTGGGATTTGTAATATTCCTGGGGGAAATACCTAAGTATATAATATGTATTTTCCCCTTAGAAAACTGTAAATTTTCTGAGCTTAAATGTCAGAACACAAAGGATATCAATCACAATCTACCAGTCAGCATCAATGATGTGGAAGACCTCAGTGGCAGGCCATGTTGACATTCATTTCAACATGCCCCCGCTCCCCAGATCCAGACAAACAAGAATATGAACAAATACTGATATACTGATTTTACATCACTAAATACTAACTCTTTCCTCCAGTCAGTCGTTGGCTATTTCGGAAACCCTTCTCCCTCTCTTACTTTATTCGATCCATCACCAGGTTGATGGTACTTTCTAATTATCTCAAAAAGGCATCAGCATCTGTCTAAATGTGGTAACTCATTCCCAGAAACAGGAAATACAGCCGCCATCCCTCTCACACGCACGACGGTTGCTTTACTGTCTTTAGCACAATCTAAAACATTCTCTGTATCTCAGTTATAGTTTCCTGTACAAAATGAAAACTTACTTGGATCCCCCTCTCTCTATTTGTAATGTTGCATACTGCAGAAAATTCTCATTAATTCTAAGGAATTGACATCTTCTCATTATGACCTACGACACGTGTATGCAAAGCTCTTAACTGTTTCTCCAGTCTCTCGGATGGTATTCATCAGATTCTCTTACGAAGCACACAAAGCCAGGAAGTCATGAGCTAAGTGTTTCCTGTCTTGTATCAAACTCATGCTGGGCATGTGTGCATCCATGTCTTATAACTGCAACTTAGTAAAGTTACAGTTCATGACAGTTTTAATTGTACTTATTCTTGTATCAGTTAGTAAAAGTTACAGTTCATGACCATCTTAATTGCACTTACATAAGCACAACAACAACAAAAAAGAGTAATTTGGGCATATTTCTGTTTTTAAAGAGAGATTTTTGCTATAGGACATGTGTGCTGACCAGAGAGACAGAGTAACAGAAAGCGAGAAATCACTCCCTGCGGGGATGGCCGCACCACTGTCCCTTCTCCTTCATTCTCCTCTTGGAATCTTGGGAACACACACACATGTGCCCAGTGTGAGTTTTAAGCCATCGGGTCTGGGACGTGAACTGTGGTCAACTACGTGGGAGTCCAGCGACATAACCATTTTGCCATCTGCTGGTCCCAATTTTGGCATATTTAAATAGTGTCAAATGAAGTCGTGGTGCCTGTAAATCTAGCCTAGCTCAATTCTGTTCAGTTTTTTGACTGCCAGTATAAGATAAACTAGAAGTAACACACATTTAATTTGCAGATAGCACACGATTAAGGGATACAGTTAATACATGAAATAATAAAGTATCCCAAAATACTGGCAAATTAAAATCAACAAAATCATACTTCAATTTCCTCACTAACCCTGAGCAATTCTTCATTAGCAACATAAACAATACTTTGTAGTGTGTTTGTATAAACCCTAAGGGTATAGGGAAGATTAAATAAGTTAATGAGTGAAAGTCCTTAGTTCTATGCCTCCTACAAAGTGTTTTTTAAATATTAAAAAAAAAAAAAAAAACTTGTTCAAAGACATGATTCAGTCCAAAGAGAAGTGCTCCCACTTGTGGTCGTGTCAGGGAAGTTAGACCACAGAGGAGACAGCGAGGTTCTGATGAGGAGGGAGGCGACAATCTTAGCTGTGCATGTTGTATTGAGACCCAGCTTCTGCCCTGAATACGCAAATAAGAGCAGAGGGACCAGCAGGTGGCGGAATGGTCACATGGCTGGACTCCCACACAGTCGGGTGTGGTCTGAGTCCCGGACCTGGCGTCTTCAAACTCATACTGGGCATGTGTATATCCGTGCCTAAAATCCCAAGAGGATACTAGAGGAGAAGGAATTGTGGCATGGCCATCTCATCTGAGGGATGATTTCTCATTTTCAATCTCTCTGTCTCTCTCCATCTCTCCATTGAGTGTACGTGCCCTATAGCAAAAATCTCTCTCTAAAAAAATAAAACGAAAGTAAAGTTCAAGTCAGAGTCGCTCACGATTACTTCTGACCATTTCACCTCCAGCCACATCACATCAAGTGGGAACTTCAGTCTGAGAACAGATGTGGGGCTTATGCAGAGCAGGGCTGCTCTCACCACGTCTCGCTTTGTTCACTGCATGAAATCTTGAAGACCTTTCCTTGATGTCCCTTGCATTAGGAAGAAATAAGGGCCAGGCAGTGGCGTGGTGGTTGGGGCAGCTGGATCCCACATACCTGGCTGCGCAGTTCAAGCCCCAGAGCCAGCAGCTTGGGGGACGTGCCAGGTGCATGTGCATGCTTGCCCAAAGACCAGAGAAGAGAGACAGGTGGAGGAGAAGGGATTGAGGTAGCCATGCCCCGTGGGTGCTTTCTCACCTTCTCTCTTTCTCTCTGTCTCTCTCTCCAGTGAGTACATAAGTCCTCTGGCAAAATTTAAAAAAAAAAGGAAAGAAAGAAAGAATGTGTGAGTAATTCAAAATATGCATAAGGACTGGCTAGAAAATATGAAAACAAATCATTCTGGATGTGGGGCCCAGGAATGGGGAGTTTTTAAATGTTTAGCAGTGATTTTGAGGTGCTGGTACTTCTGAGTACTGTAGAAGGTCTAGCCAAACCTGTGAACCTATGCAGTGAAAACAAAGTCTTGTAGATACACAGGAACTGCAGAACCAGCCGAGCCTAAGTTCCAGGATTCAAACTTTATTATCAAGATAGCCAATTTTCTCTGGAAATAGACTTTCTTCTCTATTTTCCACAGTGACTATTAAGGCTATCTTTATTTTATTCATTCAGAAAGGGCAGTTATAAAGTAATGGGAAGAAAATTCATTGATATGGTACAGACATTTCCTGACATGTTATTATTAAAAACTGAGAAGAAATGGTATTTTAGTAAAAATGGGATATGCAAGATTAAAATTTTATAATCGTTACAAAAGTTTGTAATTGGAAATGTCAAGTATCATGCTTACAAACTTTAAAATGGAAAAATGATGAATACACATAACACTACAAAACTTTGCACTTAAAAATGGTGGGGGCCATCAGGTGGCATGGTGGTTAAAGTGCTGGACTCCCACATGGCTGATCATGGTTTGAGCCCTGGGTCCAGCAGCTTGAAACTCACGCTAGGCTTGTGTGAATTGAGCCCTGGGTCCAGCAGCTTGAAACTCATACTAGGTTTGTGTGCGTGTGTGCACAAAATCCCAAGAGGAAAATGGAAGAGAAAGAACTGCAGCATGGCCGTCTGCCCTAGGGGGTGATTTCTCACTTTATCTCTCTGTGTCTCTCTGGCAAGCACATGTGTCCTATAGCAAAAACCTCTCCAAATAAAATGGTGCAGATAGAGGCAGGTGGCACTGGGGTGGTGACGTAACTGGCCTCCCACAAAGGCCCAGGTTTGCATTCTGATACCTCCTGTTGCACCCGGGTCTGTCCACGTGTGAGGACCCTGGCTGGCAGAGGCTGGGGGATCCTGTGGGTGGGGCTTGATCCCATCTGTTTTCATGAAGGAGTAGATCAACTTATTTTTTTTTAAAGTGACTTAAATATTTTACTGAAAATTTTAGCTGAAAATGATTAGATTCATGAAGTATTTTGAGCCCTTAGGTGGCAGATAACAGAAATTGGAGTTCTAATGCAATTATAAGTGTTCCATCATCTCTCTTCACAATCAGTTACAATTCTCCAAAGCAGAAAAGATTAACCAGAAGGTCTGGCCAATAAAATACTCTTATTAGCCTGTCAGTCTAGCGGCTGAAAGTTCCTAACCCTTATTTAGCTGTTTTATCACCATAAAGAATCACCACGTGGGGCCAGCAGGTGGCGCGGTGGTTCAGGGCGCCCGACTCCCACATGGCTGACCCTGGTGAGTCCCAGACCTGGCAGCTTGCTTTCTCTCTCTTGCTCTGTCTCTCTCTGGTCAAATTAAAAATAAATAAATAAATAGAGTTAAATAAAATAATTGAAACAAAAAGAAATACCATATAAAATCTGCCAGTTATCTGGATGCTGTCCTAACAATTTCGAATGATTTACTGCTCATCTCACCGCTCTGACAGTATCAAACTTGTACTAACAGTACTGGCCTTTCCACCATCACATGAACTGTGTCCAGCGACAGCCTACTATTTCTGTTTAACGTAGTCAGTGTATGCTGCTAGTGAAGGATCGGCAGGTGGAATGGTGGCTAAGGCAGCTGGATCCTACGTAGATGACTTTATGGTTCAAGCCCCAGATCTGGTGGCTTAAAAAAACACACCAGGGGGGCTAGCAGGAGGCATAGTTGTTAGGGAATCTCACACGGTTGACCACGATTAGGGATTCAGACCTAGTGGTTTAAAATTCATAGTGGGCATGTGAATGTGTGTGCCCCAACTCCTACGAGGAGAACAGAGGAAAAGGAATTGTGGTATGGTCATCCCCACTTGAGGGGGTTTCTCACTTCTCTCCGTTTTCAGTGAGCACATGTGTCCTATAGCAAAAATCCCTCTAAAAGAATCAAAAATACCAGATGTATGTGCATGTGTGTTCGTGTGCAAACCCCAAAAGAAAAATAGAAGAGAAGGGATTGTGGCCTGACCATCTCTCCTGGGGGGGGGGGGGATAGCTCACTTTTCATCTCTTTCAATCTCTCTCTGATCAGCACAAATACCATATAACAAATTTAAAAACAAAATCCTGCCATTAAAAATGAAAACAATGGCTAATAAATATACTTGCTAATTCTACACAAATCATGATTATGTTCCAGACATAAAATATTTATGCCTTATTTAAATGTAACTTAGAATGTAAAATATTCAAATGAATATTTGTATTCATAAGCTCTGTAGCTATCATGTGAACTTATTGATTTTAAAATGGTAATTTTTTTTATAAATGTTAAAATAATCTTCAATGAAGAAAAGAAAACTCTTCTTGAGCTGCTCAGCTGAGTAAAATGAAATACACTTGAGACAGATCTAAACCCAATTTGTATCCCGTAGTAAATCACAGCTTCAGGTGACCCAAAGATAAATGAGAAAAAAGTAAATGTTCCCTGAAGATGTCATTTTTATCCAATAGGTTATATTCTATTTCCATCATTATTCTTTTTTGGGGGGGGAGGGGCTGGAGAGGTTTTTGCTATAGGGCATGTGCACTCTCCAGAAAGACAGAGAGACAGAAAGTGAGAAATCACCCCCCAGGGGGGATGGCCACGCCACAATCCCTTCTCCTCCATTCTCTTCTCGGAATCTTGGGAACACATGCACACGTGCCCAGCATGAGTTTAAGCCACCGGGTCCGGGACTCAAACCATGGTTGTCTACATGGGAGTTCAGCGACATAGCCATTATGCTATCTGCTGGTCCTGTCCATCACTATTCTTTTTAAAGATAGATTTTGTCCAACTGTCCAGGGCTGTATTCATAATACCAGCTACTATATTCCCCTGACATCTTGCCATGGTCTCTGGGCACGGCTTTGCGTTCTGTCCTAATGGCACAGTCATAGCTGCCCGGACCTGGGAGGGCCATTTCTCAGGACCTCTCACTCATGTTGGTGAACAGAAAACTTACAGCAGGATATGGGTTTGGTGTATGTGCAATCTACACTGCATGAGTGTGTCTCCGTCCAGTAAGAGGGCAGGGGTAAGGAACTTTCACACATATATACATTCTTTATATATATTTATAATTATATATATGTGTGTGTACACACACACATACACACATATTATTTTCTACAAGACTCTGATCTGACTGCATCTCTTCTGATGCAACTCAAACATAATGTACATTTCTCTGTCTAAAGACCAAAAGTTTTTTGTTTTTTGTGTTTTTTTGGAGAGATTTTCACTGTAGGGCGTGTGCGCTTGCCAGACAGACAGAGACATAGAGACAGAAAGCGAGAAATCACCCCCAAGGGGGGATGGTCACGCCACAATCCCTTCTCCTCCATTCTCCTCTGGGGATCTTGGGCACGCATGCACATGCGCCCAGCGTGAGTT
>NW_006160006.1:5003790-5004396 GCF_000334495.1 Tupaia belangeri chinensis | reverse complement strand
GGTTACAACACACCGGGTACAGAGCACGAACCGCGGTCGACTACGTGGGAGTCCAGCGACATAGCCATTACGCTAACTACTGGTTCCCAAAAGACCAAAAGTTTTTAAAGAATCATTTCCCACAGGAAAAAAAAAAAGGGAGAGGAAGAAAAAGGAAGAGTTTAAGGAATTGAATAAATTATCAAGAGACAGCTGGATTTGCAAAGAAACATCGAGAAAGGCGAAACAGCTGCTTACGGAGAAGAACAGGCGACGAGGCCCGGCCGCACACCTGTGCTTCTGCGCAGCTCTCCCTCACCAATGCGGTTTGTGTCTCCGTTCTTCCCAGTTGTCACTTAGCTCATTGTCATCCCCGCTGCATTTTCATCTTGTCTTTTTGCCTTTTTTTCGCACATCTTTTGTCTTTCACTGTCATCTCTTCCATGCGAAAATTACAGGCAAACGAGCAGTATTTCTATCTCCTAACTTGCTTACGCATTTACATACTAAAAACACCAATCCCTTTTCTAAAAACCCAGAAACATAAAAGGAATTTAATAAGAAGCCTAACTCAGTAGTACTTTTCTTCAAGTAATTTTTGCGAAACTTAGCATATATAAAGCCCTC
>NW_006160006.1:4982619-5003777 GCF_000334495.1 Tupaia belangeri chinensis | reverse complement strand
AGGTAAAAGAACACTAAGTTCTAAGATACATATTTTCTGAGAAGTCAGAACAGGAAACGGTTTTATGAGACAACCAACTAAATCACATAAGCCACCTCACGGCTGGGATACAGATACAGAGCCCACGCTTCCGCCATTGACATTCCCCGTCACACGCTGCACGCACTCCACGCCAGAAGCTAGATCCATTAAAAGATAATGAAAATGCTTTACTGTTATAATGATGATCGCGCATTTTATACGAACTTTCTGATATGAACCCGAGTAGGGAGAAGACTTCAGGGGTTGCTAGCAAAGCTCTTTGCCTTTTCATTTTCTTCAACAAAATGTCAGGCTTCCCCAGCCTCCGACACTGTCTACCTTAGCAGGAAGAGGATTCTGGAGGTGCGGGGAGCTGGCCTGAACACCGCTTGTACTTTGGAATGTCAGTGTGTACACCGGCCATATTCCAGCCATGGGTCCCTCTCCTGCCCTACTGACCACACCCTTAGACTTCTTTTTCTTCCATCTTGGTACATAATTACATTTTCACCTCACGACACATAACTAGTTCATCTTAAAGACACTTTTTGGTGAACATACGCTTGGATTTTGTCTCAGTGATTCTTGGACTTGGACTTCAATGTGATATTTTAGTGTGTAAGCACACGTTTTCCTTTTTTAATTATTTTTTTGGTTTGTATTGATACAGGGCATATGTGCCCACCAGAGAGAGAGAAAGCACCCCTCAATGGGGCACGATCATTCCTCAATCTTTTTTCCATGTCTTCATTCTGTTAGGATTTTTGTTCAGGTATGCACATGTGTCCAGCGTGCTTTTCAAGCCTCTGGGACCAAGATTTGAACCTCAGCTGGCCTTGTGGGACCTGACTTTGCATGCACAGAGCTTAGCCACAGTGCTATGGGGCCTCTTTTTAATTCTTGATCTAGCAAATAGATTGTAAATATTTCCATTAAAAGGGACTCTTCAATTAATATTTCCTTTACATGTTTCCACTGTACATTTATTTAATTGTAAACACAACTGATTTTTATAAGATATATATCAATAGTTAACTTACAGTTTTCTTCTTCCCTTAGAATGAAATACATTTTGGAATGTTCTACATAACTATTGCAAAACCCTCAGCAAATCTAGTTCATTAATTCCAATTCATTTATCCACGATTCATGGCATGGGAGAGCCCGATTTATGACACTGGTGGCTGCAGTGGAAACTGAAGGTCAAATCTGGGCTCCAGCAACTGAGCTCAGGGTTCGCTGCGATTTGCAAGTGTTACCCATGGATCCATAAATAACAACAGAAGTAGTAACCACAAACCGAGAGCTGGTCTGGGAGAAGAGAAGTTGGAGCAGCGGGTCACCTTGTGGGAATGAGCAGGGGTGAAGGGGTCTGCTCAACCGATGGGTGATGGAGGCCTGAGGCTCTTTTCTGAAGCTTGCCCTGGGCCCTCCTCCTGCCAACGGTCCTCATGGGATGTTCCAAAACTGTAGAAGTGCCTACTGTAGGGACAAAAAGGCACTTGGCAGCCAGCAAATAGAATCACTCTTCTCCAGGTATAATTCCCATTTTCTGCAACACACAGTTGCCAACAAAAGAAACAAAGCTGGGCTTAGAAAAAGGAATGCACCCGCACTTCTGGGTCTCTGCTGGCTTTTCTTTTTTTCTTTTTTGAGAGGTTTTCGCTACAGGGCACGTGCGCTCGCCAGACAGACAGAGACATAGAGACAGAAAGTGAGAAATCACCCCTCAGGGGGGATGGTCACACCGCAATCCCTTCTCCTCCATTCTCCTCTCGGGATCTTGGGCACACACGCACAGGCACCCAGCGTGAGTTTTAAGCCACCGGGTCCGAGACACGAACCGCGGTCAACTACGTGGGAGTCCAGCAACATAGCCATTATGCTAACTGCTGGTTCCCTCTGCTGGCTTTTCCATCCTCTTTGTCTATTCCTAGCTATATTCCTTTCTTTAGAAAAAAACTACCCCATACTACACCTAGAGGAGACTACCTCCTTCGGTAGTTTTTAAGACGTGGATATATTTGAATACAGAAGACATGACATACATGACACGGCACGGAAGTACAGCATTCATGCATTGGAGTTAAGCTCTTGTTGTATTCTGCTGTGCTCCAGTTTGATCATCAGTTCAGAAAAGCTTCAGAAGGCACTGCCAGGGCTGGTTCCATAGCACAGCAGGTAAGTGCTGTGTATGAGGAGCTAGAGTCTACATGGTCGACTGTGGTTCAAATTCCTATCCTGGCACCTTGAAAACAAGCTGGGCACACATGCCAAGGTGCCTCAAATCCTGACGGGATGGGGAAATGGAGGAGAAAAGACTGTCACACGCACGTGCCCCACTGTGGGGTGGTGCTTTCTCTCCACAATGTGCAAGTGCATGCAATCTCTGGCAATGTTTCTTTAAATGAAAAGGAAATAAAAAGAAAGAAAGGAAGAAAGGAAAAAAGGAAGGAAGGGAGGGAGGGAGGGAAGAAGGAAGAAAGAAGAAAGAAATAAGAAACTGGAAGTTGTTTTTCTTTTTTTCTTAGCTCATTGATCCATTCAAAATATTCATGGACTTCTTTAGTTCTATGTAGTGTTATTTCGAGCATCTTACTTTTTTGATAATGTTTACAATACAATATATTATAACATGGGATAAGATACTATATAATGCATTCCATTCCCATCAAAACATATACTGCATTTCCTAGGTGTAGGAAGCCTCTACAATGTTGTCTATTCAAACCCAACTCGAACAACATATTTTGGTACTTCAATCTTTATGAAAAGGTATTTTTTAGGGTGATATAGTCATCACATAATTTCAGGAACATTTCGGGTTTTAACGCATTGCACTGGCCAAGTATGAAAGCACAGGAGAGGGAAAAAAACAACCACTTCTGAGAAGGTTTTTACTGCATAGTGCAAGCACTTAAAAACACCCTGTGTTATTCACATCAATCATGGGAAAGCAACGGGGTCATTTCCTACCAAGTTGGAGGTATGTGGGTGTGCTTGCAGGTGTGAAATCTGTCTTTTCCATACTTTATGACTTCTATACAAGCAGGTTGAAGTTGAGCCTATTCGTCCCAATGGATTTTTGAAGTAGTCCAGAGAGCCAAATTTGGCTGCAAAATCCTTCTCTCCCTGGGTTTTAGTTCTAAAGACATAAAACCCTAAATGTAGGAAGGTTAGGTGGCTCTAAAAGCTAGGGGAGGAACGAGGACTCTTGAGAGAAACCAAGAATGTCTCGTGGTATTTCCTGCTAACTCCGAGTCATGATGAACACCATCTGTTTTAAAAGCATGTGTCTGGGGGCCAGCAGATAGCATAGTGGTTACATTGCTGCACTCCCACATGGCTCACTGCGGTTCAAGTCCTGGAGCTAGTGGCTTGAAAATCACACCAGGTGTGTGTGCACCCAAGATCCCAGAAGGTGAATGGAGAAGGGACTATGGTGTGGCCATCCCACTGAGAGGGGAAGGTATCTCTCACTGTCTCTGTTTCTATCTCCTTAGGGTGTACACATGTACGTTATGGTAGAAACCTCTAAAAACAGGCATGTGTCTGTAGTCTGAGATTCATACTTGCTGTTTATTTAGCATTAAAGTAAAGTGTAAGTCTTCCCTTAGGGAATTTTAAGGATCCACATCTTTCAAGAAAATGGCAAAAGGAAGATTAAAATAGAACCCAAGATACTCATTTATACATCAAAAACAAACAAACAAACAAAAGAGGCATATCTTGTTAAAGTACGTGTTTTCCAATCTTAGGTCTTTTGCCGAAATAGCCTTGGGGTATGCCAAACAAACTTTTTAAAAAATTATTTATTTGCCAATCACACTTCTTAAAAGCACCTAGCAGACCAGCTCACAACATGGTGGTTAAAATAGCACGATTCCTCGTGGCTGACTGCAGAATTCGAGTGCTAGACCCCACAGCTTGAGAAACACACAGGACACAAACCACACGGCACAAAATTAGATGACCAGGATTAATCCATACTATGATTGCTTCCAGTCCTACAAATATGGTCATTTTGTTTTTGCTTCCAGTCAGGCCCACGTTGGTCTTTTAATCACATCCTGAGAGAAATTTCACCTCTTCCCTTAGCACTTGCTGCAATTGTCAGATGCGTGTAGACAACTTTCCTACTAATTATCAGGGTGTTGGGAAAATTATGTCGTGTTTTTCTGGTTTTTCCATGCCGAAATGCATCATGACGATTCCGACGACCCAATAGTTCATATGAATTGCTCTCATTTTCTTTCACTTTTGTTCATGACAATATCAAAGACCTAAATCTCTTAAATCATTTCTCTTGTGATCAATACATTTCTCCTAATGCTTTCATAATAAAGTTTAAAAGAACAATATTATATGCAATAGCTTAACAATTAGGAGGGTACTGGATCTTCTATTTTTTATCCTGTATCATGCTATTTTAAATTTGGGATTTCCCTGTACATTTCTTATTTCAATAGTAAAATTACCAAAAACCTTTTTCTAAGTGAGTAATATATAAAGTGAAATCAATTAGTAATTAAGTTTGTTCACATGCTTTCATCTTCATCTGCTATAGATCTTTGCTTTTTTCTTTTGCTCTAAGCATTTCTGTACTAGTTTAACTATAGTTTTTTGAACATGTTATACATAGTTCATTTTTTATTAAGATTATTTTATCAGTACCCATGTCACAAATACTATCATTTATTCATTTTATTCTCCCAACCATTTACAAAATAAACTTGATAAGAAGGAATGAAAAAGCACACTGCAAAGAAGCCCACTCCCTACAGAGCCAGGGTTTCCTAATGCTAGTCTAGTATGTCTAGTATTTTCAATTCACTTCCACGTCCAGATCCACCATCATGTCTAACGGATTACGATAATACCAGCGATAACCAATGTGTACCTAATTTAATACCTAACGGTAAGGTGAACATATTTATAGTGTCTTCACTAGCATAATGGTGCTTCTACAAATGGAGCTATGCACAAGAATGACCAGAAGAGCTTTTAAAACTCCAAATGCCTTGGCCTCACTCAGAACTAAGTCGAACTCTTCAGCAGCAGGTTTAGAGAATTGCTCTTGGGGCTAGCTAGTAGCCTGGTGGTTAAGGCAGCTGGATCCTACACAACCAACAGCCTGGTTCAAGTCCCTGATTCAGTGACTTGAAGGGCACCTGTATGTATGTTCTCAGAGTCCTGAGAGGAGGAGAAACTCCAGAAGGGACTGTCACGTGGTCATCCCCATGGAGGGTGCACGCTCATGGGCTCTCTCTCTCGCTCGCTTTCGCTCTCTCTCTCTCTCTCTCTCTAGTGTGTGTACACATTGTCTGGCAAATTAAAAGCAATTTTTTTGTTTTTTGGAGAGGTTTTTGCTATAGGGCACGTGCGCTCGCCAGACAGACAGAGAGAGACAGAGTGACAGAAAGCGAGAAATCACCCCCCAGGGGGGATGGTCACACCGCAATCCCTTCTCCTCCATTCTGCTCTCGGGATCTTGGGCACGCACGCACACGCCCCCGGTGTGAGTTTTAAGTCACCGGGTCTGGTACGCAAACCGCGGTCGACTACGTGGGAGTCCAGCGACCCAGCCATTATGCTAACTGCTGGTTCCCCAAAGCAATTTTTTTAAAAAATCACTCTTTCTCTTCTTTCTCTCTCTTTTGAATACATTCTCTGAGTGATTCTCATATTTACACAACGTAAATTGCAAGCCAGAATGTCTGTAACCGGGACTGATTTTTAAAAATATCTCATAAGATAAGAAGTGTATTTTAAGATTATTCAATCTCACTATTAAAGACATTAACATTCTAGAAACTTCATGAAAACCTGTGTTAAAATATTATTATTTATGAGTCAAGTTTAAAATAGGGACATTTTAAGTTTGTAGTATTTTAAGACAAATGTGTGATTCACACCATTATTCCATCTATTAATATTGCATTGGTTTTACCAGAAATTTTCATCTCTGACAAAAAAATGAGCTTGCTTTTAAATAAAGTGACATTCTTACACATAATGATTGGATCAAAATTTCTTTGAAATAAGGTCAAGCTCAGCGCACACAGGTGAATTAACTTTGAATACACCTATACTTCCGATATCGATGGGCGAAGGATGGCTCGTGAGTGCCTTGGCCCACAGGGAAGGTGCAGGGTTCGAGCCTGGAGCCTGCCTGAGCTCGCTGTGGATGGGCACACACGCCCGTGGTCTGGCTACTGAGGCTTAGGCTGGATCGCGGTGCGAAGTCTCTTCTCAGGGTGACCCTACCACCTCCACCCTGTCTCTCTAGAAGAAATAAATAAGCTTTAAAATATAAACTGGCATTAAAATTATCTGAGGAAAGGGTCATTTCTGCTCACCTCATCTCAGGGTAAGGAAAGGGACTCTCAACTATGGTCTTCAGTAGCAAACACCCATGAATACTTATTTGAAACTTGAATAATGGGGTCAGCCCTATACCCTGGTGGTTGGGAGTCGGATCCCACATGGCCAAGCCTGAGTTCGAATCCCTGCTCCAACAGCTGAGTGCACACACTGGTTGCAGGTCCCAGATCACAACAGGGTGGAGACATGGAGAAGGAGCTGCAGTTTGACCACATCTTCTAAGGGTACTTTCTGGCCCTCTTGTTCTTTCTCTGTCTCTCTCTCTCTCTCTCTCTATCTCTGGAGAGGAAAACACCCTCCAGCCATTAAAACAAGAATGACTGATGAAGAAAACCAGAGTGATGAATGTACTGATTAAATGCACCTTGAAAATTTATAATCGAGGGACCTCACAATTACATAAGAAAGGGACAAGTTTTTTACGTTTTTGTTTCTAGACTGAGGTAACTAAATGAGGAGTGGAGGCCCAGTTTTCTCCCCTCTGGAATCCAAAGCTCTCTGAAAAGTCCAAGGCTTGAAGTGCTGGACACAGAGCAGCCTGGGAGCAGGCTGGCAGTGGACCTCCACGTTCTCTGCGTTCAAGAGTTCTGACCAGACCGTGCTGGACACAAGGATGGGACTTACTCTCACTTCAGCTTTGGGGAAAACCCATCAATCAATCACAAGTCTTGAAAAATAAGCCCTAACACTGATATTTGACAACTGGAAGTGGTGAAATTGACTCCTCTGCACCATGAGGAGGCACCTACTGCTTTCATCCATGACTTCACAGCACCTGAAAGCAGGCAGGGCCTTGTCCTGGGCCTGCGAGGGTCCCCAGATCCCCCTCTTCCCCAGTCTCACCCTCCTGACCTTGAGTGTTCTCTTACTGAAGCTAGTCCCTTAGCTTCCATGGAGAGCCAATTCGATTTTTAAAATGAACCCGGTTTATTTACTTCTATAACTTAGGATCATCTTACTCTGGTATGGCTCACAGAGGTTCTGTTGCATTAAAGGCTGTTTTTATCTGAATGTTTTCAGTGAAAGCACTTCCGTAACCCAAAGGAAAGCATCTCTTAGTGGGTTTTCCAAAGCAGTTCATAAGGCAGTGAGGGACGATGTTTTAGGAAGAACGACAAACTCTTCAACTATAAAGCTAGGTTTGTAAGTTGCAAGTAACAACTTACTATATGAAAAAAAAAAAATCCAAAAGAGTAGTTGGAATTGAGGGACTATTCCAAATTCAACAGCTCTAACAGGCTCCAACTTGCAGGCTGGCGGCTCTCAGTGAGACACGACACTCAGGCACAGCTTCCATGGGACCGCCGCCTGAACTGGCTCCTGCCACCAGGACTCGGCCTGGTCCTGCAGCAGGTACGCCCTGTGCACAGGGGACCAGATCCTGCATGGCCAAAATCCCTCTAGGAAGGAGAGCTGGAGAAAGGATCACAGAGTGACCACGCCCCACGGGGTGCTTTCTCCTCTCCCTCTCTGTCTCTGGTGAGCACCCCAGATCTCTAACCAGAACGACAGCAATGAAAAGGTCTGTTTTGACAGTTTCCTGGGCCTGCAAGCCACAGCACGACCTGAGGGTCATAACAAAGCGGTCTAGGGGGCCAGACAGAAAGGACATCCTCATTCCACCAAGCTAGAACACCGGACACGGAAGATGGACCGGTAAAAATGCTGATAGAGGAAAAGACAGAATCTACATAACGGAGTTTTCCTCACAGTCAGTACATTGAAGAGATGCCGAAGTTTCAAACAGAAGAAAATTCTACAGAAAATAAAGTTTAGAAATGCTTCACTACTTATATTACAATTTTCAAGCGAAGCTGGTTGGACACTATGAAAATTATCAGAAGCCCCCGAAAAGACCAACTCTTTAATGCATATACTTCAATCATTGATCAAATCATAGAGACAATGAAAATTCTGAAAATTCCTTTACACACATAATTCAACATTTTATGAGCAAAAACTCTATTTCTGGGATATTTTAATTTTATGCCTTTTCTGGTGATTTACTTTACATGAAAAAATACATAATGCTGATTCGGTTTAATTTAAAGTTTTACTAGAACTAATTCTAATAATGAAATATCCCTCACAGCGAGCCTTTGAATCATTAGAGGTTTCAGATAATTTCTTGTGAATGCAAACAAGATAATCGCAGATGCGCACACATCAGCTGACCCTTTCTTCAAACACCCGCGGTCATGCATATTCAGTAGAATGCAAATATTGACTTTTCTGATCGCAAGTGGATCAGATTGAAAAAGTGTCTGATGGGAAACTATAATCACTGTGTGGAATGTGGCAACGACCTTCACACCCCCTGCGCCAAGGGTGTATTCCACTTGAATCTCTGCTTCTGCTAACCTTTGAACGATTTCTACAACTTGAGAAATAAAACAGACACCTAGAAAATGTAATCCTCTGCCGGCAGGAGAGCGGCTGGGCAGACTGAACAGGCCGGTCTCCGATGTGTGTCAGGACACCAGGGTAAAGAAGTCTCCAGTGGCAATTCGCTTCTCAAAACACAAGCCAGCACATGAAAAACGCCCTCCCTCCGAGTGAGCCAGAGGGGAAACCAGAAAACTCAGACAATCGTATACCCAGTGATGGGTATGCTCCAGGAACATCGCACAATTAATTATCTGATTATTTAAACAGGAGAAAAAAATATCCTAGTGCCTTCCAATCAACATATTGCTAAAAAAACAAATTTAAAAAAACCCATCACCGCATGTTTTATGTTGATGAACACAGACCTGCCATGCTTCAAATACCAGCCGCAGCATAGCAGAGAAACCAGAGCTTAGTAAGATGACTGAGTATATAGAAACTGACTTTCACGTATATATGCTAACGAATGAAAAACAAATGCTACTTTAGCGAAATGCCGAATGCACAGGTAGAGTGAAAGAAGCCATGTCGGTCTCAAAGGCTGCAGGCTGCAGGTCCCCACTCCTATGGCAGGATCGAGATGCCCGAGGGGCTAAGTTGGGGGTGCGGACTTGGGTCTTTCCATTGTTAAATCAACTGATAATTAAAGAAGCAATTTCCAGCACTTTTAAATTAAATTCCAGTTTAAATACTGAAAGCAAGATGGAATTCAGAGTCTACATAGTCTACTGGCTTCTACTCAAACAAGCTGGGTCCTTGTCTATCTTGGGACATTAAATGGAAGAACAAATCTGAAAGGAGTTTCTACAGGTCTCCCTTGTAACGTAAGACACTGGAATACGCTGGAAAGATATTCGACTCCGTACGAAATGCCTTCTTTATCGGAACACCACTGAAACAAAGAATTTCAAGAAGAACAAGTCGCTCCTGCTCTCTCCCAGTTAACGCTGTATGTGAGATACACACATGGCTTTAAATGGAACCACAGCCCCCAGTCCTGGCTCTCTCTGCTTGGTGCTTCCTGCACATGCCCAGACCTGCTATTTCCACTCTACTAGAGATTAAAATATAGTAGCTACTAGCAGAATGGTAACAATGAGGGTCAGAATTAAATGAATGGAAATAAATGTAGTTAAAATAAATAAAGAAAAATTCTCTAGGTATAGACCAAATCCCAAGACTAATTTCCTAACAAAATTTATTACATACTTATTGATTCAGAAATACCATCAAGGCACACAAATGAAAATGCTATTAAAATATTCCAACTGGGAAGACCATATTTTCATTTCATATCATTTTGCATTTCATTTTCATGTAAATTAGTCCACATAACTCATTGGTGTATCGAATACCTACTGAATGATCAGTATCATTTCATCATCTGCTCCCAATTTTAACCTGGGACAGCTGAGCTTTGGGCAGCAAGAAGCGCACTCCCAGAGCCCTAGTGAGAACCAGAGTCGTGTAGCCAGACTGGTCACCAGGGCAGGACTACCCTCAACTCTCTGTGGCCTTCTCCCCCTAGGTCAGGTCAGTATTTCTGTTGGAAGATGATGGCTTGGAGGAACATCCTCACATAGTCTAGCTAACATTTTAAGATATAAATACAAGTCAAGCCTCTTTGTTATTAACTCACTCAAAATGATGCATCAAAAATTCGACTGTGCGTCAAACAATAAGTATACTAGGGACAGGGTGCGCGGCAGTGACCCAGACGGAACGCAGCCCCGGGCGGTGACAGTGAGGGAGGCGACAACAGGATGAGCAGGAAGAATGTGTGCTGTGTGGGGAGGTGACCAGGCTGGAGAACGGGAAAGCAGGGCTGGGGGACCAGGAGTCCTGGGGGAACAGGGGATTTCAGTTCTGAGTAGGAGGGGCGACCACAGTGCAAATCCAGCTCCAGCAGATGGAGGCACACACCAGGCGCCTACGCCAGCACGCCCAGACCCCGACGATGGAGGAATGGGGAGGAAGGATGGCAGGTGACCGTGCCCCATGACAGGTGCTCTCTCTTGCTCTCTCTCCCTTTCTCTCTCTCTGGTGACTGTATGTGCCCTCTGGCAATTGGAAAAGCAAAGAAACAAATGAACAAGAACGACATAGAACAAAACAAGTAAAACAAGCATGATGAGGTGAGGAGGCAGGAAATCAAGATTCCAAACCAGGGGGTCTCACAAGAGAGCCCAGACTCGACTCGCTATTTTATTTATTTATTTAAATTTATTTATGTACTTCTTCCATGAGTGAGAGAGAAAGAGAGGGAGAGAAAGACATAGCTCCCAGGTGAGGGTCTTGATGCCACGATCCACCTCCAGCCTCAGCAGCCCAGATGGGGTGGAGCACGCTCACACAGCCAGGGAGGTTTCAGGAGGAGAACCTGGAACCTTCCACTGTGGCTCAGCCTCAGAGCGTCCGGCTCCACCCACGGCACTGACAGCCAGTCCTGGGCTTGCTACTAATATGTCAAGTCTCTGCTCGTCACCGACAGCCTTTGGGTGGCTGGCCTTGCCCGAACACACACACTCCTAGTCCCGCGGGGGGCTGCTCCTTTCAGCTGGGGCAGGTGGATGACGGACCTCACAGGGCAGCCCCAGGAAGGCTGAGTAGCAGGCACCTTCAGGGCTTGCCCACCAGGGGTGCCGCACCCCTTCCGAAGCATCAGTCAGGACACAAACCCAAGTCGTTTGTTAATAAATCGTTCATTTCCAGCCTCAAAAAAATTTCCCTAAATAAGTTGACCGTTTCCCAAAGTACCTATTAGCTACAACGAGCGTTTAGTTTATATGGTGGGATCTATATTCCCTTTAATACCTAATTAGAACACCGGAGTCTGAGTTAGCCAAGAACCCGGGGGACTCGCCCTGCACTTCAGAACGCCCTCCAGAGCTGGCCGGGCAGTGACAGTCCTATGCCACCATCCTCTGCCCACAGCCTACCCACATGGAGTGACCCACGTCACTGGCAGACCCACGCACGCTGGATTAGAGCCAAACAGAACCTTACCACCTAGGGCCTGGGGAGCCCGAGGCGAGCCCCACCAGCAGGCCAAGAAAGATTCACTGCAGGGAACCAGCTACCGACAGGCTCCTCGGTCTACACCGCGGGAACGGAGACACAGCATGGCGGTAAATGACCCAGGTACCCCTTCCTGCCCCGGCGAACCACAAAACCGCCCTGCAGCCCGGCCCTTGGGCCTCAGTGTGGGCTGCAGGCCTCAGGAAGGTGGCTCGGCAGGGCACGCACGCTCCTGAGCTGCTTTTCCTGGGGATCTGCCTTCACAGCCTGGCCACCCTCCGAGAGGCACCTGTGAGTCAGCGACCACGTCCCTCCTGCCCGAACCTGGCTAGGTTTAGGGGCGTCCAGTAGCCTCTGCCTGAACAATAGGACACCCAACTCCCAGGGTGTCCTATTGTTCAGGCCTCACTGCACTGTCCCCTTCGTTCAGTGGTGCAGATGACTGTCTGATAAATCTGTCAGCTGTTTCCCTCCTAAAGCCACTGCATGCCACGGTGACATGTTTGCATGTCTTGAAGGTTTGGTTACAAATAAGAACCCATCTGTACTTTAAGAAAAGTATCTGTTGCTAATTAGAAAATATTTTTGAAGCTGCAAAAATCATTCTCTTGGGATAGATGTGATGACAGGGAAATCTTTTTATAGTTAAAATATGTACTGCATTTTAGTGGTCAATTACATTTAAAGTGTGGAATCACCATGCTAATAAAATTTATGCAAATACAGTAAAATGTATGCTAATTAGATTTTTCATGGGATGATACATATTGTGTTTTTATAGTTTTATGATTTTAAAAAACTTTTTATTATTACCTTAGTGAGCAAATGAAGTAGTTCAATTAAAGTTTTAGATTCATGTTGAACTAATACATTTCCTTTCCTGCTGATTAAAAATTAAGTCTACTGTGCCAGCTCATGGCCTGGCAGTTAAAGAGGCTGGATTCCCCCATTGCTGACCAAGTGGTTTAAATCCCGGATCTAAGAGTTTGAGACACGCCAGGCATGGGCACGTGCATGCCCAAGATTCCAAACGAGGGGTGAAGTCGAGGAGAAGGCGTGGCGTGACCGTGCACGTGGTGCGCTTTCTCACTCTCCCTCTGTCTCGGTCTCTCTCTCTAGAGAAGAGGCATGGACTCTCTGATAAATTAAACAAGAAATAATTATATCAAGAAATAGAATATTTACTTGATTACTTGAAGGTTTATTTAACTTTCACATAAACATTTTATGGCATAGATTATTTCTTACTGTTCTCAGAATATATCTGAGGAAGAATGGCATCTACGGGTCCAATTGAAGGAGAATGATGGGCACGAGGCACTGAGGGTGCGGCTTGAGATGAACTCGTAACTATCGCCGGTCCCTAGAGACAAGGCGGTCTGTGCACGATCCCTCATGTCTTCTTCCTACTACACTCGGCAGGTCTGTACGGAACAGGTGTGCAGGACTGACGCTCCTTACCTGCACAGTCCCTTCAGCTCATCTCCCAAGGGCCCTAGTGGGGGCCTGAAACTTCAGATGGTGCCGAACCTGTATATGCTATGTTCTCTCTGTTTCTAACTACCTGTGATGCATTTTAATTTATAAATGAGACACAGTGAGAGATTAACAATAACTACCAAAGTAGAACAATTACAACAATACACAGTCATGAAAGTTACATGGAGGTCACCTTTCTCCCTCAAAATACTTCATCACACCACACTCACCCGTCTGTCACCTGGGGTTGGCCCCGGGAGCTGAAACCACAGAAAACAAGCGTGTGGATGGGGGAACAACTGCATTAGTCCACTATTTTCAAAATGCAAGGCAAACTTTGTTCAAAATTAACAAATTGTTCTTCAGCTAAAATGGTAATTGTTGGCAACCTAAGTTGGTGAATTCAAATTTAAGAGAAATAAGTACTTTTCAAGTATATTGTTAAATGAAAAAGTTACAACAATCTTATTATTAAGGGGACATATTTACCATACAATATTGGATGGGGAAAAATAATATTAGACTCTAAATTTATATTTATATTGCAGGTGCTCTGCAAATGCAGCTTGAAATAAATGCTGTATTGATTTAGTTTGTAGAAAATTTTCCTGTCAGAGTATAGAGTTAAATTTATTTTCAATCTCAATTTTCAAATGTGTTATCTACAATCATTATCCAAGTATAGTGATGGGTGATCTCTGGCTTTTTAAATCCTTATCGTGGCTCTAGACATTTGCATTTTTTCATAGGTAAAGTATCCCAAATTCGGTTTTCTGTGAATTACACTATTTTTATTTACTTATTTATTTTTTATATCACATTTATTCACATATATATTTACAGTGTATAACATTTCTTTTTCCAGCACAATTACCATGCATATCAGTTAAGACAAAGACATTAGTATACACATCATCAGCAAATAGCTTTTAATTTTTTTTATCAATTAAGCATACTTTTCTTTTTCTTTCCCTGCTCCCCTTCCCTCCTCCATTACCCACCCCTGTATGACCCCTACGCTTACTTTCTCTAGTATCTGCCATTCCTCTCCCAGCTTCTATACCTACCAAACTTTCCATTTCCGCTAGATAGCCAGACAATTGTTATATGCTGAGTGGGGACACACACAGTCTGACTTTCATAGTTTGGCTTGCTTCAGTTAGCATTAAGTCTTCCATATGCCTCCACTTCGTATCAAATGTCAGAGTTTCATTGTTTTTTATGGCTAAGTAGTATTCCATAGAGTACATATGCCACATTTTTTCAAACCAATCATCTATTTTTATAAATTTGGGTTGATTCCATGTCCCAGAGATTGGAAATAATGCTGCAGTAAACATGGATGTGCAGTGTTTTTCTGACTGAGGGTTTTTCTATCCTTTGGGTAAATGCCTAAAAGCGGAGTTACTGGGTTGTATGGTAGTACTATCTGTGGTTTCTAAGGAATCTCCATATTGTTCTCCAAAGCGGTTCTACTAATTTACACTCCCACCAACAGTGTAGGAGAGTTCCCTTTTCACCACAGCCTCACCCGCACTTTTCATTACCTATTTTCTTAATCTTAGTCATTCTGACGGGGTTAAGTGGTATCTCATTGTGGTTTTGATTTCATTTCCCTATGATAAAAATACATTGGGCAATTTTCATATGCTTTGGGACCATTAGTATGTCTTCTTTGGAGAATTGTTTGTTCAGTTCATTTTCTCATCTTTTAATTGGAGGGGTTTTTTTGGTTATTTTATTTTATTTTATTTTATGGGTAAGCTGCTTGAGTTCCTGTACATTCTGGCTCTCAGTCCCTTATCTGAGGTATAGTTTGCAAATATATTCTCCCCCTCTGAGCATTGTCTTCTCACTCTTATTGTTTCTTTGGCTGTGCAGAAGCTTCTCAGCCTAATACAGTCCCACGTGTCTATTTTGGGACTACTGTCTGTGCTTTGGAGGTCTTCTTTAAGAAGTTTTTGCCTATTCCAATGTCTCCCAGAGTTTTTCCTGTGTTTTCCACCAGTATTTGTATAGTTTGAAGTTTTATGTTTAGATCCTCAATCCACTTTGAGTCATTTTTGTTAGTGGTGAGAGATAAGGATCCAGTCTCATTCCTCTGCAGGTGGCTATCCAGTTCTTCCACACCATTTTCTGAAGAGATTTTTTTTCTCCCATTGGATTGTCTTGTGCCCTCTGACAGGGGTCAGTTGGCTGTATGTTTGGGGATTTGAGGGTTCTCAATTCTGTTCTACTGGTCTACCTGGAATTATACCAATTTTAAAGTGATAGGATTATGTGACCTCAACCCTGGTAAGTTTATTACCACAATGTCACATAACTAAATGAAACTTTCTTCAGCCTACATAATCCAAAATAGGCACTAAAAACCCATAAACATAAAAGGTGTTCAACGTATTTTACTTCTTATGGCCATCCTCATTCTAGAGAAACAGAATTATTTAAAACATAGGGATTAAAACTCAAATATCAGTTGCGAGCTCAGATGCAAAGTCAATTAGACATACTTGAGAAATATGGCTGAAGAGTGACCTAAGAACATGCAAGAGGCTGCTCAGAAGAGCGACATGGGGACACGAATGAGGCCATGCTGAAGGGCGACGTGGGGACACGAATGAGGCCACGCCGAAGGGCGATGTGGGAACACAGATGAGGCTGCAGCCAAACTGGAATCATTGCAAGCCCTCACGACCACCATGTTTCTGCTTAGTCTGAAATCATCCAAGTGCCCCGGGTAGAGTGTGGCCAATAACCAGGACTACCTGGGCTGACACCACCCTCAACCACGTGATGCTGCACGCCACCTCTATTTAAGGAATCCTGCCTGCAGAAACTACTCCAGATCTTGAAGAAAAGAAACGGGCTAAAAACTTTGATTATACAAAAAAATGATAAATGATATTTTTAGAGATGTTTCAATTAATATCAAGGATGACAAAGAGTCCTGATTTTGGAATACATTACCGTACCTAAAAAAATGAATGAAAGTGTGCTGAAAGGCAGTTTCAAAGCATATGTGTTTTTAATATTGTTTGTAAAAACGAGAGATGACACCTATTGATCAGATGAATTAAGAGAGTTCTATTAAAATGATATCCAATACCCAGGTTACTAATAACAATTTGCAGTTACATTTCAAACCTTTAGACCTGTTTCAGTTTGAACAAAGATTGTTTATAAAGAGACCAACTTATTCTTCCTTCTCATGGAAAGAAATGTGAAGGTAGCTATGAAGAGAGAGGTTATGTGTTGCTGTAAAGAATATTTTATCTAGGGCCAGGCAGTGGTGCAACGGGACCCACGTGAGAAAGGCCTGAGGTTCATGTTCTGAGACCTCCCTCAGCACGCCAATTGTGCACCCATGCGTGGTTGACCTGGGCTGCCTGAGACCAAGAGTGGACCTGCATGATGACCCTGTTTGGGGGTCTCTCTTTTTCTTTTCTCTCATAGAAGAAATAAATTAATAGACTTAACAGAGGACTATATTATCTCTGTAAATAAATTCTGTGTCATAGGGAACAAATGTTATAAAACGCCTGGCCCATTTAAACTCCCGATAGAAAACACCCAACAAACAGTCCTTCAAATGTAAAGTTAAACACTGAAGTATTAACTTTAATCCTGTAATACAATTGATGAGAAAACAAATTCATTTTGAAATGATCTCCTTCTGAGTCTCGTAAATCTCTTTCTGATTAATGAGGTATAGTAAACACTTCATGGTGCCACGAAGATGTTTATACTCATCAGGAATAGATGGTCTAAAAACGTGTATGAGGAAGAGAGTCATCCTCTTCCGGGAAAATGACATGCATTATCCACGCACAGATAATTATTTGGGTAATTATGGAACTAAATTAGCACCATGATAGCCAATAAATTTCTTGTGCTTCATTTATACCTTAAGGTTAGAAGTGAAAAATTTGGGCGTAGTCTGGAAGTTTTGTATGTTACAGCCTGCCTGAAATGAACATGTGAACAGCCCACCCTGCCACGCTACCCTGGACCAACGACGTGAAAACCATCACAGCCATCTCTAGTCCGGTCAAGGGAAGATGTCAGGTCAAATGCAGCTCTGATTTCCCAGGTAAAATACAAGTAGGTTTTTAAACGCAAGTAACAGCTTTTGCTGAATTCTACGGGCATATAAGGTCAACCTGTACTACATGACTGAAGATGGAAATTGATTTTGATGAGCCGATCTGATATATGGGATCTGAAGGAAGATTGCTTAAGGGTTATCAGGAGAGCAGATGTCAAGAGGTTTGACTTCTGGCAGCGCCGGCCAAGATCTCCACGCTGACACTTGTGCCTGCCAGGCACAAAACCACGGGTACCCAGAAGGGTGAAAAGACCACGCTTAAAAGCAAAGACGGGATTTTTTCTCTTTTATAAAATCATTTACAGTCTAGAAAGAACTTAAAACGCTATACTTCCTACATGGACCAGGGGACTGTAAAAGTTCATGGGAAATTGGAATTAAAGTATGAGTTTATTTTAGTGCAGAAAAAAAAAAGAATGAAATCCATGCAATTTTTTTCCTAGTTTGATATAGGGTGCATACACCCTCCAGAGAGAGACAGAGAGACAGAGCGGGGGAAAGTGAAAAATTACCCATGGTCATGTCACAATCCCTCTACTCCAGTCCCCTCCTGGGATTCTGAGCATACGTACACACGTGCCTGGCATGTTTTTCAAGCCACAGGGTCTGGGACTCGATCCACTGTTGGCCACATGGGATTCAGTGCCTTAACCACCATGCCACCTGAGGGCCCCATAATATTTTTATAATACACATTTTTGTGAACTTTTGAAGATTCCCCCCACATACAATTATTTACTAACTTTTGTAAAATAAAATAGAAAATCAAAGGTAGTATTCTCAATTAATTGTTAAATATTAATTGTTAAATACCACCTCTATATAATTAACTCTCTAGCCTAATAGAGGTATTGAGAAGTTATGTTAGTAAAATAAATGCTACTATCTTCTGCAAGATGTACATAATTATAAACTTTCTTTTAGGTTTGAGAACATAGACATGAAACAAAGATTACAGTTCTGGGAACAAAATAAAATAAGAAAACACGCAAAGAGAATCCCTGGCAATACATGCCGAAATATTAAAACCATGTCAGAATAGATCATTAAATAGTGCATAATTAGGTGTTAAGAATGAAATTTGATGTCCCATTGACCCAGATCTATTAATACGAAAATCTATGCATCTTAAAGTAAGTGGACCAGCAAACATAGTTTTTTTTGGAGAGGTTTTCGCTATAGGGTGTGTGCGCTCGCCAGACAGACAGAGAGAGACAGAGAGACAGAAAGCGAGAAATCACCCCCCAGGGGGGATGGTCATGCCACAATCCCTTCTCCTCCATTCTCCTCTCGGGATCTTGGACACACACGCACACGCGCCCGGCGTGAGTTTTAAGCCACCGGGTCCGGGACACGAACCACGGTCGATTACGTGGGAGTCCAGCGACATAGCCATTATGCTAACTGCTGGTTCCCCAGCAAACATAGGTTTAAATTTGCCATTACGCTAACTGCTGGTTCCCCAGGAAACATAGCTTTAAATTGTGTTTAAAAAAAAAAAAAAGTGCAACAATAGCGACAACAAGGTGCCCTGAGATGCCATTTTGTTGGCGGGTAGGAGCTACGGGTGCCCTGACCAAACAGTGCTGTCTGTCTGTCCTACAGCCCAGACATTTCACTGCAATTTCATTAACACGCATACCCTTAGTAAGTGTGTGTGTGTGTGTGTGTGTGTGTGTGTGCGCGCGGGGGGGGGCACCATTTTTCCTGGTTTATTCTCAGTGTAATTACTGACCTATCTGTTCTAAATTGAGGGTAAAATGGAAGGAAATATCTAACAGTAGAGCTTTTAAAAATGATTTCCTATTCTTCATTGGACAATGGATTGGTAAGTGGACAAGCATTGTGACATTTACATTATGAGGGTCATGGGACAGCCCCTTGGCTTAGAAGTTAAGGCAACTGGATCCCACACGGTCGATCACGGTTCAAATTGTGGCGACATGAAAACCATTCTGGACATAAGTGAGTGTGTGCCCCAAATCCCCATAGGATGGAGAACGGAAGAGAAGGGAGTGAGGGGGAACAATGTCCCATGAGGAGGCTCGCTCGCTCGCTCGCTCTCATAAGCACATGCGCTTTCTGGCAATTAAGAAAACAAACATAAAAAAATGAAATGAGGGTCAGATAAGTTAACGAATTAGACTGAAAACATAGACAATGCATGTTCTCTATGTTTCATGTAATGAACTTTTACATGTTTTTGTTATACAAGTAAAACGAATGAATGATTAAGGATGAGCTTTCCTACATTACTACACTGAATAAGAAGCCAAATGAGAAGTACTATTCTTTTGGTTACAAGAAAGAAAGCGCATTCCCTAAGTTCCCAGTGGTACTCATTGCTGTAAACAGCTAAATAATAAGCCAATAGGATTTGTTTTATTTTGCCATGCTTGTGTTGTTTTTTGAGTAGTATTTTCTACTTTGACAATCAGTCAACTCCTATGGCCCCTATTCAAGATCTCAAATAGAATATAAATCATCTGTGACATTTTATGGTGGTGGTAGATATTTCTAAAATAATGTACAATGGCAAAAAATAATAAAATAACCTCACCTCTGGGCAGCAATCCTATAATATTTAAATGATTGATCAGTAAATATTGTTTTTAAGTTCAAAATAGATGCATAAGTCATGTGCTAACATCCTTAAGATATTCTGGCTTTGGGGACCAGCAGGTGGCATGGCGGTTAGGGTGCTGAATACTCCCACATGGCCAACTATGATTCGAGTTCTGGAGAACAAATAAAATTAATAAATAATTGTTTTAAAAAAGATATTCTGGCTTTCTGTCTGGTAGATAATCAAAATCTGAGATGATCAGACAGTAAGGAATTTAAGGAGGTGGCTTCATTATCTATTGTTGCAGGCTGACAATTACCAAGAGTTCATCAGTGGCTGATAGCATATTAGTTATTATAAATAAAATGAAAGGACCAAGGGTCCTCTTCCACTCTACATTTTGAAGTGGGTAAGACAGAAAGTCTGTGAAGAACTACAGAACATATAAGCACTATTTACACCAAAGTATTTTAAAATCAAGAAAATGTATTTTTTCCCAATAAAAATAAACTGAAAAGTACAATAAAATGTATATGAACACACTGATATTGTGAAAACTCTGAGTTTTCAGAAACATATTAGGCCCCAAACATTTTATGTCATTGGATTAAAGCTGTGCTCGACTTACATGTATCTCCTTAAGTTAACTTTGAATGCCTGGAATTCAATACATCCAGCTCATTCAACAAACTGCGGTAGAAACAGTACAGAAAAGAGGCCAGCAGGTGGCATGGTGGTTAATGCACTGGATTCCCACATGGTCAGCATGGTTTGAGTCCCAGACCTGGTGGCTTGCTTTCTCACTTTTCCTCTCTCTCTATGCTTCTCTACAGTGAATATAATAAATAATAATAGCAAAAATAAATAAATCAAATAATTTAAAAAATAGCAGGGGCTGGCAGGTGACACAGTAGTTAAGGACACTGGCCTCCCGCCTGGTGGGTTGTGGTTCAAGTCCCGGACCTGACAGTTTGCTTGTTTTCTCTCTCTCTCTGTCTCTGTCTCTCTCTCTCTCTCCATCACTCTCCATCACTCTCTGGTCAACTATAAATAAATAAAATTTAAATAAAAAAATTAATAAAAAAGAGAAACAATAGTATAGACAACAGAACAAGTGAGATCAGGTATAAACCCCTGCCTCACATTGGCAAAAGCTGCACAGAAATTCACCGGGGGCGTGCACTGCGGGGCAGTCGT
>NW_006160006.1:4967622-4982588 GCF_000334495.1 Tupaia belangeri chinensis | reverse complement strand
AGCGTCGTGCAACAAGGGAAACGAGCAGGTCGCAGCTTCAGGCATCACCTGCGACACCATGAGGAGTACCAAGGAAGGTGTACGAAAGGATTCCGTGTATACACAGTCAACCCTGGTAAAATTCAGCCAAGTGTCAGATGGCAAGAGAGCACCTCACTTTGGAAGTTACCAGTGATAGGGCACAGGGAAATATTAGCAGGTATAAGAGAAAATTTGGGCAGGTTTGTAATATTCTATAGATTCGTCTGATAAGTAGCGAATTGCATACTTAAGATATATTATTTTTCTTGTGTGAATTATACAGTAATAAAACATTCGTTTAGAAAAGGCCAGTTCTACAGCATAGCAGTTAAGGGAGTTGATCCCACATGGCCGACTCTGGTTTGAATTCTAGCCTCGGTAGCTTGAAACCATGCCAGGTGCATGTATTAGCATGTCCTTGGAATTCCAACTGGATGGAGAAATAGAGGAGAAGGCACTGTGACATGACCGTGCTCCCCTGGGGGTGCTTCTCTCTTTCCATCTCTTTCTCTCTGGCTCTGTAAAGCCAATGAGCTGACAATTAAAAGAAATGTTTAAGTCTAGAAAAAAATAGAAGGGCCCAGCAGGTGGCATAGTGGTTAAGGTGCTAGACTCCCACATGGATGACCATCGTTCAAGTCTCAGACCCAGTGGCTTAAATCTTGAGAGGAGATGGGAGGAGAAGGGATTATGGTGTGGCCATCCCCCTGGGGGGTGATTTCTTGCTTTTTCTCTTATCTCTCTATCTCCAGCGAGTATATGCACACTGTGGCACAAATATTTTTTTAAAAGAATAAAAATTACACATGAATGGGAACATGCTGTATACACAACATCAAATATTCTGAAACATAAACAGACTGCCTGGATTAACATAATGTCCATAATTGAAAGAATAACTCCCACCAACTTGTCTTCATATCGGTCTTTACAAAACTAAAACATATGGTAAAAAATGGAACAAATGCAGCCGTTCTCCATATGAGAGGTCTTACAAAGTTCATGCAAAACATGCAAAATGAAAAAAATTATGCAATTTTTGCACCTAAATAAACTTGTCCTTTAATTCTATTTTCCCATGGATTTTTTGAAGTTCCCTTATAGTGACAGCCACAGTTAAATGCATACCCAAGAGCCATTGGGCCACAGCAAAACTCAGGCAGAGCTGACAAAGTTAGGACATCACATTAAGACCCAGTACTTATTTGCCTACAATATCTTTTCCCCACAAGGCCTTCTGCCATAGGGCACGTGCACTTGCCAGAGAGAGAGAAGGAAAGTGAGAAATCACCCTCCCAGGAGATGGGAATGATGCAATCCCTTTTACACACACACACACACACACACACACACACACACACACACACATGCACCCAGCTTGAGTTTCAAGCTGTCAGGTTCAGGACACAAACAACAGTTGGCCATGTGGGAGTCCAACATCTCCACCACCACGCCATCTGCTGGTCCCACCTACAATATCTTTGAATGCTTTAGCATACTTAGGACTACCTTGATGGGGTAAGAAAACAAGTTACTTAATAAAGAATGGTTATCTGATTAAGAACAATTTGATAAGACAATCACCTTTTTAAGACATGTAATCTACAGATAATTTGTAAGTCATATGCCATCCTCCTAAGGAAGCCAACAAAATAATCTGATTTGATCTTTTTCTGTCTACACAGTGAGACCATCACTGATGTGCACTTGTATTATTCAGGAGCAAATGATGAGTTATTAAACACAGTTTGCACCTGTGTTCTAGGAGACAGGGACCACTGAAGCCCAATGAACTGGAGAGAAAATGGCTGGGATCTGTTCTTTAGCACAGCTGACTTGAGGTCATCCTGTGTAAAATATTTAATATAGAGGATGAATTGCCTGAACTTGGGCTTGATGTATGCAGCCCTCCTCCAGAACCCTAATTTGTCTCATGGTATTTTAAATTAAACGGGCTTAGCTCCTCAAGGAGCTATTGAAAATAGAGAATGTTCTCTTCTATTTAGCTTACATAAAGACGTTTAATTTGTAGACCAACTCAATTGAAAGGAAAAATAAATAAATAAAAGGAGAGAAACAGATGATTGACCTTTGATTGATAGACTCTCCTAACATCTTACAAAAAGTGCCCAATAATTACAGGCCTCTAAACTACTAGTTAGCAATAGCCCTCAGACACGCCATTCCTGGAACCATAACCATGACCGACAGCCGGGTCCACTGTTCATGGCAGCGGGGCATGCCGCCTTGCTAGTCTGCCCCACCGAAATAAGTGGGGAATGCAGGGATGCCCCGGCGTAACTGTTGGCGTCTGCACTCAGCACTTTGCTGCACTTATCTGCACTTCGCTGGAGCATCTCTCCGCTCAACTCTGGTGGGACGTTAACTGGAGCTAGCACTGTTAATAGCAAGCTAGGACCTGGGGCAAGGTCAAAGGCGTGAACTTGGGGTGAACTGGATGTGACCTTAATTGTTCATGGAACACGCACTGTGATGAAAAGGCAAAAGCGCCACACGAATGAACACGTCGTTTCTGCGGGAGCCTGCATAATGCAAAACACCACAATTACAAAGCCTGCTACCCAAAATAAGGCGCTTCGCAGATTCATACTTCAAGGTTATATGAGCTCTGATTGCCCCCTAAATTACTAGGAGACAATATAAGGGAGAATAATACATCTTAATATATAATTAATGGCATTTAAAAGCATTAACTCACAGCCTTGAAGCTAATAGGTGGCATAAAATAAAAACGAAACTCCCTCTACACAGAAAACAAGGATTATTGTGTTTTATTCTTGCATTATGCTGCACATGCATGAAGATTTCAGTATCATTTAGTATTTTGTGTTTATTCCTACGTCCATTATATAAATAATCTTTCGATGCAATAAATGGCCGGTTTTCTACGAAGTAGTAGCAGTTCCTAAGGCTAAGAAGTAGCACAGAACTGTTGGGGTTCGGCTTGGACATGCAATTTTAATCAACATTTCTAGGCTTATTTCTTATTGGCTTTTGTTTTGTTTGTTCTGTTTATACAAATGGAACCTATTACATCTTTATAATTTCCCTATTCCTTTGCTACAGAAAATAAGCAGAAGTGGAGATTCTGAATCATTTCTGGATGCTTTGTTCCTACTTGTAGGTTAATTTGCGTTTCACAGAGTTCAATATACTGAACTTCGGAGTTCAGGAGACAACACTACTTCAAAATAACAAGGTTGCACCATCTCACACCTTTTTGTCTTCCATTTCCTAATGTATGGCTCTTGCTATAAAGTTGTAACTTTGTCAGTGTGCTCTGAGATGGTGAAAGAGAAGAAAGCGTAGAATAGAGAAGAGTGCGTGCTCATGCGTGGATTTCTCTAAATTAGATATGCACTATTGGTGACAATCCTTGAGATGCTAAAATAGGACTCACCATCCTGTGCATAATTTGATTATTCAATAATATGAAAACACAATGGTGGAGAAGCACATGAAAACAATTCACATACTACACAATCCCCCCTTTAAAAGCATAGACTTGAACGAGCTTTAGTGTAATCACAATGCTGTGAAACCACCACCACAGCCCAATTCTTACTCCCCCCGAGAAAACCCTCACCTGCTAGCACTTAGCCTCCACCTACCCTACTCGGCCGCTCTGCTTACAGGTGTGCCCGTGCTGGACTCTCATAGAACCAAGCCATGCAACATTTGGCCTTCTGTGTGCAGTGCCTCTCACCTGCCGTAATGTTGCCAGGTTCATCCATAATATGTTGTACCACGTATCAGAATTCCAGTCCTTCTGATGGCTGAATAATGTCTCTTGTGCTAATACCCCCAATTTGTATCATTCATCAATTTGAACTGTCCCATAACTTTCGCTGTTATGGATAATGCTGCTATGTAAAAGCATGTACAAGTGTTCATGTACAGTTGTGTTTTCCTTGCGTATAACCTAGGAGTTAAGTTGCGAGATCACACGGTACCTGTGCGTGTAAGCTACTTAGATGGTGAGGAATGCCATCCAGCAAAATGAAAACCAGGAACACCAGAAAAGCTGATGGATGCCCCAGGAAGGAAGAGCAAACCTAATTTGTTGCTCTCTTGCTTGTCATTGGTGTGATTAGAAGTGTACATGACAATGAAAAAACCAGGTACAACCAGATGGGAAGACTGGAGATGTGGAATTGCGAGAGCTCTACAAGAGCCATCCAAACGCCATGCTTGCGAGGAGCCCTTGCTTTTTTTAAATATCAAAACACTAAGATCTCCATTCCAAGGCTCACAATGGCTTATATGCCAAAATATATGAATTGGGTTTCTAGAATAAAAGCTTCCCCCAAATTGGCCCCTCACCCAGAGATGAGATTTTCTAAAGATAAAAACTAGAACATACGGTTTTAACATAAGGGTTGACAGTAGGACAGAAAATTCTAAATCCTATTTTCCAAAACATTTGGAGACTTACTCTTGTTGTGTTTCCAGGCTTACCTCAGTCCAGCCCTGTCAGTAAACCTGTGCTTTTCATTTTCCTCTTAACTTTCAGATGTGATTTAAGTGGTGCCATTTCTTTGGAATGCATGCTCCATATCTTCCAAGTTTATTTCATGAGCGTGAGAGAGAGGGAGAGAGAAGAGGAACAAGAGGAGAGAAACAAGCACACTCCACAGACCACACGCTGCAATCCCAGCCCTGACTGTGGGCACACCCCGGATGTACAGACTGACGAGGGAACTGAACCTGTGATCTTCAGACGTGTCCAGCTTCCTCGAGCAGGATGTTCCCTCTGTGCCCAGAGCGGGCCCATAAGTGTCCCTTTTATAAACACTTTCTGAATGCTTTATCCAAAAAGTGCTGTATCAAATTTAATTCTTCCAAACCCTCCCTAAAACCTGCTACTGGTTCCTGGCCAGAGTCTTGCTCCTCTGGGGCTCCATGTCTCTGCTGTGGGTTTCTGACAGACTTCGCCGACCACGAGTTTCTAGAGGGACGTCATGATTTTACATCCTCGTTGTGCCTGGCGAGGGCTTGGCATTTTCCCCAAGGTGCAGTTTGTGTCCAGAACTGAAATCTGTGTCTGCTGCCTGTGTGCCAAGGGTAAGAGCAGGAGGGACACCACCCCGTTCCCTTCTGAAGCTGAGAAACAACTTTCACAAACCCTCTGAGGAGGGGTCTTTTGAGGGCAGCAAACTGAGGTGAGACATAAAGTCAAATACTGCTTTTAAAGGGAGGGCAAGGCAAGAATACAATTTATTCAGAAAAAGCATGTCGCTCACAGAGATCTTAGTGATTTTCCAGCAGTAAAAATAGAGTCTAAATCATTATTCTAGATATCTGTGTTACCTGCATTTGATTCTCTTTTCTTGATTTAATCTTAGATACCTGAGCAGAGTATATACATTTTTCAAATCAACCTGGATTACTAGTGAAATTCAATAATCACTGGTAGAGCGAGCAGGTGACGTGGTTGAAGGCACTGGACTCCCTCCCATATGGCTGACTGAGCAGTTCAAGACCCAGACCTGGCGACTTGAAAATCACATAGGGCATGTGTTTGTGTGTGCCAAAATCCCAGAGAATGGAGGAGAAGGGATTACGGCATGGTCATCCCCCCTGGGGGTGATATCTCACTTTTCCTCTCTCTGTTTCTCTGTCTTTCTCCAGTATGGCAGAAAAGAAAAGAAAAGAAAAGAAAAGAAAAGAAAAGAAAAGAAAAGAAAATCATTGGTAAAAAATAAAATAACCTAGCCTAAATTTTAAATCAATTGTGCTCAAAATATTCCAATTATTATTCAATAAAGAAAATACATGGCATTTTTAAAATTAAAAATAAACAATCCTGAGCCTATTCATTTATCTTATTCTGCTAATAAATTTTGGTAGGAAAAAAATCCCCTTTGCAATATTGAAACCCTCACAGAACTCTTTATTTTTTAGTTTTTAATTAAATTACATAAGAAAAAAAGATATACTCAAAGTATTGCAGTTTAATATCACATATCTGAATACTTATTAAATTAGAGGAAGATTATAAATTGTTTCCCAGATTCTTGTTTTATATACCTCCCTCTGTGTGGTATTGTATTTCACTAGAAGCTTTTAATCTCATAGCATTATGAATTTTATTCACTGAAGTATTTTTCAGAAAGCTTCCCAAGAGTCCATTCGAGTTAGACATTCCCCGAGACCCTGTCAATATTTCCTTTGTCTGAGCTTTTGGTAATGACAGTGTTGAAATCAGGGAGTGGAGATGAAATCGAGGAACCTTCTTCCTCTTCAATTGTTTCCTTCCATGTGGAGGAACTCCTTTAGTGTAACACACGGTGGCCCTGGCTCCTCTCTGTTCTCTTCCATTGCTCCTTAGGAAAAAAGCAGGACTTATCTGAGAGTGAGAGTTGGGGTGGGGGACTGGTCTTGCTTGGCTTGGGTTTTTTTGTTTGTTCTTTTTTTAAAAGATTGCTCTTTTTTAATGCTCCATGACTCAGGTGTTAAGAGTTGGAATCAGGGCTTGCAGCTTGATGTCAGATATTAGTAAGTCATTTTGTTTGTTGCTATAGAGGCCTACATCAAATCATATAAATAAATTTTAGGTTATCAACAGTCTTAAGCAAGAGCTCCATTGTATGAAAAATCGAACCTTCCTATGTACCTGCCATGTTGACTTTAAAGAGCAGAACAGTTATTTGCTGTTTGCATTGAGCTTTTCAGCCTTGACTACAAGGAATGGCTTTTATTCTGCAGGCAGCTGGAGACCAGGCATGCTAAATAATAAGAATGAGAATCTACTTTTAAATTCTTGGTGTGAGGCTTAGATTTAGTGCCTCAATTCCCTTTGTATTCAGGGCCAAAGAGGAAATGATAGAACAAGTTAGCTGGAATTTGGAAAGATCATCCAATACCTGAGAGGTGAAAATCGTAAACTAATTTTTGGTAATAAAATAGTATTTAGCTGTCCATTAGAAATTTTCTATGCCTTGAGGAAACATGTCGGATAAATCTGTAAAACTGAGTCATAAAAGACAGACTTGACCTGAATGGTGCAGGCCATAGACACTGAGCTGCAGTGCTGGAAGCCATCCGGCTGACTGCAGGTTCAGATCCCAGGTCAGCCCGAAACACACCTGGCACACAAGTGCCCAACACCCTGACAACCTGGAGGACTGGGGAAGGAAACTCTACTGAGGCTGCCTCCCTCTCTCACTTCCTCTTGTACACACTGCTCATGCTCTCTATTATGAAATATACTTTTAAAAATTAAAAAGAAAGATGGCCAAAAAAAGGAATGTAAAAGGAAGCCAGGTGGGCTAAAGATACATTTAGTCTCTGCTGCGGTTGGGTGGGCACGCTTCCTGAGTGGGATTATCCGAGTCAGGAAAGTGAAGGTGCACAGATTAGAAAAAGATGCACCTGGCAGTCTCAGAAAGCATAAACTCTAAAATCTTAAATGAGAAATACATAAACAAACAGGGCAGAAACGTAAGGATGATAAAAGGAGAATAGCATTTAGATCCAAGAAAAAATGACCATTTTTTGCATGAGAGGGAAGAGGGCAACTTCATAAAGAGGTTACCAGTGGTTCTCTAAAAAGAGAAGAGGAGTCGACAGAGAAACAGCAGGAGTCATCTTCCATGACTGCATGACGCCCTCAGGAAGACACACTTCTCGAGGTTCTCGAGGTTGTACGATTCAGAACACGAAGTCATAGAGGCCTAAGAACTCAGGCAGAGCTGAGTCATTTCTGCTCAGGTGGCCACTGTCTGGGGACGGAGAGACAGTGCAAATGGCTGTTGTTCTCTCAAGGTCCGGCAACCCGTGCCACAATCCAGCGCTTGCTGGGGTCTTCTGGTTGACATCACTTTCACAGTTCGTGGACACAGGAACTGGCAGACACGACCTGGCATCCTGGGCACATCTTCGGGCTCTAGCCTCATGGCCTCAGAGAGTGAGTTCCTGTTTTGGTCTTTACCAAAACCAAATCCTGGGTTTGGAAAACATGTTTCTGAGCAGAATGACTTTGTGTAAGCTCTAGAAATAAGCTTCTTTTAAAAATCCATTAGAGATAAGAAATCAGACTATGATCATCTTGGGACTCTTTAAAAGTGAGGCACGTCTGATTTGGTGTTGATCTAATTCAAATTCTGAGGTCGTGAACAGCTCAGATCAAGCCTGTAGCAAACAGCTCCCTGAGCAGCTGAAGGAAGCCACCCTCCCCAGCCCTGACCCTCCCAGGGCTCATGCTGAGTGGGATATGTAATGGGGAACATTTTATTCTTAGACTGAAAGGAGGAGATAATTGATTTTTTTCCTCTCTTTTTTTAGTGTTAATTCCTTTGGACATTAGTGTCTTTGGATTGTAATTTACATGGGGATTTCATCTTATTAATTTCCTCTAATGTCTTCCCAAAATTTCAAATAAGAATAAGCTTTATAATTATATTTGGGATATCTTTATGTTCTTCTTTTTGTTAGTATCTTTATAATGTTATATAATGTCACTATAGAACTTGGAATGAAATACAGTTGGGCATAATTTGGGAAGTGCAAGAAAATTGGAATGGATTTTTAAGTTTGGAGAAAGTAGTCTTAGAGTGAAATCTACTTGGTTCTGACCTATTTCAGCATGTTTTGGGGACAAAAATCTACGTTAACCATTGGTACATACGTAGTCTTGGTTGATGCGAGGTCTGTGAATCTATGAAGTCTTATGATTGTCCTTAGGTACTCCACTGACTTCACCGAAGACTGAATATGGGCTGAATAATTTACTCTCATGGTTGAAAAGGAAGGATTTCAAACATCTGGCTGGAGAGGGTGGCAGTCCTTTCTTCCTTTCTGTTCCTCTTTATCGGTTTTCTTTGGAGTCATCTTGGCAATGCCCCTGCGGTGACCTGGCAGGTGCCTGCTGCTGTGACTAGGATCCCAGGACCTGGGACATTTGGGCCAGAACAGGCGGCGGGAATGTTCTCATGGTGTAGGTCACCTGCAGCAGCAACACACATGCTTCCCAGAGTGACCAGACGATAGCCGAGCTCGGTGGCTTCTCTACCTGACCTTATTGTTTTTTTCTTCTGTTTTTTAAGATAAATTCTCTGAATACTCAGAGCCCTAAAATGAAAGTGAAAACATTTTCTTTGATAGAGTGTTTCCTGATACTTCCCAGTTCTCGTTGTTATAAACGTACCCTTTACCTACACGAAAACGACAGCGGGGAAGCTGGTTCAGACGGGCAGCAGAGCCGCGCCCCGAGCAGGCTCCACACTGCACTGGGAAGGGCGGGTCAAGCAGCTGGTCTCAGCACGTGGCCCGTCGACGGGAAGGCGTGTTGCAATTTGTTCACTTGCATTCCTTCAGGCACGCCACTCAGTCTGCGTCGCAGGGTGAGCACAGGGTGGGGCTGGCACGAGCCGACCAGAGCAAAATATGTCAGAAGATGAGACGACGAGAGGAGGGCACTTTTCCTGGAATGTGAACTGGATCAGGAGCTCATCGCGCTCTCCAGTCCCAGGGCACGTGGGCTTATCTCGCGTAAGTCATTGCTCTTCCGCACAAAACTTCCTCTAAGCTTCTCCTAACACAAATTTCCCTGCTCACTGGCTCTCTCTTAAGTCATTTCCAGCTCGTCTAAGGCAGAATTGGCAGGCCCAGGCTGCTGAGTCCGGCCCTGGGTCCTGTGCCTCAGTGAACCTCCAGCTCTCTGCTGTTCCTCCTCTCAAAAGGTAAGCAGTTTACGGGGCCAAGCCCAAGTCTGTGCCACCCTCCTCTGGGTCTTGCTCGGCTTGGTTGGACCCCAGAATTCCCATACAACGGCGCAAGCGTAGGTCTGGGACCTGCACAACCCTCTGCCCAGGGCAGATACCGTCTGCTTGTTTCAGTTTTTCCCATGGGTAACAGGTGGACATGGCGTGTGTCCGTGTGTAAGAGAAGGAGGCCGGCTGAGGTGTGTGGGCAGGTAGAGTGCTGTCTTAGGACTTGGCCCAGGCCTCACGAAGTTGAGAGTTGGGTGTAGTTAAGCCATGCCTCCAACGAGACTATGCAAGTTAGTACAGGCCGTGCTGAACATCAAAGGTGCTCATTGTTATAATCTTGTTCTCCATTTAATTTCCAAAAATTCGATTGCTGTCGAACATGGGAGCAAATTGGTAATAAAATCTGAATTTGTAGATAACTGTTTTCTTACTTCACAGGATATTGAATAAGAGTAATTATTTAATAATTATAAGTTGCTTTTGCAATCCCTCATGAAAACCATAAGTGCAGTTTAGATTATGTCTCCCCTCACTTTTTTTTTTTTTTTTTTTTTTTGTTTTTTCCCCAGTGGTTCTTTGTGCGGAGAGAGAGAGAGAGAGAGAGAGAGATGAACAGAGAGACACAGTGAAAAATCACTCCCCGGGGGGTGTTCACAGCAGAATCCCTTCTCCTCCATTATCCTCTTGGGATGTTGGGCATCCATGCACATGTGCCCAGTGTAATTTCATGCTCCACGTTCAGGACTCGAACCGTGGTTGACCAGGTATAAGTCCAGCACCCATTGCTGCCCATGCCTTCACCATTCTCAACACACTAAAGACAGCTCACGATAATAGTTTTCCACCCACAGATTTCTATATTTCGCCCAGTAGTTTGGCATGTCTTCAGTAATGCTAATACTAATAATGAAAGGCCAGTGCCTCTGTGATCTCAGCATTTCAAGCACCAGAAACCCTGAGAAGCACCCTACCCTAGGTAAGCTCAGACCCAGTCCCTGTTCTGGGGCTCACAGTTCAGACTTCCGCACACTTTCCTCTCAGTCCAGTCCAACTTCTCTTCCTCATCCGGTGTACTAGCATCAGTCCATACCGAGAACATTCCGGGTTCTAGAACATGAGGACAACCGGTGACGCACCTGCATTGTCTGCGTATTATGACTGACTGAAGTCACTGGCTCGGGACCTGCACACCCTCATCCTAAGCATAGACTGTCGGCTTCCTGCGGTGGGCCCTGTGGCCCTTAATGAGGTCAGTTACTGAGTCCATAAATTCAATTCTGTCTGTCAGCCATGGAGAGAGCTTTCTCCCTGAATCTGGAATCTGGCGCATTTAATGCTGCTGCACGCAATCTCCCTCAACTGGGGAAAATGAACTTTTGGAAATACGTGCATAATCCCTAAAGCTGCTTATGAAATAAAAACAGTGCGCCCTGATGACGATATGTGTATGCTATTCATTAAACAATGAAACATGATGCAAGATCCAGACGCCGGTTCATTGTCAAAATACATAATGAACGCGTGGGCTTCCAGATTTTCAAACCTTAATTCTGGAAATTAAATGAGACTGTTACGACAGCAATGTAAAAGTTAATAACAGACCATGCCGCACTGTTTCTTCTAGACTGAACATTAGAAAAGATGACAGAAAGGGATTATCTTTGCTATTGTTTAACACGGCACCCTATACAAAGTTATTAATTTTTTTTTTGGAGAGGTTTTGCTATAGGGCACGTGCGCTCGCCAGACAGACAGAGAGAGACATAGAGACAGAAAGCGAGAAATCACCCCCCAGGGGGGATGGCCACACCGCAATCCCTTCTCCTCCATTCTCCTCTCGGGATCTTGGGCATGCACGCACACGTGCCCGGTGTGAGTTTTAAGCCACCGGGTCCGGGACCCGAACCATGGTCGACTACATGGGAGTCCAGCGACATAGCCATTATGCTAACTGCTGGCCCCGAAGTTATTAATTTTTTAAAAAGATAATGTATTACATTTCTACTTAAAAGCAGTTCCAATGATTCACGGCAGGTTGCATTAAGTCCTTTCCATGAAAGTATCCCTGCCTCAGGTATGTGGAAACGCCTCCCAGTCTGCTCTTCACTCACACACAAGTGTTTCCTGAGTATCGTTCTGGAAGAAGCACCTGCTGAGTATCTGAAGCAACGAGAATGGTGCTATCCATAAAGGAACTGGTCGTGTGTGTGTGTGTGTGTGTGCAGCACCCTTCTAAAAGGTGAAAAGGGATTTGAATTTTTATCTCTATATATCTATGCTTATATGTATTAAGATACATGTTTGTTTTCTATGGATTTTATTTCTATATAAAGTTATAAATGTGATAGTGAATTATATATGATATTTAAGATCATATACAATATATGTATACACACAAATATTTATAAACTATCTTGTTATTTAGATTTAACTAACATCTCTTAAATGCCTTAGAGGTTCCAAGTACTGTACTAAGTCCCATCTCATTCACGATCACATTCATGACTATATTTGGCCCTCACAAGAAAAACATTTTTTTTTTTAAATCCCCAAATTATAAGTGAATTTATAGGAAGTAGAAAAATAAGCAATCTTCCTATTCTTTTCAATACAAATGAGAAAATGTATGGGAAGTAGAAAAATATATAATATAAACAAGAATTTGGGGACCAGCAGGTGGCATAATGGTTATGTCAGTAGACTCCCACGTGGCCGACTGTGGTCCCAGTCTCAGACCCAGTGGCTTAAAACTCATGCCAGACACATGTGCGTGCCTGCCCAAAATCCCAAGAGGAGAATAAAGGAGAAGGGATTGTGGCATGGCCATTCCCCCAGGGGGTGATTTCTCACTTTATGTCTCTCTGTCTCTAACTCTCTGGAGAGTCCACATGACCTATAGCAAAAATATCTCTCTTAAAAAATATTAATTATGTATATATATATATGTATATATATATAATTTATACATTATTTTCAGTGAGCATAAACAGCACTGCATGTTTATCTCTTCATTAATAACAGAAAACAAAAACAAACATAAGAGCACTTTGAATAACAATTATGTTTTTCCTCAAATAACTACCATGTACCCTTTGAACCAAATAATTATTATGTTATCAAATACCTCTGGAGAGGTTTTGGGGGTTCTGGGTTTTTGCTACAGGGCACATGCACTCACCAGAGAGACAGAGAGAGAAAGTGAGAAGTCACCCCCAGGCTCGATGACCCTGCCACAATCCCTTCTCTGTTCCTCATTCTCTGCTCAGGATTTCGGGCACACAGGTAACATGTGAGTTTCAAGCCACTGAGTCCAGGACTCGAACCATGGTCGACAATATGGGTATCCAGCACCTTAACTACCATGCCACCTTCTGGCTCCTCATGAGAATCTTTTAACGTTTTAATTTCATTTATTTTTATTTTTATTGATATTAAAGAAAATATAATTAAGTTTTATCTGTCTAAATCCCAGAGCAATTACATTTCTTGCTTTATGGGAAGTTTGTGTCTCACATTTCTCACTTTCGCCTGGCCCTCTCAGCACATGTGAGAAGCAGCGCACACGGCCATGCTCTGGCCTCTGCTCCTGCTATGAGGAACGAACCGTTCTAGTCCGACATGGTGCCTCATGTCGCTCGCCCGCCCGCATCCAGGGACCCGAGGCTAACTGCACTTGTGAAGAGGGCAAATAGCCCAGACCCTTCCTAGTTAGTGCTAAGTGCTCTGTATTTAATGACTCACTTCATTATCAACGCAAGAAAGAGCTCCAATTACCCACATGTCACAGATCAAAGCCTGCTGCACATGGTCATCACAACTGCCACTGTCACATAGAAACGTGCTGGTGAGCCCAAGACTGGGCAATGCTTCGGCTCTACATAGAGCCTGAGGACTAGAGCAAACCATCAAGCAAAACTGCTTTCACGATTATTATGTAGTTCTTATCTTTTGCTGTTTTATTGTAGGGAACCATGGAGTAAGGATTTCAGAGGGTGAGGAAAAAGACTGCAGCTTGTCAAGTTGGGTGCTTCCTGGGCGGTTCCGACCATCAGCCTCAGCCTTCCACCTGGCACTCTCCCCCACTGGCATCATTCCGGACAGCGTCCCAGCTACAGTGCACCCTGGGACCCTGTACCGTGCTCAGTCCTTTCACCGTCGTCACCCCGACATCTGCACTTATGTACTTCCAGTGCTGCTAATGTCCCCAAGCTAGAATATTCCCCTTCTTCCCAGGGCTCCCACTCCCCCGTCTGCATAGACAATACCCTGATCCTCCATGACGCAGCTTTCCCAGACCGCACCCACGCGCCTCGCTCCCTTAGCTGACCGACACCTGGCCCTGCAGGTGCCATGCATACCCTTTGGACGGTATTGATTTGTCCTGGTTCCCTTCTCCCAATCTGACAATCCTTGTTACTCACTTCCTTGAGGCAGAAGCTTTGCCTTTAATCTTTATTTCCCTGGCACTTACCCCGTTGCTAATATTTAGATTAATGAGCATTTGTTTAAGCTTTATTATCCCACACAGCTGAACCTACTACCATCTTCTGTTTTCTGAATTCTCTGCAAGGCTACATCCCCACAGAATTTTGGGTGCTAACCGTATGCTTCTAAATGTAGCAGTGGTTAAGTTACAATCACTGGATTAAATTAGGTTCATTTATTTTTAAGTTTCTCACCCCCTCCTTCACATTTAAATATAAACCATTACAAGGAATTAGAGCTGTCAGAGAATAATGTGACACTTCTGAAAAATCATCTCACGTCCAAAATGTGGCCCTTCGCATAGCACTAGCTTTGCTCCTCACGACCATCCCTCACGCATTGTGACCAGAATGTGATGAGAGTAATTAGTCTAAAACCAAATATGACTGGGCACCAGGAGGGTGCCTTTATCCGTAGGTCAGTTGTCTTTAAGTCTGGAAAATTTGTGAACGAGAACTTATGATTATGTCAAATAATGACACAAAATAAAAGTTAGCATGTCTTGCTCTGTAATTTTAACACTTCATGAAATTGAGACTTTTTTTTAATAAATACGTTTCTACCATGGATGTATTCAAAACAAGTTGACAACTTCAAGATGTATTGAAATGAGAACTCGCATGAACCAAGAGCTTTTCATTCCACTCAAAAGGTCAGACACTTACCTTATTTAATCCTTGTGAAGCATGTTGTGATAGTTTACATTTAGACTAAGAGTGAGAAGAG
>NW_006160006.1:4906170-4964286 GCF_000334495.1 Tupaia belangeri chinensis | reverse complement strand
TTATTTTCAGTGTGAATAAACAGCACTGCATGTTTATCTCTTCATTAATAACAGAAAACAAAAACAAACATAAGAGCACTTTGAATAACAATTATGTTTTTCCTCAAATAACTACCATGTACCCTTTGAACCAAATAATTATTATGTTATCAAATACCTCTGGAGAGGTTTTGGGGGTTCTGGGTTTTTGCTACAGGGCACATGCACTCACCAGAGAGACAGAGAGAGAAAGTGAGAAGTCACCCCCAGGCTCGATGACCCTGCCACAATCCCTTCTCTGTTCCTCATTCTCTGCTCAGGATTTCGGGCACACAGGTAACATGTGAGTTTCAAGCCACTGAGTCCAGGACTCGAACCATGGTCGACAATATGGGTATCCAGCACCTTAACTACCATGCCACCTTCTGGCTCCTCATGAGAATCTTTTAACGTTTTAATTTCATTTATTTTTATTTTTATTGATATTAAAGAAAATATAATTAAGTTTTATCTGTCTAAATCCCAGAGCAATTACATTTCTTGCTTTATGGGAAGTTTGTGTCTCACATTTCTCACTTTCGCCTGGCCCTCTCAGCACATGTGAGAAGCAGCGCACACGGCCATGCTCTGGCCTCTGCTCCTGCTATGAGGAACGAACCGTTCTAGTCCGACATGGTGCCTCATGTCGCTCGCCCGCCCGCATCCAGGGACCCGAGGCTAACTGCACTTGTGAAGAGGGCAAATAGCCCAGACCCTTCCTAGTTAGTGCTAAGTGCTCTGTATTTAATGACTCACTTCATTATCAACGCAAGAAAGAACTCCAATTACCCACATGTCACAGATCAAAGCCTGCTGCACATGGTCATCACAACTGCCACTGTCACATAGAAACGTGCTGGTGAGCCCAAGACTGGGCAATGCTTCGGCTCTACATAGAGCCTGAGGACTAGAGCAAACCATCAAGCAAAACTGCTTTCACGATTATTATGTAGTTCTTATCTTTTGCTGTTTTATTGTAGGGAACCATGGAGTAAGGATTTCAGAGGGTGAGGAAAAAGACTGCAGCTTGTCAAGTTGGGTGCTTCCTGGGCGGTTCCGACCATCAGCCTCAGCCTTCCACCTGGCACTCTCCCCCACTGGCATCATTCCGGACAGCGTCCCAGCTACAGTGCACCCTGGGACCCTGTACCGTGCTCAGTCCTTTCACCGTCGTCACCCCGACATCTGCACTTATGTACTTCCAGTGCTGCTAATGTCCCCAAGCTAGAATATTCCCCTTCTTCCCAGGGCTCCCACTCCCCCGTCTGCATAGACAATACCCTGATCCTCCATGACGCAGCTTTCCCAGACCGCACCCACGCGCCTCGCTCCCTTAGCTGACCGACACCTGGCCCTGCAGGTGCCATGCATACCCTTTGGACGGTATTGATTTGTCCTGGTTCCCTTCTCCCAATCTGACAATCCTTGTTACTCACTTCCTTGAGGCAGAAGCTTTGCCTTTAATCTTTATTTCCCTGGCACTTACCCCGTTGCTAATATTTAGATTAATGAGCATTTGTTTAAGCTTTATTATCCCACACAGCTGAACCTACTACCATCTTCTGTTTTCTGAATTCTCTGCAAGGCTACATCCCCACAGAATTTTGGGTGCTAACCGTATGCTTCTAAATGTAGCAGTGGTTAAGTTACAATCACTGGATTAAATTAGGTTCATTTATTTTTAAGTTTCTCACCCCCTCCTTCACATTTAAATATAAACCATTACAAGGAATTAGAGCTGTCAGAGAATAATGTGACACTTCTGAAAAATCATCTCACGTCCAAAATGTGGCCCTTCGCATAGCACTAGCTTTGCTCCTCACGACCATCCCTCACGCATTGTGACCAGAATGTGATGAGAGTAATTAGTCTAAAACCAAATATGACTGGGCACCAGGAGGGTGCCTTTATCCGTAGGTCAGTTGTCTTTAAGTCTGGAAAATTTGTGAACGAGAACTTATGATTATGTCAAATAATGACACAAAATAAAAGTTAGCATGTCTTGCTCTGTAATTTTAACACTTCATGAAATTGAGACTTTTTTTTAATAAATACGTTTCTACCATGGATGTATTCAAAACAAGTTGACAACTTCAAGATGTATTGAAATGAGAACTCGCATGAACCAAGAGCTTTTCATTCCACTCAAAAGGTCAGACACTTACCTTATTTAATCCTTGTGAAGCATGTTGTGATAGTTTACATTTAGACTAAGAGTGAGAAGAGGAGATTGGGAGACTCCAGGGAAGAGTAAATACTGGAGGTAAGTATGCGGGTGAAAACCTCCCTTTCTACGCTGGAGGGAGCGGCACGAATCCATCACTTCTCAGACGGTGGCTCTTGTAGTTCTGAGTTCGAGTTTTGAGTGATACTCTTTCCTGTGGGTGGGTGATGGGATGGGGAGGAGGGACTCCTGGGTCTGATTATGTAACGGATGTTCAATGAAGCAAAGGCAGCCATGCTGAAAGGTTGTGCAGGGATTCTGCAATATCAAGGAGCATATTTGACTGGAATTTCCACTCATTGCTTCAAAGTTCAGTGAATAAGGACTCCATGCATGAATAATTTAAGCAGTGAAATCAATTTTAGTAGAATGTATGCATTTTTTTTTAGTATTTACTTATTATCTAAGTAATGGAAAAGAACATCACCCATATAATGAGCTAACACTGTGCAATTGTATCTTATAATTATTGAAGAGGGAAATGTGTGGTTTTTCATAGTAGGAAAACGCTATGTTAACTGATCCATCCCAGTTAGATGATGAAAGGGTATACGCCTACTTAGAGTCACAAGAGTCACTGAGTAAAACGCCGTTGCGGGGCCACACCATGTGCCATGGCAGAACCCAGTGCTCTGTGAGGCAGTCCCTTGGGATAATCCCAGGTTCAGGTCCAGAGACCTCCCCGACTTGCCCATGACCCAGGGAAGAATAAGGCTAGGGTGGGTCACATCATCAAGGGCCTGTTGGGGGTGCTGCGTCTCCTCCTCTGTCTACTCATGGGAAGAAAAATCAGACTTCAAAAATATATATCACTCTTTAATATAAAATTTACCTTTCTCACAATTCAAAAAAATATTTCAAATAACCTAAAAATAGTTAAAATTGATCAAATAAATGTTTGGGTAAAAAGAAATAAATGTAGGGACCAGCAGATGGCATAACGGTTATGCCACTGGACTCCCATGTAGTTCACTGCAGTTCAAGCACCAGACCCAGAGGCTTAAAAAACAAAATGGGTGTGTCTGTGTGGTACCCAAGATCCCAAGAGGAGAACAGAGAAGACCAGATTGCAGCGTGCCATCCCCCTGGGGGGTGACTTCTTGCTTTCTGTGTCTCTGTCTCTCCCAGTGAGCTCACACAGCCCACAGCAAAAAGTCTGTCCTTAAAAAAAAAAAGAAAGAAAAAGAAAAAGAAAGAGAAATATATATTCCAAAACCTGAATAAACAGTTTCCAGTTTCTTTAACAACGTCAAATTTTATGATTAAAGTGTCTAGAGAGTCAATGCAAAAAGGGAAAATTAATAGACCATGTGATTTTTTTTTGGCAGATAAAACAAACTTTCACCAAAAAAAAGGAAAAAAAAAAAAAAGGAATGCTCATTTGCCAGTTTTGAGGACGATTCCATGAAGGGCTGACCCTGCGAATGGAGTCTTCGAGCTAGATAAATCAGCCAGCCGACACATTTTTGTTTGTCATTTTATATTTATGAAATGTGACATTCAGCTCTTTCCACTCAGGAAAGAGCTTACGGAATTTACGTAAAAGCGCTGCTGGAAACCATGTCTCTTCCTGTGAAGTCCAGAGTAAGGAAATTTTGTGCTGACGACCAAAGGGAACATCAATATGGAGATATTAGTGAGCAGGTTCAAATTTTTTTGAAGTATGCAGAGAAATACCTATTTAAATGATCAAGCAGTATTTGAGGCTTTCAATATAGAGAGAATTAAATGAGAAGAACAGAAATAGAAACCCAGTTATTCCAGATTCCCCCCAGTATCACCAGCCTGATACCTTTAAATAACACTGTCTCCTCATGGGCAAAGAGAGAGCTGCAGATAAAAATAATAACCCTGAAGCCGAGAGGGTTTATCAGTACCCTCTCCACATTCCAGAGAATATGCAAGACGGTGTCCAAGGATGTGTTGACAGAAGGTGAACAGAGCGCTTCCTGGCATAAACAGGAAACACGGCGAGGTACTTTTGGAAACCTCTTCTGGTCGGTGATGAAGGGATCGTCGGAAAGAGAAGGATGTTTGTCTCCCTGTTTGCTGTGACGGGGGGCATGTATCAGATCATTCAAAATTGTAACTATTTATTTCAACAAAATTTCTAAAGGATGGAGTATGAATATTAATTTAATTCCCAAGAAAAAGTTATTATTTACATCCAAATCTCTACTACTTAAAAGCAATTCTGTCAAGTATTTGGGAGCATCCTTTATATTATCTATTGTGAATGTATTTCAAATGTATTTTTCATTGAATAAATTACAACCGAGATTGTTTGTTGAAAGCTTTCAAAATACCAATTATGTTTCAGATTATCTCATGGCTTCCATAATTTGCATTCGACGTGTATCATTTTATTTCAAAAATTCAGTCACACGATCACAAAAATGTCTCTCACATAAAGAGTTGACGTCTTTTTTGAATAGCAAAGATCATAAATGAAAGGGCTGTTACCTAACGAAATCAGAAAAGCCTGGCAATGTGTCCATAATTGAGAATTACATTGTTAATGGACTCGTTACTCAACGATCTTGGTATTTATACAGTTAAGTGAGATGCAAAGTGACACAGATTGAAGTAGTTGAGAAGCTCAGATCAGTAATTAAAGACTTGCCAATCACACGCTATCAAGTTGTATGCATACGACACTGATATTTGCTATAAGATATTCAGTAGTCACTCATGAGAATGTTTTTGGCCCACAAGTGAATTTTGAAAGTGAATTTTTCTTTTTAAGATTTTTGCCACAGAGCACATGTACTCACCATAGAGAGACAGAGAGAGAAAGGGAAAGTGGGAACTCACCTTCCTGGGGCAAGGCCATGCCACAATCCCTTCTCTATTCTTGGCTCAGGATTTGGGGCATGCACGCACACACGCTCAATGCAATTTTCAAGCCACTGGGTCCAAGATTTGAACTGCAATGCCAGCCATGTGGGACCCAGTGCCTTTACCACCACACCTTCTGATGGCCACAGAAAGTGAACTTGTTTTTAAGAATTACTTATTAGGGCCAGTAGGTGGCATGTGGTTAAGGGTGCTGGACTCCCACATGGCCAACCACAGTTTGAGTCCTGGATCTGGAGGCTTGCTTTCTCACTCTCTCTCTCTCTCCCCGCCTCTCTGGCAAAATTAAAATGAATAAATAAATAAACAGATTTTTAGAAAAAGAATTACTTATTTAATTTTATCATTATTTTCTTTTTCATTTGCTATAGCACACAAGTATTCACCAGAGAAAGAGAGAGAGAGAAAGAGAGAGAGAGAGAGAGAAAGCCACCAGCCACCAGGTCCAGGACTTGAACTATGGTTAATTATGTGGGAGTCCAATGCCTCAACCACCACACCATCTGCTGACTCCCAGAAAATTGAATTTCTCATAAAACAAATACAGGTAAAATATAATCATTCTGATGTGACACAATTGCTATGGCATGAAAAGTACAATTATTGCCCTTGTACATTATTTTACAATGCAATAATTTTTTAAAAGCATTATCACAAGATTGCCTGAAGTACTTGTCTAGGGTTTATCCAGCATTACTGTTTGCTAGAAACAAACAAACAAAAAATGATCCATTCTTCAGCTGATAGTTTCTAGGAGTAAGTTTTCTTGTCTCCCAGGTTCTTGAGCTTTCTGAGGATTGTAAGTATTGAATATGATAGACAAAAACTGCAGTTTTCATAAATCTGTCAATTATTTGTCTTAGCAATAGATTTCTCTACTGAAAACCCAAGAGCCTTGTATTCCTAATAATGTGTGATAGTGACACCCATTAAAAATAGGGATACTGTATTTCATGTCCTTTTACCATCTCCGTTCTAGGCACTGCTGCTAGTACTCTCTACATTCTATTTTATAAATACAGACAAGAGTTGGCCCGTCTAGCTCAGACAGGGTTCATACACACCAACTAAAATATTTCAGTAGCACAAGACGTCTTCATTAGTTAACGTAACAGAACCAGGGGCTCTATTGCTGCTCACTCCTCAGCTGGCCTTGAAGAAATGGTCCAACTTCCAGAACTCTGTGAGAGCATCCTAACAAAAAGGGTTCTGCATAGTCAAGCAACATATTAGATCAAGAATTGGGCATTCTGACCCCAATAGTGACTCCCCCTCATCGATACATATTGCCGGACACAACAGATGATTTTACGTTCTTTCAGTTGCTCTTTTATAATATAGGAAATAGAAGAAAATTTGAGCACTGCTGTTACAAGAATAACAGAAAATTGTGTGTGTATGCATACTCACATATATACATACATATATGTATATATATGAGCACATATATGTATATACATGTGAGCATAAAGACTGTAGTCTCCACAGTTCTTGAATAGTATTTGCTGTCCTACAGATATACTTTAATTTCAATAGGTATAATCTTCATATATTATTTCCCATATTGTTCAATATATGCTCCATGGGGGGACAACTGTGAGGCTTATCTTCATGTGCATCACTGTATATGATGTAATATCGTCATCTGGGGCCTCTTGAGAAGTATATCCTTTGGAAAGATATGTGTCTGTAGTAACTGCAGTGGCCAAGTTTCTCATAGAATAGTAAGCCTTAGGAGTTCAGATACGTAAAGGACCTTTGATACCATAGGGTATGTTTTGGTAACATTTGTCATAAACATGGAATTGTACCTGGAAGGGTTAAATTGCTTGTCAAAGAACACGAGTCTTTACTGAGAGAGCTGGCACAAGTCTGAGATATGTCCCCTAGGACACCGCCAGGCTGCATTTGCCACTGTCTGCTTTCTTCTTAAAGTTACAAACACTGAGCAGTATTTATACTGGGGACAGTATCTGTAACCATGCCGTTAGAAGCAAACAACACATGCATAATAAAAGTCATGTCTATAAAATCTATGAAAGTAGCAGAAAACACTGCTAGGAAAGGTATGCCAAATTTGCACAATATATATTGAAATAAAGACTTTTCAAACAGAAGAAAAACAATAGTGATCTGAATGATTTACTTCAAATGGGATTTTTCAAAAGACTAACGTGTGAATGCTCAATCTTACCTAGAGAGTATGAAGACGACAATGAGGTGACATGTGAAAAGTTCAAAGCAGAGTCTGATAGCTATTAAGTACTTGACAAAATGGAGATATTAGACGTATAGCATGCCAGTGGCCATTAGGGACAGGTGTGCTCAGAGTCTCCTATTTATAGCTTAAATTTAGTTATATTTATAACCAAAATGCACCTAGCAGTGAAGAGAACACACACTTCCCTTTTATGGCTTCTGACTAGGAAGAGTCCAGAACATCTACTTGCAAAACGAGGAGGGAAAAATACGTGATCAAAGCAACTGCACCTTCCCAGTGGATGGGCAAATACCCTGTCCATTCACAGAGGAAGGGTAAGCTGAGACGCAGGAGGATGTTGACACACAAAAGTAAGCAAACTCTACCAGTGATATAATCTTTCTGAATGCAATAAATATTTTAAACCATCTGGAAAATGTAAAACTGCCAAATTGAAAGAAGTTTGAAGCCAAGCATTATTTACATCTTCTTGAAAGACTGTTGTTGTTTACTCATTGAGAACTCTCGAGAGATGCTCTCAAATATAAATACATAAACCAACCACAGATTTAAACACCCCCTGAGAAATGTTGACAGAGGCTAACTGATTTATCGTGCTCCTCAGTTTAGAAATAGGCTTAAAAGGAAGATTATTTACTGATAATTTCACAGAATTCTCAATAGATTTTCCACACTCAGTGCACAACATCTGAACCTGATACATCTGTAGTATCACTATGAACTGCCACATGTCTGCTGGATTGCTGACCCATCTTTCAAACCTGTAGGGTTGCCTTCATTTCTTTGTCTTAGCCTTAATGACACATTGAGGATGGTTACCTGAAATAATGACAAACCCCAAAGTTGAATGGTGTAGGAAGGATGAGGGCTTCACACATTTAAAAATAGGCGATCTAGATTCCAAAAAAAATCAATTCAGAACCCAATAATATGCTTATTACTCAACCAAATTTTGTTGGTTGAATTCCATGTAGATACAGTTTTGGAATAAGTAAAATATATAATCTTATACAGAATTTTAAACTAGTATCAATATAAGCGTATGTACATTTCAAATAATCAGGTATAGAGCTGAAAGTGAATTCTACTTAATCTGAGCAATACTTAAATACTGCTCATTTCAAGTGAGCAATACTTAATCTCTGCATACACAGGTAAAGGGATCAAGCAACCTAGATTATATTAGCTCTCTGTGACCTGGATTATATAACCAGCTGAGATTAGGCTACCCCATCAGTATTTCACAAGTTTAAAATTTTCACAATTTGTGTCATCTACTACCAACGGGCAAGCTATTACGTTCATTACTCGGAATACTTTTTCTTTCTTTTAATGTTAACGTTAATAAACGTTTTTAAATGGATAGTCCCAGTTTCCAGTGAGGTAACATTTCAGGGTGATCCCCCAGTCAAGAAGGATGCGCTCATAGACACCAAACAACTTACTAGGAGAAATTGCTTTATGAAATAAAACGAAACTTTTCAAAAAAATAAAACTAGGCTTTGTCAAAATAAAATTAAAGAGTTAAAAAGAGAAATGTAGAGCTCTCCTAAATAAAGACGTGACCCGAGTCTAGCTGACTTACAAGCTGGACCTCTAGAGGCTGTAACCCAGTGAGAGTTCTGAACCATGTGTCAGCTAGCAACAGGACCGACGAGCATCGTCTTAACGCTTTTATTACATTATAAAAGAAAACATGTTCCTGGACAGTAGTTGGAGAGACGTCGTAACTGCTACTTCAGACAATGTGATTTACGGAGTGATAAACCATCAAGAAGCAAGCCACACTTAACTGATTTCTGCAATGACAGAATCCCACATACAATTTAAGGCTGAACTCAAGCCCTGGGATGTCATGGGGCAGGAGCTCCCTTTTGCAACACAATAGTATAAAACTCTGAGTTCATATGACTGTGTTGAGAATAAATATGTGTAATAATTCCACATATTACATAACAAGCCATACTTTAGGTGATGAAAATTAGCACAAGTAGTTTGAGAATCCCTAGAAGGGTATTCTCACATAATTCATCTGAACAAAACATATTGAGCAAAACAAAGCAATGCATGTCAGTTCTATTCTTTAGTAAGATAGGCACGTGTAGACGACCAAACACAGGAAAAGACCGTGGTCATATATGAGTTTATAGAAAGGTGCAGGGAGGGTGGTGTTCAGGCTCATTACAGATCAGCAAGACTGTAGGGTCCCTCCTGGGCCCTAGGAAGAGTAACCACCCTTCACCACTTCAGGAACACATGCATGCTTACAAGTTTTTCATGGTTATTGCTATTTTTAGAACTCGAAAAAATAGCAATAAGCAAAGCTTCCATTTCAAAGAGGAGAGAAGGAAACAGGACAGCTGTGTGTCACGTCATACTCAGGCATAGAGCTGGAAACCTTTGGGAAGGGCAAGATGAGCCAGGAAGCCCAAAATGTGAATAAGAGGGGCCAGGGAGAAGGAGGTGGTGCTGTGGTCATGCAGCTCAGCCATATGGGCGAGGTCATGGGTTCACATCCTGGAACACTCCCTGAGCCTCCAGGCACACACACACCCGTGATCTGAGCCTGCTGAGACAGGAGCGTCTTGGTATGAGGACCACCTTGGAGGTACCTAGCTTCTGTTTCCCTCTCTGTGCTTCATGGAAGAAATTAATGTTAAAAAAAGACAAAAACTCTAGCAGGGCCAGCATGTGAATGGAGAGGCTGGGATTAGTTCCCCAAGACACACCTGTGCTGTTCTACTGTGGTGCTCGGCGGAAGTCAATAGCGATCTCTGATGGAGGACTACAGCTGCCCTGGTCTCAGCTGTTCTCTGCATGAGTAAACTTGGAATCTGAAAGTGTCTGCATGAAAAAGAGTCTCCCTATGTGTCACGAGAGGTGAAAATTTTGTATGGAAAGCTACCACCAATTCTTAACATACGAATAAATGTTCCCTAGTATTTTTGTGGAAAATAAAATGAGACGTCAGTGATTAAACAGTTGGTCCTCCACAAGCTACATTAATGGTTTTAAATGTCCATCTGCCAACTCACAGAGGTGACAGAACACCAACTCATAGGAACAGTGTCACAGGGACAGAGAGTGGAGAGATTCCCCACAGCAAAGGGGAAAACAGAGCATGCACGGAAGTTTCTAAGAGCAGTGTAGGAAGAAGAGGGATCGCAACAATGCCAACAATCCTAGAGAATCTCCAAGAACTCAGAATGGCTTTTCAGAAAGTAGCATCATATCTTACCTTTCTCCTACGAATATATATGAATGTATAAAACTATTATCTTAAAATATTCATTCTTACCTTTTATTCTTGAACTTTCTTGACTTTTTTCCTGCTGGAATAAAAACAAAAATAGGTTAAAATCTTTAAGTTAATTTGTGATCAACAGTCTGGTATAAGGTATCATTATAAAGACTTGTCAAAATATTTTTCTCCATACATGCCCAAGTGACATTGCAATACAATTCTCACCTTATAAAAATACTACATAAAATCTTCCGTTAGCGTAACAATAACTCTGGATAGACACGTACTTCTCTAAGAAGCCAATATGTCATATGAATATGGATTTATAAATAAATAAACTGATGCTTAATGAATAATAAATAAATAATCATGCCTCTCAAATGCCTTAGGCCATTCCATTTAATTCCAATGGATAGTGAATGATGTCTTTAGAATTTGCTTTCAACAGCCATACATCAATCATAAATAGTGGGTGAAGGAAAAAATGTTAAGGGCAAATATAGTGGAGAATTCCACGAAAAAGACACAAAAGACTTTTCAACTGTCTGTCCATCAATTTAACTTAGAATTGGTCCCCATCTCACATCTTTAAGGCTAATGTTGACAACAATTCTATTATTTATTCAAACACTGCTCTAGTCAGATCTGTCTCTCAACTTGACATACTCCTTGTTAGTTACCAGGCAACCCCAAAAGAATTAGCTTGCTTTCAAGTTTTAGAGTAGATATTGTGCATGCTCTAACTGCTCAATTAATATTCAAGCACAGTTTACTGTGTCTACAAGTTTCAGGGTCTCACACTGAAAATGATTTTGAAATATGTTCGTAATAAAAAATGACAATCACACATATACCGAACTACAGAATTGTATGAGTGCCAATAAATTTTGGTAACAGAGTTTAAAAAATGTGAAGAACTATTTTTCTGAAAGCATTAATCCCAGATTCAGATTTCCTGAAGAGAAATGTGAATTGAGAAATATAGTTTTGTTTTTTAATGTTTTTTGATTCCACAAGACTATAAGAATTTATGTTCTATCATCCTAATCCATTCTACCTTTGTTTGAATTCTGAGCTGCTCTCCATTAATTGATTTTTCCAGTTCTGATTTGTTTTTAATTTAGAGTATTTATTGATCACTTAAAATTAAGTATAAATTACATGTTTGAAAAAAATACATTATTCTTTAATAATTTTAGAATGAGTAGACTTAAATTTTCCTAAAGGGCATCTGTTTACAAAAAAAGAACTCTCAATCTTCATTCATTCATTCATTCATTCTGCCATTCTGTTCTATCACCAGGTAGAGATGGGTCACTTTCTAAGGGCCAGGAACTATTCCGGGTGCTGAAGCTATAGAAGTGAATGAGACAGAAAAATTATCATGTCCTTATGTATAGAGAGTAAGATGTTCTACTCAGAAAAAGCCATGCCAAAGGAGTGGGATGCTGGTGTAAAGGGTCTACACAAAGGGTCACAATAACAAATCAATTGTTAAATAAAGTGGAGAATGATGTGAGCAACTACACAAAGGGTCACAACGACAAATCGATTATTAAATAAAGTGGAGAATGAGATGAGCAAGAGATCTATGCAGACCTGTGGGATGGAAGAGACTTGCTCTATGAGAGAAAAGCAACAGCAAACGTCCTGAAATTTAAGAGTTTTTTACAATTGTCAAAATAGCAAAGGGACCAGTGTGATAGCCTGGACTGAGTGACAGAGCTCAGAGGAAATGCAATCACAGAGGTAATGGGGGGGGGGTCAGAAAACCTTGCAGAGAGAGGAGTTGAGAAGTTTATCTCCCCATCATAGGAAAGGAGCCTAATCTATGCTAAGGACACGGTCTGAATGAAGTTTGGGGACCAAGAATTGTAGACTTGGGATGGTAAAGTTATTAACTATGATTGGGCAACTGCTATGTTTCAGTGATTCATGGTGCAATGGTTTGGATAATGGTTTCTCCCTTGAAGGTCATGTTTTGGAATTTGGTCATAGTGGGCAATAATTGAGTCATGGTGATTGGGTCACAGAGGTACCAGTCTCACAAATGGATTAGTGCTGTCTTGTGAGAGAACTTAGTGAGCTCTTGTTCTCTTGAGATGGGGTTGGTTCTTCCAAGAGCAGGTTGTTGTAAAAGAAAAAGCAACCTGCAGCTGTCTCCCTCTTGGCACACCCTGTTGATATTTTCACTTTTGTCAGCCATGTTGTAAGCCTTTGGACATTCCAGATACAAGACTCTTGAGTCAAATAAACCTCTACTTCATTCTAATTCATCCATTCTCAGTTACTTCTGTTAGTACTTCAGAAACAGACTACTACACATGGAGAAATAAAAGTAATTTCTTATTTTTGGAAGTAATGTCATCAGATTCATTGATAGCCTAGCATATAACACACATAAAATTTGATTTCAAAAGTGGATGGATGATTTCAGCCTGAAAAGGATATAGGATGCTAATCTCCACTACTTTTCCTTTGGTTTAATAGGTTGGTATGAAGTTATTAATTCCTGTGCCAAATTTATGCTTGATTCTTATTATATAGATTCATATTACATCTGCTGTTTTTATCTGACATTCAGGAATAAAAGCTTGGGATAAAAACTTGTTACTGACTTGATGGGTTTCATGGTATTATTTCAATTTACAAAGACTGTAAACAAAATGTGCACTGGACTTAAAAATCTTCAAACTAGAACTGAATTGACTTACCGAATAGCTTCAGTTTTCAAAATGTATGTTACGGTTTTATTGCATACATAATTTGATGTTAAATATTCTTTGAAAATTTTGTGAAGGAGATGTATGTGAATTTATATTTAAAGTAAGACCAATGCATTCCATGAGACACAAGGATGATACTCATGGCTGAGGTCGGGATGTAAACCTCAGGAAGTTTTTTGTTTGCTCGTTTCAGCCATAAGTGTGTGTGTCCACGTTCAGTGGCTGAGACATGCACAGAGCATCCTGCATGCTACATCAATCAGCGAGAGTTTGCCTGGAGTCGCAGAGGACATCTTTGATGGACAGGCTCAGGAGAGCCAGGAAGACTCTGCATTTAAGGGTGAGCAGCACTGACGTAGGTGAAGGAGTTACGCGACTCGAGACAAAGAAAGGGCATGAAGAAGAGAAGAAGTAGGTTCATTGGGAAATAGTGCAAAGGATCACGTGACGCACTGATGATCAGACTCACCAAGCGGGCAAGTCGGCCTAAAATCCCACTCTCGGTATGTAGACATATGGTCACGTCTCTCCATAATGAAGTCTAAAATGACTGACTTATTTTGCAATGCATATGGATTAGGAGAATTTAAAAAAAGCTACAGGAAATGTTGTTTTATCGAACCTGTAATTTTAAGGTAAAAATGCCAATACTGAAGGCTCTTGTGCTAGCATCATTACATAGTGAGACATTAAGTCAAAATACAGAGAAAATATAAAATAAATATGTTTATAATCCACTTTCTTAGGCTATTAAAATGAAAATTAAGTAATTTCATTAAATAACTTTGGACAGTTACATTCCATTGTGAAAGATGGCCACCATTACTGTGGAAATATTTAAAAGGCATACTTGTCTAATTTTTAATTTTTAAAAATATTTTTCTAAGAAGAAAATGGAGAGATTGCATTTATCAGACTGAGAGGACACATTCTAATTTGCTTTGAGATCCTTTACCCATTGATGACCTTCTTGTCTGAAGAAACTGGAAATACAGTTTGATGGCATTAAGCTTCTTACAGTAAAGTCGCATTTTAACAAGTTATTGACATAATAACCACTCTGGAATGTGGGTGTGTTTGGAATATGCACGGCCAGCTCTGCACCCCAGAGAGGGGTTAAGGGTGGGTAGCACTGGTGATCTCTGATCTCAGAAGCTCACATACTCTCTGGAGAGACAGAGGCTGTTAGTCACAGGACAGTGATAGCAAAGGACAGGGTGAAGCAGAAACAAGCATGGGCATGGGGCAGCCAAGACCTCGGCAGAGGGAGGGGGAGAGCAGGAGTTCTGCTTTAAAGTGTGGCTTGAGCTGAGAAGGAAAGGAAAGGGAAATAGCTGCCTGGGGAAAGACCGTAAGCTGTCCGAAGGCACCGATCTGTAAACTCCCAGTCCTAGCTGCGAAGCTGCGGACAGTCGAGCGAGCCCCGCCACACACTTCTCTCGATGAGGACTCCTTGAAACATGTTCAAGGAACTTCTCCCATCTCCAGGAGGAAATTGATGCCCAGTTACATATTATAGCTGATGCTATTTGGTAAAGAGCCATATGAATTAAACAAACATGCCAATTATTATAACAGTTTTTACAGTGCATTTCTGGAGTGTGGAAAATAATGATAATTTTTCTAACACAAATCACTAATTAAAAGATTTTAATAAATGGAAACATAAATCAGTAATTAATGAATGATTTTGTCACAGAAATCAGTGAAGTTGCATGATTTAAAAGGCAGGCATTACATCAGAACTTCATCCATTTTTATGTTTATCTCTCCATACAGTTTGTAATTTATGAAGTCTATAAATGGCCCATAAGTAATAATTGTTATAGATACCAAATGACTTGGGTTTTGAATCCCATGTGATAGGGAGTACAGTATTTGTAATCTAGTAATACAAATTTTACAGAGGCTATCAATAAATAACCAACATTTATTATCAAGAATATATTTGTAGGGAACCAGCAGTTAGCGTAATGGCTATGTCACTGGACTCCCATGTAGTCGACTGCGGTTCGCATCCCGGACCCAGTGGCTTAAAACTCATGCTGGGCGCGTGTGCGTGCATGCCCAAGATCCCGAGAGGAGAATGGAGGAGAAGGGACTGTGGCGTGACCATCCCCCCTCGGGGGTGATTTCTTACTTTCTGTCTCTAATGTCTCTGTCTGTCTGGCGAGCGCACGCGCCCTATAGTGAAAAATATCTCTCTCAAAAAAAAAAAGAATATATTTGCACACAAAAACTGTACAGTCTGTGATACAGAAAACATAAAGACGTATTGACAGGTACCCAAATGAAGGAAGATCCTCTGAGCACAGGCACCTGAGTGGATTGAAGAGAAAGACACACGCAGAGTCTAAGCACAAACACCCCCGACGCTCACCCTGAGGGACGTGAGGCCAGCTGAAGGCTCTTTGAAAAGACAAAGACAGGCGGAACAAGATAAAGAATATTAATAAGATTAAAACATGATCATTCTTACTATGTGGTAGGCATTCTTAAGTTCTTCACATATATTATTTAATTTGAGGTGCCTAAAAGTTCATATTCTTGTTTTTCCTGCTTGCATCCTCCCAGCCTGAGTGCTGTGGAGGTTGCTGAGGATGGTGATGAATAAAGCAGCATTTTTATACAAATGAGAGCAGAGCTTTCCCTCCGAGATCTCCCTAAAGTAAGCAGAAGAATATTTGACATGACTCTGATTCCTGTTTTGAAAGGCAGACAATAACGGTTATCATAAAATTAACCTAATTTTAACTGAAGGGTGAGTAAGGGCAAGGGCATGAGCCTCACATTTGCTAATATGAAAGCTCCCACCCTCTGGAAATCTGCAACCTACCCAAGAACTAAGACAAAGGCAAGATTTACGAAAGATAAAACCTCTGAGTAGCTTATGTTGGTGACACTCAATGTCACATTACAGACAAAGCTACAGTGAGGGTGGTCGATACTTGTCTGAGTTCTTCATTATTGCCAGGGATATTTCAGCCCCCTTTAAATGCACTTACTTCGCAAATGCATTTATTATCTTTTTATTTATTTATTTTTTCAATTTGCCAGAGAGCACATGTGCTCACCAGGGAGCCTGAGGGAGGGAATGAGAAAGCAACATCTCTGGGGGGACGATCATGCTGCAATCCCTTCTCCTCCATATCTGCTTTCTGGATTTTGGGCATGCTTGCCTAATGCATCCACTATGTTTTTCAAGCTGCAGTCCAGGGCTTGAACTGTGCAGTCAGCCATGTGGAATCCAGTCACCCTAACCACCACACCACTGTTGGCACTTAATACCTTGATATACATGTATGTGTGTGTGACAAATCTTATGTGAGCTATAAGCATATTTTTTCCATAGCTTTTATGGGCTTCAAGTAGTATCTTAAAGTCATCAAGAAAGTGACTGCAAACATGTAAATAGGAAGACAACACTAATGAGCAATGTAAAGTGTTGGGGTTATTGATTTACATTAATATGATAAACTAGATATTCTGAAAACGTCATCTGCTCAGAGTTATGAGTTCCAAAATCAAAAGAGACAGCTGAAAATTCAAATGATGAGCCAGGGCTAAAGCTGCAGCTGCAGGCCTCTGTCCTGCTCAATCTCCCCTACTGGGGAGAGTGCAGACAAGACCGTAAAACGGCGCACATGGAGGTCTCCCCTCTGAGACGCCGGCATGATGCAGGGTGGGGGAGGAGGGGACTGCTGAATTTGCTTTGCTTGCTAATACTTTGGAAAATGTACAGAAACAAGATGAAAACATGATGGGGAGAAACTATCATAAAACAGTGATAAATTCATGGGGAGAGCAAAGATCTTCACAGCAGGTGCCACTGGCCAAGGGGAAGCGATAGGAGACCAGGTCAAGAGAAAGTTATGGAGATCTACATTCGCCCTCATGTCTACCCAAACCCAGTGGCAAAGCCATGACCAGCAGGATAATTTCCGAGCACCCGAAGTCCCTGGCTGGATTGAGCTGGCTAATTATACTGTTCTTCACATATTCCTCCTCCATCAACTGTCACGAAATAGCAAGGATTTATGTACTAGAACCTTCAACTTCACAATGCCGTTTCTTCCCAAAAGTTCAAAGGTAGATTTCTCAGTAGAGAAACAGCTCAGGGAAGCCTTGCATCACGGAGGAACTGGGGGTGGTTCTTGGGAGCCAATGGATCTCAACCCTGGGCCCCTCTCTGAGTCTCTCCTGAAGCCAGTGGGGAGCAGGAAGCAGTGCCTGCCAGTCTGCCCTGGTCACCTTCGACAGCCCATCTCCCCATTGTTGTGACCTGATCGTGACCATGCAGGTGAAAAGCACCAATCACCACAGGAAATAAATCAAAGTGAATGTGAGCCACCTGAAATAACTGTTTTAAAAATAACCATGATGATTTATGTAATCTAATAACAATGTGAAAAAAGAATAGGAAAAACTACACAAAAATCTAAATGGAAAATATCACGAATAAAGATTATAAGAATAGAAATACTGAATATAAGAAATGAGTTAAATAGTAGGATAAAAGAAACTGAGTTCTTAATAAAGAAGAAGAGTGGGTTAAGGCAAATAATTCTGGAAAGCGTTTGGAAAAATGTATCAGAGAAGTGAATTGATATGGAATTCTAAGTCAATGAGAATTCCAGAAAAAAATAGACCCTACAAATGGAAAGCAAGAAAGAGTTGGTCAACTTGTGAAAATAACTTTCTCCCAAGTAAATAAATAATCTAGAATTAAAAGGTTTTTAAGTGTCAAGTAGGATAAAAGAAAAAGCTCATAACCTCTGGCAAAGAGTGAACCTTGAAGAGATGAGTCCAAAAATATTACTTTTAAGTTCCAGAAAAAAAAAAAGTGAATACCCATAAAGGAAAAAGAAATATATTACATAAGACCTCTCAGTAGCAGCCTGAGTACAATAAAAAGAATTTTTTTCAAGTACCAGAGAAAATACTTTCAACATTTATATGTGAATTCATAATATAGAAGCCCTAGGTATAGAAGGAACAAAAATATTTACAATATTCCTGGCTATCAATAATTCAGGAGAGTTCTTTCCTGTTGTTAGCATGATTTTTTCTCCTTGAAAATCACTCTTCAAGAAGGTATTTTATTAAGAAAAGAAGAAAAACTGTAGAAGAATTTGAAAAGGAAGTAACATGGCAGCCTCAAATATGTTGTTACTTTGATAACAAGGACAAAAATTTAAAAAGACATGGAAAAACTAGTTCCACATTAAGATGAAGGGAAAGATGAAAACAATGTCAACTTAGTGTGTTCGGGGTGGAGGGACAGCCAAGCAAAGGGATTTGAGTTTAATCTAAAACATTTCCATTACCTGTTGTGATATAAGTGTTAGTGAAATTAATAAATCAAGGAAGAGACTACAAATAAGAGTATAAGTCTTAATTTATTCATGACAGTGTTAGAAGGAAATATCACTTTTAGACTACTTAAAAGAAATTAGGGCTATGAAATAAAAGCAGAAAATAAAAAAATAGTTCTATATATATAGTTCTATATATATATGTGTCTATGATACATATATACACACACACACACACACATATATATGATATGTATATGATTTATATATATATACATGGCACATAGCAGAAATAAAATATAATCAAATAATAATAATTATAAATGGCTTAAGTTGACCATTTAAAACTCTCTCGGGTGTCAAAAAATATGGCCTCAAAATATATCATCTACAAAACACACTTACAAGGACCAAAATAACGTGAGTGTGTGTGTGTGTGTGTGTGTGTGTGTGTGTGTGTGTGTTGTGTGTTTGGCTCAAATAGGAGTCAGTAAGTTTAGTGTAGCAATACTAAAATCTGACATAAACTATGAGTTAAAAAATATTGTAAGAAAATTAGGGAAAAAAATGTAACCCTAATAGAAACCATAAAACAAGAGGATAAAGGTGTCCCCTAGCATGCATTTATCTAATAGCAGAATTTACACTAAATGACTCTGAATTAACTATATAAAATACATGAATTAATAGTATATGAATATGCAAAGAGGTAAAGCAACACGTCGCGTTGCAGTGCTATTTTGCACGCTTTCCATTTTCCCCTCTCTAGTCAGAGGCCCTCCTAGCTCATGCCTGAACTGCACAATCTGCTCAGTCACAGCATGCCTGGCGTGGGACCGCCGAGTCCAGGTGTTGCCGTGTTAACACCCGTCACAGACACTAGCGATTCAAGAAGCTTTTGAGATATAAAAGACAGGAAAAAATTAGGACAAACTGTTAGACATGTGAAAAACAATTTAAAAACCCAGTAGACAGAAGCCAGTACATGGCGTGGTGGTGAAGGTGCTGGGCTCCCGCACGGCCGCCTGTGGTTCAAGTCCTAGACCTGGCGACTTGCTTTCTCACTTTCCCTCTCTTTCTGTCTCTCTCTAGTGACTGTACATGCCCTATAGAAAATTTATACAATAATAAAAAATAAAATTAAAAAATAGACCTGTAAAGAACTAGTAGACATATAAAGAATAATGAAAAAGAGTATTTTTTTATAGTGTGTATTTATGATAATTGTGGATTAGGCCATAAGGGAGTTTCATAAAAATCAATTAAAAATTACTAATATTCATTTATCAGATATCATTCGATATAATAAAAATCAAAAGGATGCTTAAGGGCCACACAGTGGTGCAGTGGGAAACCTGCTGCTCTGTGAGACTGATCCACACGGTGAGGCTGCAGGTTCAAGCCCAGAGGATCTCCCTGAGGAGCCCAGACATGCCCAGGGCCATGATCTGGAGTGACTCAACCTCAAGGGGATAGAGGAGCTGGACTCTGTTTCTCTTTCTTTCTTTCCATCTCTCTCTAATGCTCTCCCTCTCTGTCTCATTCATGGAAGAAATAAGTGAACTTCATTTTTTAAGAAGACTGCTTTAAGTAGCACCTTATTCCAAGAACTAAGCAGCATTTATTACTATGTAACCTTTGATAAAAAAGAAATCACAAAGCAATTATAAAAAATTTAGATCGAGCCAAAGGAAGGCACCACACGACAAAATTCACAGGGAACTAAGAAGCAACATTTATGTGAAATTTATAGCTTTAATTATCAGGAAACAACAAAGGTTATAAAATAGAAAATATGCACTCAACTTAAGAGTTTGAAAGATACTAACAGCATAAACATCAGAAAGAATAAGGATAGACATCAAGGAGTCAAAAAAAAAAAAGAAATGAAGGATATGAACGGAAGTGGAGTTAAGTTTTTCTTTTTTTTAGTAAGATTGATCGAATCTCCTAGCCAAAATGTTGCAAATTGGGACTGAATTTAAAAACAAAAGTCATAATGCTAAAATAAATAAAATATGGAATGGAAATAATTGGAAATAGAGACAGCAGAGATTTAGTGTAAAGGAGATTTAAACATTACATACTAATAAATCATATCTAATAACCCTAGCTATAAATAGTAAATTTATGAAAAAAATTAAAATGCTAATAAAATAACACAAGGAGAAACAAAAACGTACATAGGCGAGTAACAAAATTTGAAAAAATGATACAAAAACAAATAAACATAATAAAACATGCTCAGAGTGACCATTGAACCTCTCCTTCCTAGGCCAGCTAGGGGCACGGCAGTTAGGGCACCTGCCCTGCATGGCCGGCTGTGCAGTCGGAGTCCCACAACTGCTGGCTCGAAAACACACTGCGTACGTGTGAGTGCGCACACTGTCCCCACAGGAGAAACGGAGGAGAAGGGATTGCAGCATGGCCATCCTCCAGACTGGGAGTGGGATGGGGACTTTCTCATTTTCTCACTCTCTCTTTCTCTGATGACCTCAGGCGCCCACTAGCAAATGGGGGAGGGGTGCAGGAAAAGAAGGGAGAGTGGGAAAGAGGGAAGGGGAGTGGGGAAGGGAGAGGAAGAAAAAGAAAGAAAGGAAGGAAGAAGAAAAAGAGAGAAAGAAAACTCTTTTCCCAAAATACTCCGTTCTTCTAGAGAATGAATTCTACTAGACAGCCAGAAAAATGAAGTTTCTAGAATATAAAATGTTTCAAGAAAACATAATAAAATATTTGTAAGTGCTTTTGTGAAGCTAGAGCGACTGAGTAGAAATAATCTCCTCAAACCACATTGTAAAACCAGACATTCCAACAAGTTCCCTTGGGCTCAGGCAGGGGGATGACCATCTCAGCACTTTTTGTAGCAACGGGAATTCCTGCAGTTATCACTAGGAGAATTGATTTATAAATATGGATGATTCAGTCATTAAAAACAATAACTAAACAACATGGGGAGATCTTAAAAACATATGTACTGAGCAAAAAAATAAACAGTGGCATGAGGACAAAAAACACTGCTATGAATGTGAATGAAAAATATACCCACAAAAATGTTTAATAATAATACAAATAAAAATTACTTATTAAACCAATTACAATGGCTCACAGTGGAGGAGGAGTCGCATACGGAATGATGTAAAGGAATACATGGGGGGTAGACGGTAGGTGGATGGGACCAGCAGTTGGTGTAATGGCTATGTCACTGGACTCCCATGTAGTCAACCGCAATTCGAGTCTTGGACCCGGTGACTTAACTCATACCAGGCACGTGTGCATGTGTGTCCAAGATCCCAAGAGGAGAGTGGCGCCTTATAACAAAAAAAAAAAAAGAATGTTGTGTGGGTGGAGGAGACCATCTAGTCTGGTCGGATAAACACTTGAACGTACTTCAGTCTACGGTCTATGGCTGGGATCAGAAGGGAGAGATACACAGATGTTCATCTACAGAAGGTTAAAAAATTAATTTTTTGAACAATGGAGGCAACAAAGCACTATGTCCTTTCTAGCCTGTGCTCCGAGCATAGGGAAAATATTTTCCTGAATCTTGGTAAGCACAGACATGTCCTTACAAGGGGTCTCAGTGCAAACCTGTGCTACGTACGGCATGAAGACTCCAGAGGCAGGTAAACTGTTTTCACTTTGGTAGTGCTCTAAGATCCTTCAGAGCAGATAAGCATTTCATTTCTGGGAATTTGAGCCCTACATTCATGTCTTACAAGATTCCAGAAGATAGCAATAAACAGAACACCCCTTCAGGATACAAACGTTTAAACTGAAGTGTTTAACAAGTTGTTAGCATGAATGTCTATGAAGCAAAACCAGACTACGCTTCCCCAAATTCCAAACATTGGATACAGAATATAAATGAAGGAGACTGAAAATGTTGGGACCAGCAGTTAGCATAATGGCTGTCACTGAACTTCCCTATAGTCAACCATGGTTTGAGTCCCGGATCCGGTGGCTTAAACTCATGCTGGGCGCATGTGCATGTGTGCCCAATATCCTGAGAGGAGAGTGGAGGAGAAGGGATTGTGGCATGGCCATCCCCCCCTGGGGAGGGTGATTTCTCACTTTCTGTCTGCCTTTCTCTGTCTTTCTGGTGAGAGCACACATCCTATAGGAAAAATCTCTCCAAAGAAAGAAAGAAAATGTCTAAGAAAATACAGACAAGCATGAAATCAGGTGTAAGTTGTAAAAACTTATTACACATCTGACTAGAATAGTTTGAAAATAACCTAACGTGTTAATGAGCTAAACAGCACTGAGCTGATCAGAGTGAAAGAATTTGACAACACATCTGAACAAAGTATAGAGAAACATAAAATGTATAACACATATTTAAAATGCACAAGATGCAAGACTGATGAAATGAGATAGCACTTACATATGACTATATACCTGTAAGTACACAGAAACATTACATGTACATATACATGTCTAAAATATCCATGTGTGCAATGTGTATGTATACACACAAGAATAAAAGGGATGGGAACCAGCAGTTAGTGTAATGGCTATGTCGCTGGACTCCCACGTAGTCGACCGCGGTTCGTGTCCCAGACCCGGTGGCTTAAAACTCACACCGAGCGCGTGTGCGTGCGTGCCCAAGATCCCGCGAGGAGAATGGAGGAGAAGGGATTGCGGCATGACCATCCCCCCTGGGGGGTGATTTCTCGCTTTCTGTCTCTATGTCTCTCTCTGTCTGTCTGGCGAGCGCACGCGCCCTACAGTGAAAATCTCTTTCAAAAAAAAATAAATAAAAAAAGAATAAAAGGGATGATGAAATATTCAAAAACATAGTAGCTGAGACTACTCTGGTACTGAAAAAAATATAAAGCTTTCTACGGGGCCAGGGCCAGCAGATTCCGTAGCACTTACACTGCTGCACTTCCACGTGGCCTACTGTGGTTTGAGTTCTGGATCCGGTGGCTTGAAACTCACACCGGGCGTGTGTGCATGTCCAAGACTCCAGGAGGAGAATGGAGGAGAAGGGATCGTGGCGTGACCATTCCCGCTGGGAGGTAGGGTGATTCACCCTAAGGCATTAAACCTCTAAAAAAAAATATGTAGCAAGCTTTCTAACTCAGGAAGCTAAATGAATGTCAAGAACATGAAATACTACAACTACCACTAAAAATATTATGATGAAACTTTCAAATCCAAACATAAATAAAAGATTATAAGATCAGAAGAGCAAAGATACCATCCAAGTTAGATATGTGAGAACTATAATATACTTGTAAGTGATAGAATACTTGTCAGAATACTGCCAAAAATGTGTTCAAAGTAGTGTGGTCAATTATCTGTAAATATTAAAAATGTCCCCAGCCGAACTGTTTTTAATTCCTTTTTAATATTTTCTAAGTTTATGTATTTGATGTGAAAATGACAGAGACTGTCACACTGGGTCAAACGGCATGACTCCCCTCAACTTTCCCCTCCGCATCGCTGTGTACCTGAAATGCACAGGTTGGCAGGAAACTGGACCCGTAATGGTCATACAGACCCAGAGTCACTGGACAGCAGGTTTCCTTCCCGCCCTGCCACCACGGCTGTCCCTGGGCACCTTTTTTTCTTTAGGTTTTTGCCGTAGGACACACGCACTTGCCAGAGAGAGGAAGACACAGCGAGGGCAAGTGAGAAATCACCTCCCCCAGGGCACGGCTATGCAGCAGTCCTGTCTCCTACTCTCTACCTGGGATCTCGGGAGCACATGCACGTGCACCCGGCGTTTTAAAGCCACTGCTCCATGACTCGAATAACCATCAGGCATGTGGGAGTCCAGTAACATAACCACTATGCCATCTGCTAGCCCCCAAGTTATTAGTTTTTAAAATCAGCATTTTTTTAAAGGAAACAAATTGACCAAAAACCTGTCACATAATTTTGATAACCCACTTAAAAAGATAATGAGAAAGAAAGGAAAAAAAAAAAAAAAAGCTTTTTTAAAGGTAAATAAGCTCCCGACAGGTTTGAATGCCAGGGAAGTCTTTCTCAAGGACCGAGGAGCATCCCTTTGTGAGTAATCTTCTGGGAAGAGGCAAAACTACCTCTCAGCTTAAAGATACAACAAACTGGTTCTCCTTTGGAGAAAGCCAATTAGCCAACATAGGTAGTCACTCCAATTTCAAAGTGAATTACGACGGAAACGGGCCTGGGAAGTCCTCCTACCTGGGACCAGTCACTCTCACCCTGAGTGCAGCCAGCCAGTGTCACCTTCTTGGCTCTGAACAAAGATGAAACTTCTGTCCACATTTGCAACGTAGCAGCAGGTGGCTGACAAGCTAATATACGGTGGCTTGTTGCTTATTCAAGAATATAACTGCTTCATTTTTTTACGCCTTTGTATGGAGGGTTATGAAAACCAGAAATTTAAAAATTATATCTCCCATGAAACCAGTAGATGGCGTAATGGCTACATTGCTGGACTCCCATGTAGTCTATAGCGGCTCAAGTCCTGGACCCAGTGGCTTAAACTCACATGGGGCACATGTGCATGCGTGCCCAAGGTCCTAAGAGGAGAATGGAGAAGAAGGGATTGCGGCATGGCCACTCCTCCCCCAGGGGGTGATTTATTGCTTTCTGTCTCTCTGTTTCTCTCTGTCTTTCTGGTGAGTGCACGTACCCTATAGCAAAAACCTCTCCAAAAAAAAAATACATCTCCCTAATAATTCTTATAATTTATAAGATAACTCAAAGAGCAACTTGATCAATATATCAAAATAAATTACATTCTCATATACAAAGAAATATAACTACAATGTAATACCATTTTAACAGTATTACAATATATACAAGGATACATTTTGCAAATTATCTGTAACATGGGAGAAACTTTCTTTACAGACAGCACAAAGCATTAAACATTAAAAGCCATGTGTGAATATATGTGTCTAGGCATGCACACACACTCACAATTAGAAGTCAACATAGTAAAAATCTTAATTATCCTTAAATCCAAATCTACTCCAACCAAAACGTTGAAATTATAAAAATTGAAATAAGAAGGAATGTGACAATCAAGACCAGCCAAGAAATGTTAAAGAAAGAAACGAAGTAATTTCCTTTACTCTGAGCCGAAACATCTAGTTTCTATGGCCGGAAGTAAACAGCACTAGACCTCTGCGCAGTAAAACGACACGGAAGTGGAAGAGCAGCCGGGACACTCACATCCCAGATGCGGCCTGCAAACCAGCCGGAAGGGGAGATTTCACAGCAACGGGTGCTTCGACTGTGGACTGCCACAAATGGCAGTAAAAGGTAGAATCCTGCTTCACACAACAGAGCAGAATAATTATTTTAACATCTACAGATACACAACACAACTCTTTGATTTTTTTTTTTTTTTTTTAGGTTTTTGCCATAGGGTAAATGCACTCTCTGAAGAGAACCAGAAAGAGATAATGAGAGAGAAAATGAGAAATCTCCCCAGAGGATGACCACACAACAATCCATTCTCTTCTGGGATTTTGACCTTGTACACACCTGTGATTTTCGGGCCACTAGCTCTGGGACTTGAGCTATAGCCGGCCCTATGGGAAGTGAAATTATAAAAATTGAAATAAGAAGGAATGTAACAATCAAGACCAGCCAAGAAATGTTAAAGAAAGAAACAAAGTAATTTCCTTTACTCTGAGCCGAAACATCTAGTTTCTATGGCCGGAAGTAAACAGCACTAGACCTCTGCGCAGTAAAATGACATGGAAGTAGAAGAGCAGCCGGGACACTCACATCCCAGATGCGGCCTGCAAACCAGCCGGAAGGGGAGATTTCACAGCAACGGGTGCTTCGACTGTGGACTGCCACAAATGGCAGTAAAAGGTAGAATCCTGCTTCACACAACAGAGCAGAATAATTATTTTAACATCTACAGATACACAACACAACTCTTTGAATTTTTTTTTTTTTTTTAGGTTTTTGCCATAGGGTAAATGCACTCTCTGAAGAGAACCAGAAAGAGATAATGAGAGAGAAAATGAGAAATCTCCCCAGAGGATGACCACACAACAATCCATTCTCTTCTGGGATTTTGACCTTGTACACACCTGTGATTTTTGGGCCACTAGCTCTGGGACTTGAGCTATAGCCGGCCCTATGAGAAGCCAGTGCCTTAACCACGATGCCACCAGCTGGCCTCAACTTTTAAACTTTTAAAAGATAGCACAAACTTTCACAAAGTCTTAGGGTAAAAATAGACCATAAAGATAGATTGATACAATTAATAAACTTGAAAATATGTGCGCCAAAATACCTATCAATAATGTGAACATACCAACACACACCAGCAAAAGACAATTATGATGAATGTGAACAATAAAGTCTTAGTATTCAGAATACATAAAACTAAAAATCAACTTGGATAGAGACAAAAATCCAACAGTAACACAAAAGGATTAAATGTGTGAGCAGGACCAACAACTCGAATCAATGTTGGCGATGTTCACTAGGTAGTGAGTAATACCGTCGTAGGAGAAAATCGCTAACCCGATTCAAAGGCCATCTGTGGATGTAACTAGATTGGGGTATCCCCAACTCTTAGAAATGGCAAATCTATTTGAGTGTGTAGCCCAGAGTAATTTCTGTACCCTCACGTTTGGAAACCAGAGTAATAACACTCCTAGTTTATAACAATACAAAGATAGAAACAAAATGTTCAGGAGTGACTGTGGCACGCTGTCAAGTGGGGTAACAATTACAGGGGAAATAACTGAATTGAAATTACGGAAATAAATGTGGACAAAGGACAGGCATAATTATATATCCTTTATAATGCGCAACAGCACTTGTCAGGGTTTACCAACATATTCACATTTATTAAACTTATGGAGGATATTATGAAAATGCTTACCACAAAATACAAGAAAATATTTTCTTTTAAATATTTAAAACGTAATTGGGAGGGAAACAGAGACACTTAAACAATATTCTTGATTTTTTTTAGTTGGTGTTGGACTCACAGGGCTTTATTAAGTCATTTCTAAGTAGTATTGTGTGTCTGAAATATTTTTTAATAAATTAAAGGAAAAGGAAATATACCCGAATGCCAAATTCCAACTCTTAAGGTGATAAAAAGGCTATGATTTAACCTCAAAATTCTGTGGCTAATTTCACTATCACAGAGGGAAATACATGGACACATGGAGACGTTCAGTTCTGCACGTGTTCACGGGAGTATGATTTCAGTGCTGCTCTGTGGAGACCTGGGTGCAGCAGGTTGCCAAGTGGCCCTGATGCATGGAGCCTCCCGCCGGACTCTGCGGCCACCTGCCGATGAGCACAGTGGGCGAAGGGAACCGAGCAGCTTCTATCTTTATCTAATCTTTAAATTCCAGAAACCTCATTTCACTAAATCATTGCTTTCAAGTAGATTGTAGAAGTTCTCCCTCTGCTGATTCATATTTAATCTGGCTTCCCTCGAGAGCTCTGTGCCTAGATGCCTCCTCTCTTCATCAGCTCTCCACATTTCCTGCATGACATCATAGGAAGGAAAATCCCCAGAGCCAAAATGAAAACAAACAAAGTATGGAGGGATAATTCGGCAATTATTCACACTGCTATCAGCTATTTTTGACAGATTTCAGAATTAATATTTCCCATTACTTACAATGTGTTTGCATTATGCATAATGTGGAATGGTATGCAAAGTTAACTGTATTTACAACTACTTTGACTACTTTGCTTAAAGAAACAATAACAATGCACCCATGAATTTATTAAGCATTCCTATGACTGCTCTTTAAAACTTAGCTTTAATTTCATGATGTATTCAATACATTTTTATCCATGAAGAGACATGGCAGAGTGGAGTACCCTGAGCACCTTCTGAAGAGCAGTGCAAGCCATAAAGAGAAAATGTCATGCCTAACCTATTAGACGTGTGCAGGTGCATAGTTCGTTGATTGCTTTCACTGATAAAGGACAGATAAACTAAACATATGATGGTTGGAAGGCTGAGTGCATTTAATGAGAGCCATAAAGCCAGGAATGATGGCAGAAGAGGAACTCAGATGGTCTGTTCATGGCCATCAATGCTGAGGAAACTCTTAGTAAATTTCCATTACCCCATTGTTTTGGATGTAATAGAGAATCCAGGATGCTTAACGTATTTACTACCTAGCAATGATTAGAGAGATGATAGATAGTCTCAAAAGAATTCGAGTAACGCCTGTGGAATAGGGGCTTGTCACCTGAATTACTGGCCTTACAGGAAAGCAAAGAAATTGAGCGACCCGGAAATAGGTCAGAGCATGAGGCCAGTTTTCCAAAAGTGAGAGCAAAGCTTACCAAAACTTTCTACTTTCGACTTGTTACCTGTTCACTTACATATTTTTATGCCAGCATGCAATTTAAATGGAAATAGATCTCAAAACCCACACAAGGAGGATATAGCATGAGCACTTACTTTGAATTAAAGAACAAAGGCAAGAGAAGGTAAAGGTATACTATGTGTCTCTTACTCATACAAATAAAAGGGGAAAAAATCAATGCGCCTATAGACTTTTAATAATATCATTCATTACTGTGTCCAAAACAATGGTGTCATTGTATTGGTAAACTCATTGAAATCTTTTGCTATTTGAACGGGTGTGTTTTCATCGATTTCACATGTAAGAAAAGAGAGAACTTCAACACAATGGAGACGTGACTACATCCACAAATGTGAGGAAGACAGGGTAAGATCACCCCCAATGTAAGTGCAGTCTGTAGAAAAAGATGGGTTGCCAAGAAGATTAGGGTAAAACAAGTCAGAAATCACACATTCAAAATAATTACTAGTTTCAGGGCTACCTATGTATCTTTTAGAAAATGTTACCAATTCCCAAAAGCATGAGGAAGTATCCAAAGAGTCTGAGATGATCTGAAATTATTTGAAATTAAATTCCAGTAGGCACTGGGTGGCTAATATTTTTGATAAAACAGACGTGAAAGAGAAATAAAAAAAAAAAAGAAATCCCCAAGGCCACATACTAATTGCCCATACTAATTGATAGCCAACACTTTTCAGTTCTCAAAATTGAAACGTTAGCCAGATGAGGTCCTGCAGGATAGACAGCACATATGCTTGTAGGTTACTACCACAGCTATGTTCAAGTTATTCAAAGCTTAAACTTATTTCAGAGTCAAGTGAAGACGCAATAGCATAACCCAGTTAGGGTCAGTCCTCTCCATTTGGCCATCACCTTACAAATTCAGAAACACATTTGAACACAGGAGCGATCATTGTTTCTGTATCAGGCATACAGAGTATCACCCGTGTTTTCAAGTCAATGTGAAAATCCCACCTCCTTTCGGAACACCGGAATACCCTCTCAATCTGCCCGGTCAGTGCACAATCACCAAGGTCAGGAAAAGTCGAGAGTCAGAGAACAGAAGTGCTGATCGTGGTCAGGAAATGGCATAACGTACACCTCCAACAACTGAGAAATGGTCACGTCTAGAAACATGAGGAGGATGGGCTGGGTCCCCCTCACAATTTAAGTGGACTCTGTGGAAAAAGATGCGTTGCAGAGATCAAGGTTAAAATATCAGAAGCTTATACACAGATGTCTGACTTCTGGATAAAGGTCACAGGTTTTAAAAAGTCTTTCAGAATTTCTAGAATTTCTGTGTGCATAAGAATCACCAGGGACCTTGTTAAACTGCCAGCTTCCATGGATTGTACTTAAAGAGAAGTGAATTGATTCAATATGCTTTGTCAAAAGTATCTTTAAAATAAATGTCTCATGGGAGCCACTTCTTACCATCCCTCTCAAAATTGTATCAGAAATACGAACCAAAAAAACACACATTACAGTTGAAAGTTACAGTCAGTTGACTTGGCTTTATTTCTGATTAAATTAACGCTTCTTTTTATATTTTTTTTTCAGTTCTATTTTTTTATCTTTATGTGTTTTTCTTCCATAATCTCATACAATAACTTTCATAAAAAAATGGTTAAGTTTCTTTTTGTGGTTGTAAATTTTGAGAGATAACAGTAGCCATATATCAGATTCATCTTCGAATCAGGGGATCAGAGAGTGAAACCGTAAGTTCACAGCGTCTTCTCTGAGCTGTGGAACGAAGATTGTTACTTCTCTAATGTAGGTTTAGATCACTCTCCTCAGTTTCAGTTAAGAATAAAATTAGACTATTCTCTTTAGTTTCTGATAAGAATAAAATTCAACAATTACATATTTTAAAATACATTTTAAACCATTTTTCAAAGAAAATTTTTAATCTACCTCAGTTTTTATATTCTGATTCAGGTTCTAAATAATACACTCCGATATGGGCAAATTTTGTTCTTTTTGCTCTGGTCTTCCTCCTAGTCATCACTGGACTTCCTGGATTGCTATTTGATTTTTAATATTTTTGGTTTTTTAATTTGTTATTGCCTGTTTTTGTAATATGTGAAATTCTTTAACAAGAAGTATATCATGTATCCTGTTTAAAACCTTTGAGGGATCAGCAGTTACATAATGGCTATGTTGCTGGACTCCCACGTAGCTGACCACAGTTCGAGTCCCGGACCTTGTGCCTTAAACTCACATCGGGTGCATGTGCGTGTGTGCCCAAGATCCCGAGATGAGAATGGAGGAGAAGAGATTGCGGCATGACCATCCCCCCTGGGGGGGTGATTTCTCGCTTTCTGTCTCTCTGTCTCTCTCTGTCTGTCTGGCGAGCACACACGCCCTATAGCAAAAACTTCTCAAAACAAACAAACAAACAAACAAAACTCTTTGCCATAGTTCATTGAAAAGGTTTATTTTTTTAGAAGATTTTGCTATAGGGCACATGTGCTCACCAGAAAGACAGAGAGAGACAGAGAGACAGAGAGACAGAAAGCAAGAAATCACCCCCCAAGGGGGATGGCCACACCACAATCCCTTCTCCTCCATTTTCCTCTTGGGGTCTTGAGTACGCATGCACACGCACCTGGAGTGAGTTTTAAGCCACTGGATCTGGGACTTGAACCACGGTCGACTACATGGGAGTCCAGCGACATAGCCATTATGCTAACTGCTGGTCCCTTTCTGAATTATTTTTTAAGTACTTGTTTTCCATTCATTTTCATCTATAAATACGCATAGTTTTGAATACCAGAATACCCTTCTGGTTCAGTTTTTATAAATTTACTTACATAACAGGGTGTTTACATTCCTGTTTTCCACATATAAAAAACACCGATTGCATTTTAATTTCAAAAGGCTTCTTTAATGATTTCCTGAGCTTTATTAATAGCCCACATTGATCAATGTGTTGTATCAATCTAAATTCATTTTACTGAAATGAAAGATCATGGCAAAAACGGTCCTTTTGAGTCTTATATTGTGTAGTTAAAATTCTAAATTTATATACTAACTTCTGGAAGAAAAATCGCATACATCATTTTACATAAAATTGAGCTCTCTCCTATTAGGTCTGGCGAGCTAAATTATTAAGTTTCTTTTTTTTTTCCTGAAATCTTGTCATCTTTTGTACTGTTTCATCAAGACTATAAGATCTAAACATTTCATTCATGAGACCCTCCGTACCATACAACAAACTCCTTACAATTAAGAGATTTGAATTAAGATGATTGTGCTTTGCTAATTCATCTCTCTTAAATTAATAAATGGCCCATTTCATGACACTTTTCTAGTGAGCTATTCTCACCACCCATGAAGTGAATACTTCAAAGTAATTTGTACTTGAAAGTGTTCTTTTTCTGCCTGTCTTCCTTCTATCAGAGATGGGGAAATTTTCTAAATCTATCCTTAATTATTTAGATAAAATAAAAAATAGACTAAACTAAAAAACACATATTTTTATTGTTTCTTCTTTCCCCCCCAAGTTGACATACCAACATTTTTTTCCATCTTCTCTCTTTCTTAATTGTCTTTTTCTCCTTTGATATTTTTCAGCTATCTATTCTTTTTCTCCCTGCTGCAGTTTCTTCAAGAGCTTCTACAATAGCCACGCTCCTTCCTGCTTGTCCTCAAGGCTAGATGTCTTCTTCTTGAGAGTGCTCTTATTTACTGGCAAAGAACTATAAACTGAAAGGGGTCTTGGGGTATTTGTGTATTAGTTTTCTGATTGCCTCTGGGGCTTGTTGCAAAAAGGGATATGAATTTTTATCAAAGATAACATATGTGATAGTTACTTTATATGTCAACTTACTTGGCCCTGGGTTGCCTAGATATTTGGTCAAACACCACTTTGTGTGTATCTGTGAGGGTATTTCTGGGTGAGATAAACGTAAGAATGTGCAGATTGTCCTCTCTAATGTGGGCAGAATTTATTCAAACAAATAAAGACCTGAATAGAACAAAAAGACTGGGTAAGAGGGAATTCCTCCACCTGTTCCAGCTTGGACATGGGTCTATTTTGCCTTTAGACTTGGACTGAAACTGTTCTCCTCTTGGAGTTGAAATCTGCCAACTCTCAGACTAGAACTACTCACCACATCTTGCCAATTACAGATCTTAAGCTACCTCAGCCTCCATAACTGTGTGAACTAACTCCACATCTAACTATATATATAACTATCTACCTATTTCTTCACACACACGCGCACACGCACACACACTTGTATATAATGTTTACCATGATCCAATGCATAGTGAAGACCACAATCAAATTAATTGACACTTTCACTACTACCCATGTTATATCTCCCATCACTAAAACTTGTTCATCTTACAACTGAGAGCTTGTACCTTCCAACAACACTTCTCATTTCTTCCAAATCCCAGCTTTTGGAAACATTATTCTACTCTCTGCTTTTATAGTAATCAGTAGTACGATAGTGGCACACAACACAAAGACTAAAGGTACAGAATACAGAGCTCAGAAATAAACCTACACATATACGCTCGACCAATGTTTAAGAAATGTGCCAAAAATATATAATGAAGAAAGGAAAGTCTCTTCAATAAATGGTGATGGAATGTGGATATCCATATATGCAAGAATAAAATTAGGCCCTTTTCTTATACCACATACAAAAATTAACTTAAGATAGGTTAAAGACTTAAATGTAAGATTTGAAACCATAAAAGCCCTAGAAGAAAACATAGAAAAATCTCTTAGACATTTGGATTGGTAATGATTGAGTAATAATAAGCCAAATAGATACCAAAAACACAGGCAACAAAAGCAAAAATAACTATCTCATACTACTTCAAACTAAAAATCTTCTGCACAAAAATAGAAATAGTCAACACAACTAAAAGACAAACTATAGTTTGGAAGACAATAGTTACACACCAGGTATCTGATAAGGAGTTAATATGCAAAATATATTAGAAACTCACAAAACTCAATAGCCAAAAACAAAATTTAAAAATGAACAAAATATCTGAAGACAAATTTATTTTTTCCAGAAAAAATATGTGAAGAGCTAACATTTATATGAAAAAATACTCTCTATCACGAACCATAAGAGAAATGCGAATCAAAACCACAAGGATCAAAATCTGCTAGGAAGCTACTACCAGAAAGACAACAAATAACAAGCATTGGCAAGAAAGTGGAGGAGAGAGAACGCTGGCACCCAGCAGGTGGGATAGTAGTTAAGGCAGTTGGGCCCACAAGGTCAAATGTGCAGTTTGAGTCCCTAACCTGTTTCCTTAAGGAACACACCAGGCATATGTGCATTTTTGCCCAAAATCCTGAAAGGATAGATAAAGGAGAAGTAATTTCAGTGGGATTATCTCCCTGAGGAGGTGCCTTCTCATTTCTTCCCACCCTGCTGTTTCTCTCCAGTGAGTGTACACGTCCTCTGGCATATAAGAAAGAAAGGAAGAGGAAGAGAAAGAGGAAGAGGAAGAGAAAAGTAAATAAGAGAAGAAAGAAAGAAAAAGAATCTTAATTAACTATTGGTGGGAAGGTGAATTGGCAGAGTTATTATTAAAATACTGAGTTCCTCAAAAAAATAAAAATAAAACTACCATATAATCTAGCAATACTAGTAGATTATATTCTGGGTATACATTAAACAAAAATAAAATCAGTATATTGAAGAGAAATCTATATCTATATGTTAATTATAGTATTAACTATAATTATAGTATTATCCATAATAACAAAAGTATACGAGTAACTTGAAATTACTACTTTATCATTATAAAATGACCTTTACTCGCAGTAATATACTTTATTCTAAAATCAGTTTTGTATGATAGTATAAGTAATCATTTTTTTTAAAAAATAGTGTTACCATGGTATGTCATTTTCAATCCTTTACATTTTAAACTATTTGTATATTTACATACAAGGAGACTTCAAAAATTCATGGAAAAATGTGAATTTAAAATACAAGTATATTATGATACAAAATAAATTAAAATATCTTTTTCATAATTGCAATTACCATGAACCTTTTTAACCCCTCCTATATAAAGCAGTTTTTATAGAGAGTATAAAATTAGTTTTTGCTTTTAAAAATAAAATCTAAAAATCTCTGTCTTTTAGATGTAATATTTAGAACATTTACATTTAATGTGATTAATAATGTATTTATAATTGAATCTATCATTTTCCCATTTTTTTTTTGCATTTGTATTTTCATTTGTTTCCTTTCTCTTACATTTTTTTCTCTTTCTGAATCACCTGGAAATACTTTTCAAGTTTATTTGCCATCTGTTAACCTTATTTGGTATTGTATCTGTTTAGATATTTTAGCTGAACTGTTTTCTTAATACTGATTTTTAGGAGTTCTTTGAATATTCAAGTCCTTTATCAGACACACCTTTTGCAAATATTTACTCCTCACCTATAACTTTCTTATTCTCTTGACACTTTTCTTTCACACAGTGTAAGTTTTTAATTTGAATAAATACCAGTTTATTAATTATTACCTTCATGGATCCTGTCTTTAGTGTAGCATCTAAAAAGCCATTCCCATACTCAATATCAGAAAGATGTTCTCCTTTGTTTTCTTCCAGGTATTTTAGTTTTTGTATTTAACATTTCTAAGATCTATTTTAAGTTAATTCTTCGGTTGGCTTATAAGTTAGAACTCTTACTTTTTAAAAATATTTATTAGTTGCTTTGACAATTATAATGCACAGTTTTAGCTTTTGTACTTCTACCATCTGACTTAATGATAGAATTCATATTTGATTTTGAGTCATATTATATTACATTTTATATAAGAGAACCTTATAAAAATATCCTTCTGCATATCCCATTATAGTCTTATATTGAGATGATTTATCCAGTACCAAAAAATGTTAAACTGAATCTAGAGAAAAAAATGATACCAGCTGGAAATATGGTCTACAAAGAGAATCAAAGAACACTGGCAATGATAAGTACAGGTAAATATACATACATGTGTTTGTACACACACAAATACACAAAAACCCTAATATATATATATAATAAATCTCTTTATAGATCTAGATATGTATTCACATACATATACAAAGATATATTGTTATACTCTTATTTCTATTTTTCTGAAGAATCTTGACTAATACAGAATGCAAAAATAAATGTTTTCAATTAATTTATAATCATTGTGTTATTGTGTGTGTATTTATGACTATACACTCAGTATAATGATATTATTTTGATGAGAAAAGTAACATCTTTTAAATGGACCAGTCTAGGAAACTCATCTAGTTCTTGTTGATCTATTTCTTGTTGATTTATTTATTTCTTGTAATGAATTACCTGATTAATAAATTACAAACATCACAATTAAGCTGTTTATATAAAGTCACAGTGTGACATACTTTAGTGAGATATATACATACACATATATAAAATCTTTGCAAGAAAAAAGTTTATATCAAGAAATATTTCAAGAAGCAGGACAACATAGGAGCTAAGCAGCTATATACTGAAAGTATATCTCTGATTAAAAGGCATACACATAATATTTGACTTCATAGTTATGTATAGTTATCTGCAAGTATTCAAAAATGGTATTTGTCATACAGTGATTATATTTCACTTCAGTGAATTAATTCTTTAAAAGTTTTTGTCTTCTGTGAGTAAGAGAAAGAGAGAGCAGTAGAGAGTCATGCACCCCCAAGAGGGTCATGCCATGATCCATCCCCAGCTCCAGCCAGCCCTGGATCACAGGCAGGTGCATGGGCAGTGTATTCAGGGAGGTGTCTGCACATGAGCCCAGAACCTTCCTATGTAGGTCAGCTCACAGAGAACTGCATTAGGAAAGTGCCACTGTCTGACTTAATGGTAGAATTCATATTTGCCAAAATAATATGTGATAGGGAATTTTAGGAAATTTAATGGTTCTAAATCAACATTCTACTTATTCTGGTATAATGGTATATAAAATTGAATCTTCTAGGCAATATTCTTCCTTTACAGAAATAAGGTAGGATGAATCAGGAGCATTCATAGTATCTACACTTTTTTCACAAAGCAATACAGTGGCTATCTTTGAGATTCTTGAGCCAATGAATTTTAAAAATAAACATGGTGCATTTTATATTTTCAGCTCAACTATGAGAAAGTAAATGTGCTAAAACCTAACTTTTTAATGTGCATTTCCACTTCTCTGCTCATGAAAACTTTTATTCTACTATAAAAGGAAATTAAATTAGTTCAGCACAATTAGCCCTTCACAAAGTCAGCTAGATCACATGGAGCAACTTTCCAATTTTAGGTGGTTCTGAATTATGCCTTTAGTGACCAAGTAATTCCCAAGGCACAAGTATTTTGTTCATCACTTAGTAATTTATAGAGCTATCATTTCCCATTTTTCTAAAGATATTTTAAAATCTTTTTTTTTCTGCCAGCTACTTTTTTTTATAATCATAGTTAGATAGTTTCTTGAAATATGCATTATTGTCTAAAGGATGATATTATTAGTAATGCTCACTAAAATTGATTTGTTTTTAATTTGAATCTGCTAAGTTTGATTTATCTTGGAGTCTTTCATTCCTTTCTAAATTTATCAGTATGAAATTTATAACTGATCAGAAATTTTTTCAATAAAACTTTCAGTTTAAATATTAGGTGCCAATGATACTATGTAACAAAGACTTAATGACTATGTGTTGAACAGATACCAGCAAATACATTATAATTATTAACATATTAAATTCCATCAACAGTAATTGAGTTCATTGTTCCTCCATAATTTTGGGGTCTACCATTATATAAACTATTTATAAGCAAGTCTCACATGTCTTTTTATCTTTAAAAACTATTATTAATTGGGGACCAGCAGGTGGCATAGTGGTTCAGGTACTAGACTCCCACATGGCTGACCAGGGTTCGAGTCCTGAATCTGGTGGCTTGCTTTCTCACTTTCTCTATCTCTGGTCAAATTAAATAATAATATTAATAATAATAATAAATAAAACTAAAGAATAGTGCTTTTAAGAGACCTACTATTAATGACAAAGGAAAAGTGTATGCATTTATATTGTACATTATGTTTAGATATATGTATGCATGGTGGAATGGCTAAATCAAGCTAATTAACCAATATTACTTCACATAGTTATCATTTTTTATGATAATTCCACTTAAAAACTACTCTCAATAATTTCTGGATATATACTGAACTTAGATATATAGTTGTGTGTGTGTGTGTATATATGTATGTATGTATATATATGTATATGTGTGTGTGTATATATATATGCTTATTTATCCTAAATAAAATGGTGTGTCTCTTGACCAACACCTCTCCAATCCTCCCACTATCTCCCACTCCATCCCCAGTCCCTGGTAAGCACTATTCAATGCTCTGCTTCTATGAGTTGCACTTTTCTGGGTTCCACGTTAAGTGAGATTGTGGGTCACTGTCTCTCTGTGCCTAGCCTATTTCCCGTAACACATAGGTCTTCAGGTTCACCCATCTCATTGCGAATGATGGGATTTCCCATCTCTACACGTTTCAAAAGGGCCTGCATGGGAGCCCATCCTCCTGACGCTATTACTGCTAGGCCATGTGGTAACACTGAAGTTACTGCTAAGGTGGCAAGAATCAGCATTTCGGTGTCCTGATGTCACTCCCTGAGGCTCTGAGCCAGGCAGTTCATCATGTTCATGGGTATAAGTGTCAGCTGTGGTGACAGCACCCATTGCTTCCTGAAGTCAAAAGTCCGAGGGGTTGGACAACCACACTCCTCGCACAGCACACTGACACGTACTCCACCCGGCACTGGAGAACTCCTGGGTTACACGTACAGCAGGACGCTCCCGACTCGTGTGTCTCCCCTCGTTCTCAGCACACTCACTCAGAAGAGCAGTGTGGAGACACCCACATGGTGCAGCGGGTGTGGCCACCGTCATGCTGAGATACGAACTGTCCATACCTGTTTGTTCAAGGCAAATCACAAACAGCTGTTACACCTTAAGCTTGAGCAGGTTTGCTGAAGTCCACTACTAAAGGTTTGCCATCTCTATGTTCTGGGTTCTTCAGCTGTGAGCAAAGCTCTCAAGTATTCCGTGTCAACTGGTTATAGAAATTATCTCCCCGAATCACGTGTCAGGGATGTGAAGCAGTCAGTGGATAAAGTGGTTGTTGGGGTGACACTGTCATGGGAAAGAGAAGACAAACATGGGGTTGGGGGCCTGGCTCTTCAGGCTGCTCTGGAACAAATACAGAGAATTACAAGCTCAGATGAGAGGACTGAAGAGGTTACACAATTTCCCTAAAACAGTATTTTATTTTGTTGATGCAGGGCTGAGAAAGCCAGATATCAGTTGTAGAACCTAATCTCATAAGTTGCTGAATTACAACAAACTGAACTTACAACTTCTCCATGTCCCTATGGAAGAGGTCACATAGCAGCCGGCAGGAAGTGGACACCTTCAGATATGGCCCACAGCACCTAGCAGTGGCTTCCTTCACCTAGTCAAACTGCCTCGGTCCTGCTTCAAGACTCTGTAATAACCACAGTTGAAGAAGCTACCTTACATGACATGGAAATATCATTTTCTACTGCATTTTTAAGCCCTTAGAGTCAGGTCCAGCATGGCCAGGAAGAAAATTCAAAATCTGACTGAGGAGGAAATAACTGACACGTGAAAATACTTCCAAGGTATGACAATCGATATCAGCAAAAACTCGAGGAACATACGAGGGGATGGATTTCCGGAGTAATGAACTAAAGACGAAGAAAGTAACTATTTAATGTAATAGATTAGGCCATATTCACCAATTAAGTCACTGGGAAAGTCATGACATGTTTTTATATGTTTTTCTATGCAAAAATGTGTCATGACTTTCATGACTCAATGGTTGTAAGTATTTGACTTTAATTAGGCTGTTTTCAGAATGGGACAGTTAACTCCATGATCTACTGACCCAAACTAGTATTCTCAACAATGCCCTACATGATGGGACCAGTAGTTAGCATAATGGCTATGTCGCTGGACTCCCATGTAGTTGACCGCGGTTCGAGTCCTGGACCCAGCAGCTTACACTCACACCATGTGTGTGTCGTGCATGCCCAAGATCCTGAGAGGAGAATGGAGGAGAAGGGATTATGGCATGGCCATCCCCTCCAGGGGGTGATTTCTCACTTTCTGTCTATCTGTCTCTCTCTTTCTGGTGAGCGCACGTGCCCTATAGCAAAAAACCTTCCTGACCCCTCTCCCAAAAAAACAGTGCCCTAAATGAAGTAATATTGAGTGGCTTAAACTTTCTCGATAAGGTACAAAAGACTAAATAAACAAAACACTCCAGGTGATCCTAAAGCCAGAACACATTTACCTTTAGTTATATACTCATGCTCTGTAATAAGATCCCCTGAGAGCTCAGATTGAAATCTTTATAGAAACATTGATGAGTTGATGACCTGAATCCTTGAAAAGTACTCTGGTTGGGATCAGCAGATGGTACAATGGTTACATCGTTGGACTCCCACATAGCTGACCGTGGTTCAAGTCCCAGACACAGTGGCTTAAAAATTACCCCAGGTGCATGTGCATGTGGCCCAAAATCCTGGAGGAGAATGGAGAAGGGATTGGGGCATGGCCATCCTCCCAAGGGGTGATTTCTCATTATCTGTCTCTGTCTCTCCAATGAGTGCAAGTACATTATTAAAAAAAGATCTCTCTACAGATAAATAGAGAAAAGTACTCTGGTTATGCCAGCCCTAAATCCTTGATAAAGCGTCTGTACATGGAGAAGCCAGCCAGTGTCCTAGGGCGGGTTGGTCACATTGGTCTCACGCCATCGTGATGCTGGTGAACATTTCCATACGGAGATGTGCATTTACCTTCCTGTCAGTGATGCTCCTGGGGCTGTCACTGTTTGGGGACTCACCAAAGGCCTCGCTTACTGTCGTATGCACCATAGCATTGCTTGTGGAAAAATAACTCACTTTTAGGTAAGGGAGGGGATCATGTGCTCATGAAAGTCACTGGTCTTTCTGTGAATCCCAATACCTAGAACAGCTGGCTTTACAAACAAGTGCGACGGTTTTCTTTATCGAGGACTCCGTTATGGTGCCAGCAAAGAGGAAGCAAGCATTTGTGCATTGTGGTAGATGGTACAGATATTATAAACTAGTAACCAACATATGCTGCTGTTCTTCTATATCCCAGAATACCAGAGACACACAGGTAGAAATATCAAGTCTTTTTTTTTTTTCTATTACACTTAGCAACTTTTCTCAAATTACACTCATTCTTTCTCTGATTTCTAGTTTTGCTACTTTAGTGTCAAGCGAGGAATGCCCTTGCTATGGTACAAAGCGTGCTTCTGCTGAATGGATGCTGGAGTTGCCACTTGGCAATTCTACGCCTTCTTGTAATCAGAACAAGCAGCAAACAGGAGGCTGATTATGATGAGCAAGGAGAGAGAGCTGTGGGCACGAGGCACCTGTCTGGGACTCAGGAGTTTTTGGAATAAACTCAGTATTTTCACATGTAAATATGAATGGAAACCTAATACACAGGGCTGGCCCTGAGATGCAGCAGTTACGTGAAGTACAAGTAGGATTGGCTCATATGGCTGACCAGTGTTCGAGCCATGGCCCCAGTGGCTTCCCAGGGCATAAACTCATGTGCCCAGGACTCTGACAAGATGGAGAGTTGGTGGGTACTTTCTCTCTCGCTCACTCTCTCTCACACATGCACAAACACATCCTCTGGCATTATAAATAAAAAATAACCTAACCCAAGCAAAATCACTAGACTGAGGACCTTCGGGAAAGAAATTTGGACACGCTCTACAGGGATAAACATCACCATCAACAACAAAATGATAGTTGAGTATTGTCTCGAGATTCAGAAAGCAGGAAATGGTTAGTGAAGGAAGGATATTTTACAGAGTAAGTGCGAAACTGTGATCATTTCAGAACTGCCAATTGTAGTGATCGCCCAGGTTTCTGCCTTCTTCTACAACTGCCACCACAACTATCAATTAGTTTCCTTTTATATGAATCTACCTTTCTCCTGTGGTTTACATAAGGTGTGTAGGTGGTGGTTAACTTTGTAATTTAGCTGTCAGGTTGGAGGATTTCAAATTGAAGTTATATGTTGAGTTAGTACAATAAGTATCATCCCAAAATCCATCACAGAACCAATGCAATCTCGGTGTCTCCTGGGCATATCAGTAAGTGTATAAAATGATTTCTGGAGATAGGGGAGAAAATGGGGAAAAATGGAGAATAGGTCTTTCCTGTAACTTGTTTTTTCTTAGTTTGCCAGACGGTGTGTGCACTTGCCAGAGAGAGAGACCAACAAAGGGAAAGTGAGAAATCATGCTGCAATCTCTTCTGCTCCATTCTCCCCTCAGGATTGTGGGCATGCATACATTTATGTCCAGTGTGGTTTTGAAGCCACCAGGTCTGGGGCTCAAAACCACAGTCCGCCATGTGGGAGTCCAACATGTTAACCATTAGGGCCTGCTGGCCCCTAATCTTTTTTTTTTTTTTTTAAACAAATGGAAATGTGAAATCAGTTTAGAAAGATGTTAATGTCTTTAAATGGTTAAGAGCACAAAAGTTTTGAGACCAGCAGATGGCAGAGCAGTTATGTCACTGGACTCCCACATAGCCACGGGAGACTTGCTGAGGTTTGAGTCCCAGACCCGGTGGGTTGAAAATCAAACAGGGTATGTGTGCATGCATGTCCAAGATCCCGGGGGGGAGAGTGGAGAAGGGGTTGTGGTGTGGCCATCCCCCAGGGGAGCGATTTCTCATTTTCCCTCTCATTGTCTCTTTCTCTCGCTCGTTGGTGAGCACACACACCTTAAGGCAAAAACTTCTCAAAAATAAATAAATGAATAAAATAAAGCACATTAATTTCTATTACATAGTCTTCTGGGTTACACATGAAAAAGGTTTTAACAAGTCAATAAAAACAAAAATATAATAGAAGATTAAAATCATTGTCCTAAAACTTGCATGTGTAAATATTTGTATATTTTTAAAATAGCCTTTAATTGTGTGAAGTAATATGCATCCTCAGGGTAGGAGTAGGGCAACTTAGAATACTTGGAGTTCCAAGACGGAACATCATATAGATGAGATTAGGAGCAGGAGCAAAGAAGGTTCAATTTATTCAAGAAATGTGAAAGAATAAGACCAAAAAAAAGTGCATAGTAAAAATATTCATTGCAATTCAACTGAGGAGAGTTTTGGGGCTAATAAAGCAGGCATTAATTAGATCTGATGTAATTCTAGCGTATGATATAAGGGGAAGAGAATGCTGTTGTTTTAGGAACATATGATACTGGTCAAAGAGCTAAGAGTACCGCCTACACTTCAGGAAAACAGTAATGATGGGAGTACAGCAAGCTGACGCTGAGATTAGTGGGTTGTCGGAAAAGTCTTGCCATTTTTACAGAGAAAAAAAATATGTCATGACTTTTTCGACAACCCAGATAGTTGATGGCAAAGGTCATGTGTACATGCCTGAAAGCATTTTTTTCCCCAGAAATAAACATGACACAAATTGCAATCAGGAAGCTCTACCACTCTCCCTAGAATGCAGTCACTTTTGTGCTACTCCACAGAACTTTCCAGTATTCTGCCTTGTTCACCTCTCACTGAGAACCATCTCCGCAAATAACAACACTTTGGGGATCATTTTCCTTGCATGTTTGTAACATTTATTTTTCTATGGCGAACTGTGTAAGAATTTATTCTAACTTAATATATTTAATGGGCGTACACTGACATGAATAATTAAATCCCATGCCGCAGGGCACACACTGATTGCCGGAAGGTTTTAAGGGGGTTTGTTCCTCTGTGCTCAAGGCTGTGTAATGACAAATTAAAACAGAGAGAGGAAGAAAATCTGCTGTCCATTACTCTGGAACATTCTACATGAGAGGACGATTCTGGATGTTTTGTAAGGGCTTAGAAAGCAAGGTCTTCATAAATGTGTCAGCTCAGCATTTTCCTTAAAATTAGTTATAAACAATCCTGTTTTCCACATTTTAGCCTTCTCCTGTCAGAGAGTTTCTCATTTCATTGTCTTATCTCTGCATTTACTTTTTAGTTTGAGTAAAATAGTTTGAAATTGAATGTGGACCAAATCCCTCATGCTCCCAAATTTGCTTATGTGCTCTATTTTTTAACTTAATTGCTAGAGAGTGCATATGCTCACCAGACAGAGAGACAGGAAAGGGGAAGGGAGAAAGTGCCCTCCGATGGGCTTGGTCGCACCGAAACCCCTTCTCTTCCGTTTCCTCCCTCTGTTGGGATTTTGGGCACATATGCACATGTGTCCAGCATCTTCCAAGCCTCCATGGCCAGGATTCACATTGCGTGGTTGGCCATCATGGGTCCAGCTCCTTTAGCCACCAGGCTGTCCCTTACTGAAGTTCTAATGTGAGTTTGAAAGACAAACTTTATGCAGATTAAACATAGGCATTCTTTTTTTTTTTAATTTTTTACAGAGATTTTTGTTGTGGGGCACATGCACTCATCAGAGAGCCAGAAAGTGAGAAACTACCCCCCAGGGGAGATGGCCATGCCACAGTCCCTTCTCCTCCCTTCTCCTCTTGGGATTTTGGACATGCATGCACACATGCCTGGCATAAATTTAAGCCACCAGGTCCAGGACTTGAACCATTGTTGACTGCGTGGGAGTTCAGTATTACACCATCTGTTGGTCCTAAACATAGGCACTTTTAAAGCACATACTTCTTTTAACTGAGAAGTTCTAAATAAGTAGACTGAAAGGACCTTAGTATAAATTGCCAAAATTTTAAAATATTGTTATGAACTAAACATTAATAAGCCACATTGCTTTAAATGAAATTATTCTGTGTAATTTTGCACATAGGATTTGTTTCCCAGAATAAGAATGGAAATTTCTAAGACTGAAAGATACCCATAGGTTGAGTAAGCTAAAAAATTTATTATAAGGCACGTGGTTTTTCCCAGCCCTCTAAATTAGGAAGCATTGTAATGATTTAATAATAATTTTTAAGTTGATATTATTTCCAGAGGGAATCATCCTCAACAGGGTCCCACCATACAGCAATCCCCTCCTCCAGTCTTCACCCAAGATCAAGTGCAGACCCCCAGCGTGTTTCAGGTTGCCCCAAGAGCTGAACCAGGGTCTCTAGCACTGCAGAGCAGCACCCCACTAACTGTACCCCCAAGACGGGGCCTGAATAATAAGTTGGGGTTTTGTTCACTTGTTTTTGTTTTTTGTTTTATTTTTAGTTTCCTGCCTAAAGCACAAGCACACCCTGGAAAGAGAAGGAGAGAGAGAGAAAATGATGGCCATGCTGCAATCCCGTATCCTCTCGGATTTCGGACACACATACACACAGGCACCTGGCGTGACCTTCAAGCTGCCAGGGTCCACCATGGGTGAGTCCAGAGCCTTAGCCACCGCGCCACCTGCTGGCTGGAACAATAGTTGTAACCACCCTTCGTCTAATGCCAGCATCTCAAGGACTCGTGATGTTGGGTCTATGCAATTCAGTGTTTCCAGGTAGGTGGCACCAAAATACACTTCACAGCAGAGCGGGTCTACTCTGATTAGAGCAGATCAGAGCTGGCACTTAGTCATCCGCCACAGGGAGGCTGGGAGTTCAAGGGCCAACCGGGCGAGGACTCCTTGTTGATGAAGCACGTCAGAGGCAAAGATGCAGGCAGATGATTTAATTCTCACTTACATCTGGCCTGACATTTGGTGATTCAAAGGTCAGTTTACTACGTGATTATCTCCATGAGTGGAGAGAGCCAGAGACATCAAACAATACGAAGAAAAAGAAACAGCCAGTCATCAGCATTTGTGCTCCTGAAGGCAACAGCCACACAGGCAGGAAGAAAGAGCTGGCTGTTAACACACTGGGGTCAGGGAGAGAAGAGTGGTTAGACTAGTCCTTTATTTCTAAAGAGAGCACTGCAGATGACGCTGTTACTATTTAAGAAAACCACAGAGTTAACAAGATCTCATCTACACGATGGCTCCTATCCACAGATACTGTAAACCAATGAACATTTGTAATACGAAAGTAGAACCAGAAAGAAAAGTACTTCCCTATCTCTGTACACACACGCGTGTGCGTACACACACACACACACACCTGTATATGCAATCAAATTGACAGGAATATATGTATCAATGATTTTTACTTCGTTTAAATTTCTTTCATACATTCAATCACGAGGGCCACTTGCTTTAACGTGAATGTGCCAACGTGAATGCGTTTCTCACAGTCCAGGTGGGGATACGGCACACACGATCATCTGCAGAGAACAGACACAGCACAGGAGCCAATGAGCACCTCCCAGGCTTCGGGACATGTCAGACATGTGGTTACTATCTTCTGCAAAATTATTTTGAGCTCAGAGTGTTGTATGAAACGTGAATGAATGCCAACATTTGAAGATTGAGGTATTTCATACCAATATGAAAATGTTGGCTCTTCTTTTAAAAATGGAATTATTTTAATACCATTGGCATCATCTGGTTTTTATAGTCAGATAGACAATGCTCAGCTGCTGGGCCATCTGGTCCCGGTGCCTTTATCAATGCCGACTTTTAATCTACTTTCCAATCTCTTCTCTGTAGCTGGAGAATAAGATTTCCACTTTCATTTGGGTTGATTTTGAGAATTTGCATTTTTCTAGGAAATCGTTTATTTTGTCTAAATTTTTCAATTGCCGCAATTAAACTGCTGTAAGAATTGCTTCTTGAGTCTTTTCATTTTTCCTGGTATTTTTTATTAGTAATCACATATTTTGTTGGCCAGGCTTAGAAAAGGATTACATTAGCACTTTAAAAAATATATCTTTTGTATGTATTTACTTCTCCCACAAATTTTTATGTCTGCTTTTACTTAATTACTTATTCCGGATTTTATTTTATTTATCTTTTACTCAATTTTAGGATACTTTTTCCCCAAAATTCTTTAGTGATGATGATATTTAAGCATTTTTTTCCTCGAATATTCTAGTTCCTCATAGTGTTCAGCAATACACTCATTTGTATTACTGAGTTCAGAATCATTTGAGTTTGCAGTCTCTAAATATCAACACATCAGCTGTGAGAACTTACACGTCACAGCAAATTGAATATCTAAATAGTCACTGTTGTGTGTGAAGATTATATTAAACTTAAACCAGTTTCTCCAGCCAGGACATAAAACTGTTTCTTTTTAATTTTTTATTTTTTAGACAAGGCAAAATAGGAATATACTCAACTTTGGAACCTCATGAGACACCCCAGAACACTCAGAAAGGAACCACCAAAGAAACGCTTCAGTATGCGCCGCACAGTACGTCAAGTTCAGCGTTAATGGGTAACTCTGAAGCCATCTTCCCGCGAGATGCTATGAGCTTGCAAAACGGACGGAATCGCAAACGAAGCTGCCCTTAGTGCTAACTCCTTGGCGGAGTCTTCGCGGGACGTTCAAGAAAACGCTTATAGTAAGGACAGTCAAGCAAGAGATGATCCACTCTTAATATTTTATCCTTTTTTACATTTTGAACAAAACGGTTGCACGTGTTCTTTTGCAATATTGATTTAATTCTCTTCTATTTACTTCTATTGGAAATGTGGTGAGCCTATCGGTCCTAACGCTGGATGATAGTCTTGTATTCCCAGGAGACCCAAGTGTAGTGGAGGTCTTCAGAATGTTTAATTTGCAGAAGCCAATGAGCGATTATTGCTACCTGACAAGCTGTAATTCCCACAGGGATGAATGATGTGAAATTCTCCATTCCAAGCATGATAAAAACTGAGACAGTTCAACTCTACAAAGTACAAGTTGCCTCCCATTCAGATGACAGAGCTTGGGGGCCAGCAGATGGCATAACGGTTACCTCACTGACTCCCAAAGTCAACCTCAGTTGGAGTCCCAGACTCAGCAACTTAAAACTCATGCTGGGGCGACGAGCAGTTGGCATACTGGCTATGCCCCTGCACTCCAATGTAGTTGACCACAGTTTGAGTCCCAAACCCAGTGTTAAGCTTAACCTCACATCTGACGTGTGTGTGTGTCCAAGATCCCCAGAGGAGAGTAGAGGAGGAGGGATTGCAGTGTGGCCATTCCCCCTGGGGGTGGGGTGGGGTGGGGTGGGGTGGGTGATTTCTTGCTTTCTGTCTGTCTCTCTGTCTCTCTCTGTCTTTCTGATGAGTGCATGTGCCCTACAGCAAAAACCTCTCCAAAAAAAAGAAAGAAAGAAAGAAAAAAAAAAAAAAACCTCATGCCGGGTGCATGAACATGCATGCCCAAAATCCAGAGAGGAGAATAGAGAAGTGGCATAGCCATGGGAGGGGGTCTCTTACTTTCTCTCTTTCTGTCTCTCCAGCAAGGCATGTGCCCTATAGCAAAAATCTCTCTCCAAGAAAAAAAAAAATGAACTCTATAGTTTTGGGTCAGATAGACATGTGTTCTCAATTAAGCAGAGTGTGCTATATTGCTGAGCTTTATTGAAAGGAAATAATAAAATAATGTTAAAAAATTACATCTTTTAAAAGAAGTTTTCTTCTGGAAAACATAAAATTGTCAACTAGAAATACATGACAGTCAATAGGATAATTATTGAAATTGGCTAGTAACGAAATGAACTATAATTATTTAAAGGACTTTTACACCCTTTTGATATATCAAAGAAGACCAATTTACAACAGCAGAACATGAAAAATACTGCGAAATCAACTTAACAAATGTGCAGCATCAGTATCAGCATATACGAAGCATTACTAGGAAATATAAAGGCAAATTAATTGAGAGACGTTTTGTTTCTTGATAGAAAAAAATCATTATTTTAAGATTATGATTCTCCTCAAAGTAAAATTGGCATGAAAGTTAAATTCTGATTTAAAAACTAGTTACTTAATCATTTCAATGCAATGCAGCAAGAAAACATTTTATATTTTAACCTAATTATTTCAGTACACGTGTGGAACAACAAGTGTCAAGTAGAAAGAATTCTGAGAAGTAAATGCTAACAAGATGTATGCTCATTTAGATGTTAAAGTATATCATAAAGTTATATTAAATAAAACAGTGGCATTCTTGCTGGAAAGAACAGATGCAGAGGCCAGCATATGGCATGGTGGTTAAGGCCGCCAGACTCCCACAGGCCCAACCGTAGTTCGAGTCCCAGACCTGGTGGCTTGCTTTCTCACTTTCCTTCTCTCTCTCTCTCAATTTGTCTCTCTCTGGTCAAATTAAATCAGATAGACATGTGTTCTCAATTAAGCAGAGTGTGCTATATTGCGGAGCTTTATTGAAAGGAAATAATAAAATAATGTTAAAAAATTACATCTTTTAAAAGAAGTTTTCTTCTGGAAAACATAAAATTGTCAACTAGAAATACATGACAGTCAATAGGATAATTATTGAAATTGGCTAGTAACGAAATGAACTATAATTATTTAAAGGACTTTTACACCCTTTTGATATATCAAAGAAGACCAATTTACAACAGCAGAACATGAAAAATACTGCGAAATCAACTTAACAAATGTGCAGCATCAGTATCAGCATATACGAAGCATTACTAGGAAATATAAAGGCAAATTAATTGAGAGACGTTTTGTTTCTTGATAGAAAAAAATCATTATTTTAAGATTATGATTCTCCTCAAAGTAAAATTGGCATGAAAGTTAAATTCTGATTTAAAAACTAGTTACTTAATCATTTCAATGCAATGCAGCAAGAAAACATTTTATATTTTAACCTAATTATTTCAGTACACGTGTGGAACAACAAGTGTCAAGTAGAAAGAATTCTGAGAAGTAAATGCTAACAAGATGTATGCTCATTTAGATGTTAAAGTATATCATAAAGTTATATTAAATAAAACAGTGGCATTCTTGCTGGAAAGAACAGATGCAGAGGCCAGCATATGGCATGGTGGTTAAGGCCGCCAGACTCCCACAGGCCCAACCGTAGTTCGAGTCCCAGACCTGGTGGCTTGCTTTCTCACTTTCCTTCTCTCTCTCTCTCAATTTGTCTCTCTCTGGTCAAATTAAAATATGTAAATAATTAAAGTTAAATAAAATAAATTTTAAAAAAAAGAAAGAACAGATGCATCTGTGATATTAATTATGGACAGGCAATTTTGCCGGTCTGATTGTTATCTGACATATACATACAATAGTCTTTCTGATTGGTTAAGACTCAGACTATGCTTATTGTTAAATCACTTATAAGTAATATTTGAAAAATTGGTTAATCATTTGAGAAAAGGAAATAAAAATTTTTAACCTAAACATAAATATGAAAAATAACAAAATGTATTCTAAGTTTCTTGGAATTAATGTATATTAAAACTTCACATGAATATAAATGATTGAACCATATCAATTCTGGGATAAGTATTTTAGAACAGTGTCTTGACCAGAAGGTGGCACAATGATCACACAACTGGAGCCAGAGTGGAGAAGTCCTGGGTTCGAGTCTCGGGATCTGAGCATGCTGGCTAGGAGCTCGATTCTGTAACACTGTCTCTCCTCCCTCAGCATAGAGCAACACACACCCACCGGGCCTGGGCGGACCAGATACTCAGATCCTATTTCAGCACCTTTCTGTCTCCTCTCCCATGGAAGACAGAAAGAAATGTAAAAATATATCATTTTGGTCTTTAGCACAGTCATAAAACAGCAAAATAACAAAAAACAAATAATAATTCATATAATGTAGGGAATTAACCCATATATCACGCATGAATATTTTTAAAAGATGCAATTTTCCTCTAATAAGTAGCATACATTTTAATCACCGAAAATACTAGTCACTGAAAACCTTTGAAGCTATGGGACAGACCAAGAAAATATCTGTAAGAAGGACCCAGACGTTAGTGTCCCCTCCAGAACTCCTTCATATAAAAGACAATATATCTACAATGCGAAAGTGAGAATAAATTCAACACTCAATAAATGCAAATACGGTCTTAAAACTAAATAACATTTAGTAACAAAATATTTTTTCAGCTTGAACAAGATACTATTTATTTGTAACAGTCTTTGAAAAAAATTTAAAAACCAGATGTGCAATAATTCTCACTTTCTCTAGTACTATGTGATCCAGTGTTTTCTTTTTCTTTTTCTTTTCTTTTTCTTTTTCTTTTAGAGGGAGATTTTTGCAAAAGGGCATGTGTGCTTGGTGGAGAGACAGAGAGAGAAAGCAAGAAATCACTGCACGGGGGGGATGGCCAGGCCACAATCCCTTCTCTTCCATTCTCCTCTCGGATTTTGGGCATGCATGCACACATGCCTGGCGTTGATTTTTAAGCCACCAGCTCCGAGACTCGAACTGCAGCCGACTATGTTGGAGTCCAGCGATGTAGCCATTACCCCATCTGCTGTCTGTTTCACAGTGACTCAGTATTTTAGACAGTATGTTACAGATGTGACCTACAGCTCCAGCCCCAGCAGCCAGTATTCGCCCAGCGTTTGAATAGTCAGTCATTGGCCCGGCCTTACGGCACCAGGCTCAGTAACAGGAAATGTTATGGGACGGGTGTAAAAGGTGACAGTACTGGCAGCGGCTCACACAGGGCGCCTGGGCCCTGGAGTGGCTGCCTCTAGTCGGGATGCTGGCTCGCTGCACCTGCGAGGACCCAGTCTACCGGTCGCTGGAACACCAGCTTCGGGCCTGAAACCCTTGAGAGAGCCAACTCACGGCTCCATGATTCTGCTGCATAAAATTTCTGTGTAATTTTCAGCCCGCACTGCCACAGTGACGCTCGGCAGAGACTCCTGAAGCAAGGTTTTTTAAAAATAGAAATACGGCCAGCGTTTAGAACATTCCACAGCACGTGAAGCCCGTGGTGTCTGGAGCTGGGTCTCATGGCGGCCACAGGGCACTGTCAGCAGAGGCGCTAATCGCAGTGCCTGGCACTCACTTCCCTCGCTCCCTTAATACCTAATAAACGATGTGTCCTTTCTCAGCTATTGTCAGAACGCAAGTAACTAATTTCTCAAGGCACCTGGCTAACCCCAAACCTCCTGCAACCTACGTCACAAAAATACATTCTTTGAATTTTTCTTTGCATAATTTCCACCCCGAATCACCACCATTACTTTCATATTTTTTTGCCTCCTCCCCACCACTTCCTCCTCTCCCTGTGCTTCTTTCTCATTTTCTCCTCCCCTCTATATTTTTATTATTCTTTCTCAAACTTCATTTTTTTGGGGGAGGTGGGGAGAGGTTTTTGCTATAGTGCGCGTGCGCTCACCAGACTGACAGAGAGACAGAGAAACAGAAAGCGAGAAATCACCCCCCAGGGAGGATGGCCACGCCACAATCCCTTCTCCTCCATTCTCCTCTCGGGATCTTGGGCACGCACGCAAACACGCCTGGCGAATTTAAGCCACCGGGTCTGGGACGCGAACCATGGTTGACTACGTGGGAGTCCAATAACATAGCCATTACGCTAACTGCTGGTCCCTCAAACTTCAGTTTTAACAGAGTGTGCTATTTACTCGATTCTCCTCCGGCCCAGTATTTTGTTGGCAGCATTAGCAATATCGCAGGGTACTCATAAACCTTCGGTTCTGGCACTATGAATATGTGGCATCTTACTATTTTTTAAGCATTAAGGCTTGTATCTCTGTAGGATGCTTTTGAAAATTGATACTATCTGAATTGTGCTAATCCTTGTGGTTTATTCCAAATACACACTGCTTGTGGAGGGTTTTATTTTTCCTCTTCTGGTTCCCTATATTTTTCAAAGATTAAAAGATCGTCATTTGGATTGTTTATGAGTCTTAGAGCTATAGATTTTTATGTGTTTTTTTCAAACAGCTAAACACTGTATTCCTCTGTATTCAACAAACATTTCAGTTTAGAAAAATAATAACTATAGATTTAGAAAGATGAAGTTGATTTTCAAGTTACGTACAATAGTTAAGAAAAACAGAACCAAGTACATTTGGCAGTTTGGTAAAAGCCAAGTACATAAATATTGTAACAGTACACACCCTGTGACTATCAAGAAGACTGTTCTTTGATTATTTGAAAGTGACACCTTGCTTCGTGGCAGAATCTCTACTGAAAATTCAAAATAACATGACCCATTCGGCCAAGGTCATAGCCCTCGGACTATGCAGAGCTCTGCGCTGTGAGCGTGACCATCGATCTTGGACTGTGCTACCATGTGGTACTGGGAGGGCTGGAGTTTCTTCCCGTGAGTGGGTGAGAGAACGACTTGCACGCTAACTCTTAGTTATAAAAATTGTCTCCAAGACATGGATAGCAATTATGGTTAACTTCCAGCTTCTTCTTCCCACTCCCATCATTCATGAATTGTTTAAATTAAGATATTTAAATATCTTCTGTATCATTTCAAGCAAATTAAAATTCAGCAATAAGCTTCTAATGCCAAGATAAATCGAATGTGACGAATTGTGAGTGTATATATACTTTTAAAATCTGGATCGCCTAATAGCTTATCTTGTGTGTCTCAATTCATCTCTTTTATAGTTCATTACATAAAAATGAACTCAACAGAAATGTAAGTTTTTCCCTGCAGGTTTGCATAACCTTTAAGCATGGGGTACTAACGATAGTTTTCTGTGGGCAGTCAGTAGTTTTGGTTGTCATTTATACCTGGCAAGAGGTAAACGTCCCATCCCATGGTCACGTCTGCCAGAAATCATTTCACCTGACTGCCATTCCGTGTAACAGCAGGAACATGACAACAGAAGGGAGTTCCTTGGAAATCATTTTTCTACATTTTGATAAGTAATAAAAAAAACACGACATTAGCTTCATTTAGAAACTCAGAAATCCTAGTTTGACGAGCAATAAAGAAAGACACTCCATGGCTTCATTTAGAGCGTCAGCAATGCTAATGACCGACACACAATTTACAAGGGCTGAGCCTAAGTGTGGGGCTTAACCCGTGGAAGCTTCGGTACGTTCAGCGAGCTGCTGCGTCCGGCAAGTCTCCGTAACTGACAGCAGTAAGTGACAACGGGAATGCCAAGTGTCGGCATGGGGATAAACGCGCTGGTGGGGAAAGGACAGTAGGGACTTCAGACTTCGGCGTCCAGCTAGTATGAACGAAAGCTATCAAAGACAGCAGTGCTCATTTTTCACGCGTGTCTTTTGCTTTGTTGATTTTCTCATTGCTTAACTGTTCACGCATTCTTGGCTGATTTTTCACTTGTGGAAAATCTGGATTAACTTGAGGACTACTAGGAATATCTGATGGGAAATCCCAGCTCTCCCTGAGATAAAGTTTGCTTTCCAGTGGCAAACATGCTACCTGCAGAATAATCTCTCCTGTGCTCAAATATTATTTTACCAGTTATCAGCAAAGATTGCCAAGAACTTGGAGCCAGTCAGGTAGTGTGGTGGTTAAGGCAGATGAATCCTACATGGCTGACGGCATGGTTCGAGTCCCAGACCCAGTGACTTGAAAAACATGCTGGGTGTGTGTGCGTGTGTTCAAAGGCCCAAGAGGAGAATGGAGAAGAAGGGGTTGTGGCGAGGCCATCCCCTGTGGAGGGTGCCTACTCATTTTCTCTCTGTCTATGTCTCGCTGGTAAGTGCATGTACTCTATAGCAAATTTAAAACAAACAAAAAGATTGTAAGAACTAAAGGTTGCAAGGATACAGAAGCCCATTCTGGTAGGAGCTGAGTAAAGATGAAGGCTGTGTCATATCCCTTTTTAAAAAAACTTTGAGTTACTCAAAAAGCCCATCAAAAAATGCATGTTATTAAAAAGCACACGTGGACGGGGTCAGCAAGTGCGTGGTGGTTAAGGCACTGGACCTCACATGGCCGACCACTGTTCGAGTCCCAAACCTGGTAGCTGGCTTTCTCACTTTCCCCACCTCCCCCTCTCTGTCTCTCTCTGGTCAAATTAAAATAAGTGAATGAATAAATAAAATTAAATAAAGATTAAAAAAAAAAAGCACACATGGATTTCAATTTTTGCACCATATTAAACCAGTATTTTAATTCTTTTTTTTTCAGGAAATACGTGAAGTTGACTCATATAAAGTGCAGTATCTAAGAAGATAATGTATCTGAAATAATTAAACAGGTAAAGTTAGGCGCTTTGGTGTTTATATTCTGTACAAAAGTTAAAGGCAGCTTAACCTGTTAACCACTAAGTTTTCTCACATGTCCCAAAACATGAAATTCTTTTAAGAAAATTTAAACCATAAAATTTTGTAAATAGTTTATCATCTTGGACAAATTTATAATGGAAGAATGACTTTCTAAATTGGATATTGCATATTGATTCCTATTGTACTGAATTTTCAAAAGGGCCTTCGTAGGCTCTTTTAGAGCCTCAGTTTTAGTACCTTTTCACTAGACTGATAAATACTCGGTTAGTAATGACCTTGCAACGTCAGGTTTAATATTTAGCACCCACAGCCATGACATATCATCTTCTCCATCTCTTCTTATCTATCCAAGTGGACCAAAGACAGAGCTCAAATTAACCTAGTCTTCAAGAGTCGTGCGGAAATGATTTATAGAAACAGATGTGCTGGCACAAATGCTTTGGAAAAGTCTTTGGAATTATTCATGAAAATCAAACACACGCCAACTCTGCCACCCAAGGATTGGAGCCCGAGAGAAATGAGTGTGTGGGCAAGGAAAGGTGGACCCCGAGTGCCAGCAGGTCCCACACCGGGAACAGCCCGAATGCCCGTAAACGGCAGACAGTGAAATCAGTTGTAAGCTTTGAATACCACGACATGGCAGACTGATAAAAAGAACATACTGCTGTTGTCTACAATATAGGTAATAATGTGGATAGCACAGATATGTTGTTCAGAGAAAAAAGAAAAAGCCAGGCAAGGTAGAGAGCCTACTGTAGGACTTCATTTATATAAAGTTCAAAGACATAACTAATTTATTGTAAAAAAAAAAAAAAAAAAAAACCAAATCCAGAATGGTGCTTACCTTCAAAGGGTGGTATTATTGAGAAGGGGTAAGAGGAACCTGAATTGCAGAAAATATTTTGTGCCATAATCTCAGTGGTAGCACCATGAGTCTATACATATGTAAAAACTGATTGCATTATAAAATGGCGATCTGAACAGTCATTTCTTTACTGTATCAAAATACTTCACTTAAAAAAAATTTTTTTTGGAGAGATTTTTGCTATAGGGCCTGGGTGCTTTCCAGAGAGACAGAGAGAGAGAAAACGAGAAATCATTCCTCAGGGGGGATGGCCACGCCACCATCACTTCTCCTCTATTCTCCCCTCGGGATTTTGGGCACGCACACACACATACCTGGTGTTTTTTAAGCTTTCAGGTCCAGGACTTGAACAGCGGTTGGCCATATGGGAGTTCAGCAATCTAACTGCTACACCATCTGCTGGTCCCTAAAATCTTATTATTTATATATTTTCATGTTTTGTTTAGTCAGACACTCTAGTTACTGTTAGTGGTATTTTAAGGAATTATGTTCCACACATGGACCGCAAGTGATTTAAATCTTGTATCATAATTCTGAGTATACAGCATCATTCTAGGAAAAAAAAATACGGACTGATACAAAAGAGTAAGATGGGTGTGTCATACACCACTATTCAAAATACAAAATGATATCCAGCCATCGGGGTGTCAGGAGCCAGTCCTGCTGTGTGGCTGATGAATTCTGAAGACGCGGGAGCAAACTTCCCCAAATTGTGTTCCCCAGGACACATGAAACTGTTCCCATTTTCCGAGAGCCCACTTGCTTAGAAAGTTCTAGATCAAGCAAACTTTACACTGTTTCCCAGACTTTTCTATGCGCTGTGCATTGTGGATTTCCACAGACACAGAGCAGGTCGTCTTCTCCAAATGACTTGGCCATTAGAATTCTCTTCAGTACAGCCTTTTACAGAGATAATGTTCTCTGGGTCAAAGAGTGTAGGCTTTTGGAAGGGTAATAAGGGATTTTATTTTACCTACAAAAAGGAAAAATGATACGATCTTGAGGAAAAGTTTGCAAAAAGAGGGAGACATGGCACAGCCACCATTTTTAAACCATGGCAAACCAGTTCTAGAGGAGGTGGTGTTTGTTTTTGTTTTGTTTTGTTGTTTTGGGTTTTTTTGTGTGTGTTTTTTTTTTGAGAGGTTTTCGCTATAGGGCGCGTGCGCTCGCCAGACAGAGAGAGAGACATAGAGACAGAAAGCGAGAAATCACCCTCCAGAGGGGATGGTCATGCCGCAATCCCTTCTCTTCCATTCTCCTCTTGGGATCTTGGGCATGCACGTACAAGTGCCCAGCATGAGTTTAATACACCGGGTCTGGGACTCAAACTGCGGTCGACTACATGGGAGTCCAGCGACATAGACATTACACTAACTGCTGGTCCCATAGATAATTTTTTTTTTTTTAATAAGGGGAATTCTGGAACTTTTTTCCAGGTGAGCATATTAAATATTTAGAAGCGTAATTGCATTGATTTTTAATAATCATTGAAAAAGCGTAACTGAAAATTAAAGTTGAAATATTGCTTCTTTGCCTGCAAGTCTGACATCATCACTTGCATGATGAAAAATGTCCATCATGATTTTCATGTGCCCCAGTTGCTGAGGTCAAGCAGTGATGGATTTAGGAAAGAAATTCTTGTCTTCTCACGAAGAGTAGATAAGGATTCCGCACATTAGGGAATCCCAGTCCCTACAACTGGGGATAGTTTTTCTGATATATTTATTTAAAACACTGCCATATCACTTCTCCACATGTAACGTGCTTATATTTTATGTACAAATATTTTCACCAATATTTTCAATTCTCCCTGTGAAATTCTAGTCATTCTCAAAAACTAACATTGTAATAAAACAAAACAAAACAGGGAACCAGCAGTTAGTGTAATGGCTATGTCGTTGGACTCCCACATAGTCCAGAAAAACTATCCCCAGTTGTAGGGACTGGGATTCCCTAATGTGCGGAATCCTTATCTACTCTTCGTGAGAAGACAAGAATTTCTTTCCTAAATCCATCACTGCTTGACCTCAGCAACTGGGGCACATGAAAATCATGATGGACATTTTTCATCATGCAAGTGATGATGTCAGACTTGCAGGCAAAGAAGCAATATTTCAACTTTAATTTTCAGTTACGCTTTTTCAATGATTATTAAAAATCAATGCAATTACGCTTCTAAATATTTAATATGCTCACCTGGAAAAAAGTTCCAGAATTCCCCTTATTAAAAAAAAAAAA
>NW_006160006.1:4894396-4906062 GCF_000334495.1 Tupaia belangeri chinensis | reverse complement strand
TACGTGCATGCCCAAGATCCCAAGAGGAGAATGGAAGAGAAGGGATTGCAACATGGCCATCCCCCCCTGGGGGGTGATTTCTCGCTTTCTCTCTCTCTGTCTCTTTAGCTAGCACATGCGCCCTACAGCAAAATCTCTATTTTTTAAAAAAATTACATATAAATATATATACACATACATATATATTATATAGAGTATATACTATATACACACACATACATATATATATTTGGTTATGACATGTCTTCACCCGTTGGGGGCAAATTTGATGTTTAAAATCAGTGACAAACCATTTGAAATCATAATTCATAAGATCACTAAGGTATCCCAGTAGAATCTTAAGGGTATTCCTCCAATTATTTAACTTTTCTTTTTTTCTTTCTTTTCTTTCTTTCTTTTTTTATTTATTTTGGACCGAAGGTGTTTGTGCTCTCAGAATAGAGATGGGAGAAAAAGATAGAGAAAGCAAGATAGTGCCCCACATGGAGCACGGTCAGGTCCACAAGGCCTTCTCCATTGCGCCCTGTCTCTGGGATTCTGGGCATGAAGTGCCCAGAGTGTTACTCAAGCCATGAAGTCCAGGCTCCAGTGGTGCAGCTGGCCGTGTGGGATCCAGCTGCCTTAACCTCCAGGCTCTGGACTGGCCCATTTAACTTTTCTTAAGAAACAGAAATACTGGGAACCACCAGTTAGCGTAATGGCTATGTCGTTGGACTCCCACGTAGTCGACTGCGGTTCGTGTCCCGGACCTGGTGGCTTAAAACTCACGCCGGGTGTGTGTGCGTGCATGCCCAAGATCCCGAGAGGAGAATGGAGGAGAAGGGATTGTGGCGTGACCATCCCCCCTGGGGGGTGATTTCTCGCTTTCTGTCTCTATGTCTCTCTCTGTCTGTCTGGCGAGCGCACGCGCCCTACAGTGAAAATCTCTCCAAAAAAAAAAAACAGAAATACTTTATTCCAATCAAGCTTTTGATGTATGTATGTATGTATGTATAGATGGATGGATATATATATATATATCCGCTCTAGATGAAATGGAGTTAGGAGGGTTTTCTGCTCAACTTCCACAACCTTTTGTTTGCTTCCATTTTCATTCACATCTTGGTCATATCCAAAAAACCTTGAAATTAATCATAAGACCAGACAGACACTATTATAGTGACCCGGGGCAGCGGCTCACAGCCGCCCTCATACCCTCCCTGGGTAGCTCCTCTACTTGATTCGCGTGTGTTCTACATTCAGAGAAAAGAAAGCCCTTCTGGACAGGTAATGGGGCCTTACTTTTTTTCAACATAATATTGCTTAAATATAAAAAAATAATCTGTTATAAAATTTGTTCACTTATAGTTCTTAAATTTGTATGAATCCAAAATAAGCTTATACAATAAAATAAACATAAGACATATAAAGTCAACAATACTCTATCAATACAAATAAACATAAGACATATAAAGTCAACAATATTCAATTAATAAAATAGAATTAATACAAGGAGTGTGTGTTATTGAAGCTAAATTAATACCTTCCATGGCCTATAATACTGGCAAGAATGTAGAACTCAAATGATTGAATACTTTTTGCTGTCTAATTCTTCAAAATGAAATTGTAGAACATTTTTAAGTCTTGGTAAAATCCTAAAATATAGAGTGACCAAGAAAGTGATATTTTTTCATTAAAACACAGTAGTTACCTGTTCCTTCACTATTCCTTTTCCTAGATGGCAATTTAATTTCCTATTTTCAACACAATTTCTGGTTTGTGTATAGTTAATCTTCTTGTAGAAATGAGTTATAGAGATGATATACTAGGGAAATGCTGTTTTAGATCTCAAATTGGGTGTAACTGATTAATTTTAGTAGTTGATAAATTGACTGCAATAGAGGAGAGGAATTCCTAATATTTTTAACAAAGAAATATCAATGAAATAAACATGATTCTATGTGTCAGTAATATACATATAACTATGATCTATGAATAATGTACATACAAAAATAACCTTCAGGTGCATGGAATTAAAATACCATTATTTTAGTCATATTTTTCGTCACATCTAACTTGTCTCACTATACCTTTTAATTACTGCTGTTAATTATCATTTTTATTCAAGTGTGGAATTATTTATTCTCTTAATCAACATTGTTTTCTATGAAATGATGTTAAGGTAGATAAAGTAGTTTTATGTAGTTTAACAATCTACAATGATCTTAATAAATAATTTATATAATTTGAATCTATATACTTCGAGGTATTAATGAATGTAAAATGTTACCACTGAATAATAAAAAGTAAAGCAACACTACATACAATGGACAAAATACACATATTTTTTTGGAGAGAATTTTTTGCTTAGGGAGTGTGCACTTGCCAGAGAGAGAGAGAGACAGAAAGCGAGAAATCACCCCCCCAGGAGGGTATGGCCACGCCACAATCCCTTCTCATATAAAATATTATGGAACTAATAAGTTAATGAGCGATTACTGTGCTGAGCTATAGGGCAGTCTGGAAACACTGAGACGTTTTGCACTGGGGACATCTGAAATTGGCAGTTGATAGGCTAAACAATGTTTTGGGGAGGTAAGAGAAAAAAATGACAGAGTCCGGGGATCATCTGGGTGGAGTCTCTGAGACAGTCTTATTTCTTTGGTTCTTCATGGTAGTAAGACGGTAGAAACAGTTACAGTCCACATTGAAAGATTTTTTTTTTTTTTTTGGAGAGGTTTTCACTACAGGGCACATGCGCTCGGTGGACAGACAGAGAGAGAGAGAGACAGAAAGCGAGAAATCACCCCCCCAGGAGGGTATGGCCACGCCACAATCCCTTCTCCTCCATTCTCCTCTCGGGATCTTGGGCACGCACGCACATGCGCCCAGTATGAGTTTAAGCCACCGGGTCTGGGACTCAAACCATGGTCGACTACATGGGAGTCCAACAACATAGACATTATGCTAACTGCTGGTCCTGAATGGACAAAATATCTGAGTAGATACTTCACAAAATTGCACTTCTGAATGACTCGTATGCAAATGCAAAGATGCCCACTGTCGCCAGTCATCAAGAAATGTGAAATTAAACTACCAAGGACTACACACCCCAGGATGTCTCAGCCCTGGACATTACCCAGTTCCTAGACTTACTGCAAAGCCACAGCTGTCACGGCAGCCGCTAGCTGTGAGAGAACATGCACATCAGTCAAGGGGACACGATGACGCTCAGAGTAAGGCCTCTGTGTGCACGGGAGCAACAGGCCTTTGGAAAAGAGGGGAGGTCATACAGCGAAGCAAAGAAAAGCTTTTCGACAAATATTTCCAGAACACCTAGACTGCCATGTGGAAAAAAAGAAGAATATAGAGTCAGGCCTTAAGTCCTGCACAAAAATGGGCTCAGAAAGGATCGTAGAACTAAACACAAAACATGAAAACTATAGAACTCCTAAACATAACCGGAGGTGATACAGACGGTCTTAGCAAGGCCTACATACGCAACGAAGATGCAGTCCATGAAAGAAACAACAGGTAAGCCAGAGCTCGTCAGAATCAAATAGTCGGCTATGCCAAAGACGCTGCCAAGGGAGTGCGGCAACTCACAGTCGGGGAGAAAAGATACAGAAGACAAGTTGATAGGGAACTAGAATGGACTTTCAGGACTCCAGAGGAAGATCCAGCCTCCGTGGGGCAGTGTGAACACGTCCTCTGCAAGACTGAAGCCACATGGCCGACTCCAGGTTCGGATGCCTGGCCCGGCATGAAAAGATGGTAGGTGTCTCACAAGTGCCCAGGATTCTGAGGAGCTGGGGGCTGGGGCTGTCACCACATGTTGAGATCTTGTCACGAAGTGTCTTTGTCTCTCTATCTCCCACTCTCCGTCTCATACATACATAAGTAAGATGAAACAAGAGAAGGGAAGGGAAGGGAAAAATACTGTCATGGAAAAGGAAAAAGTGAACAATAATAACACCAGCAAAGCAAATATAAAACAGGCAAAAGACCGGAAAATAACCATCACGAAGAGATACCAAAGGCAGAAACCTATGTGAAGCTGTTAAATATCACGTGCCGTCACGAAACTGCAAACTGCGATCGCACTGAGATGCCACTGCACACCTGTCGTGATGGCCAAACCCAAAACACCGAGAACAAGGGCGGAGGAGGCCGAGCGGCAAGAAGTCTCATCCACGCAGGTGGGAAGGTGAAAAGGCCCAGCCATTGCGAGGGACAGTGTGGGAGCTTCTTCCAAAATGAAACGGGCTCCTACCACGTAGTCCAGCAATGGTGCTTCTCCATATTTACTCAAAGGCGGTGACCAGCCAAGGAAAGCCTACACGTGGGTGTGTAGAGCAGCTTAACTCGTAATGGCCAACCCTCGGACACAGCCAAGGTGTTCTTCAGTAAGTGAATGCATGAACAAACGGCATTACATTCAGACAATGGACTATTATTTAGCAGTAAAAAGAAATGTGTGGTCAAGCCATGCGAACACGTGGAGGAGGAGACTTCATTCCTTAAGCACTGGTGACTAAGTGAAAGAGCTGGTCTGAAATGGCTCTATACTGTGTGACCCAGCTGTGTGACATTCTGAAAAGAAAAAACACGGTGAAGGTAAAAGGATTGGTGGTTGCCACGGGTAAGGAAGTAGCCATGACAAGTTCACCGTAAGCACCCCACCGCCTCTCTTCAGTTCCCGTTAGGGCAGGGCTGCGAGCCGTTCTGCCAGGGGAACCCGAGTGTAACCGGGAGCTCTCTAAACACATACGTGAGCAAATTTCCAATCACCTGTGCAGAACAGACACTTACTGCTGGATGTTCCTGCCAAGTGGTTGTACAATGACCCGCGGACCTCTTGAGCCATATCTATGTTTACCTGGTACAGATGGTACAGGTGTGACCTCCTTTGGATGGCGAGAAGGTTAGGGCAACCTCTTCAGCTAAGCATGGTTTCCTGTGGCTAGTTCAGAAAATATACTTAGTCTCCACATGTGTTTACCTGTAGGCTACGTCCTGTGAAGCAAACTACGGGCTGGTTCTCCCTGAAGGCAGTCCCCTCGTTACACAGTGAAATAAGATACTGAGATTGTGTTTTCAATCAATGCATTTGCGCCGTTGGCTTCATCAACAGCAATCGTGTAAATCGAGCTGTGTGTTAGGGAGAACTCAGAATGGTTTTGTTCAGTACTTTGCGTGTAGTAGGTACTTAGTAAATACTTGCAGGAATGATGAGTAGAGGTACTTCTTGCAGAGGTCAAAACTAGACTCAGATAAGTGTTAAACTGGAGGCAGAGTGTTAATGAAAGCAACGGTTCTGGAAGGCAGGAACTCTGGCTCTAATTTCGGCTCAATAGCACTGGGCCACGTCACCTCTCACAGGGAGCATCGCCTCTCAGGCCCCCGGTTTTCCCATCTGTAGTCTATACATATTTAAACTATGTATTTTCTACTACCTTAGAGCACTAAAAACACCAACCCTCAGTCCATATGCAAAGTAATGGGAGAAATACAACAGTGGGTGAGATGAGCTGGAAAGTACCCTTCCTGATCAACCATGGCTTATCTGCTATAGGGCTTTTAATCTCTCAAATATACAGAATGTCCAACTCATAAATCAGAATATTCATTTGTGATATGTAGCTTTTCTGATTGGATCCACAATAGAATTGTCAATAATTAAAGACACACCTAAGAACTTCTCATTTATTCACACATTGAGATAGTGGCTGTAAATGTCCCCTCACCAATACCATTTTCAAATGAGATACATGTGTCTTCTTTATTCACTTGTCCTGAACTCATGACCCTTTCTCCCCATGTGTGTTTGTTTAGAGTGAAAACTGTTAAAAACAACCATACTTCTATTTTAATTTTTTGAATAAAATAACAAAATATATATAGCTAATGTAGATTTATTTGGGTTGGTTAATAGTTTGCTTTTCTTTAAGAAACCAATATGATCTATCTAGCACATCTCTTTACACACACGCACACTCACACACACACACAAATTGTTAGAAGCACAACTAGATCTCTGGCTTTGGAAGCCAAGAGAAAAAATGAACAGAAATGACAACCTATTTACAAGAAAAACCATGACTGGCTTAATAGGCTAACCTGGCCCCCAGCCATCTAAACATAATTTTAGCTGTGGTAACTCTGCAGGCTCAACACAGGACTGACCTCCTTCAAGGGTGGGTCCAACAATAAATGTCTATTTTCAACAGATAATCAGAAGTTTGCTATGCCCTAGTATTATGGTGCATCTTTACTAGTAAAAACATTGATAACTATTCCTGGAAGCAGGGCTGAAGCCATGCTGAATTTCAACTATCAAAACAATACAACACACACACACACACACACACAGCATGAGGTAAGAGAAGACACTGTGACTCAGGTCACTTGAAAATCCACATTTGGGTGGTAGAAACCTCCTCTGTGCCCAAGGCTAGGGCATTTGTGGAGTGCTCCGAGTGTTCTGAAATTCTGACAATTTGGGCTCTGACTGTACAAATTTTACTTCATTTGACTGTTTTGTTATATCTGTGTTGGAGAGATGTAAATAGAATGCTAATGCACCACATTTTTAGCATTTCAAAACTTTGGATCTTCAAAGGAAAGCAGCTCTATTTCTTTCCAGTCACAGCTTCTTTCAAAGCTTTAAGCAAAATAGTTTAATGTAGGGTCACAGAGGTATAAAGAAGCATCCTTTTTGCATACCACGTACAGATCCAGAATAGGAGCACTACTTAGAGAATTCATTCCCAGAGGGATCAAAAGATAATTTTCTCTAGTAGGTCCTTATCTTGAGAATTATAGAAGTCAGGTATATCCCTTTATTTACTTATTTAAGTTAGGCAGAGTGATTCTGCCACCGAACGCCATTTTTTTCTCCCCAGATGAGCAAATAAACCTAGATTTGAAGAAATAAACACCTAAGCAATACATCCAAAGAGCAACAATTTTTTTTTTTTTCTTAAAGTTCTTAAAAGCATAAAGTGAGCCTGGTCAAAGGCAGGATTTCAAGTCAGCCTTGTCTACAGCTGCTTAGTTTGGTTCTTAGAGATACAACACAACAATTCTGACCTCCCGTGTGTCAGGTGGTGCTTTCCACGGGGATTAGGAGATAATTCTGTGTGGGTCTCTGGTGTGAGCACATCCCATCAGTAGACACCACTACAACTAGTTCTGGACTGTCTATTCAAGGGTCTTGGTAGAGCAGATAGCCTCCAAGGGTAAACTGTATCTCTCCAGAGCAAAAGGCAACATTGTCTGCAGACTTCAAGATAAATGATGTAACCTTGAAGACCAAGGAAGCTATACTTACTGTCCAGTATTATAAAGATACTGTTTCCTTCTGCTGCAAAGAAAAGACACTGTTTATGGCCCATTCAACAGACTGGGGCCTTCCAATCACTTCTTTTTTTAAAGTTCATCTACTCACTTCTTCTAAGACAGAGAAAGGCACTGCCGAGGGCCTTAAATCAACAAGTCGCAGTCAACCTCGATACTACGCATGTTGGCATGTAGAGTGCACAGTGAGGCTGGGTTTAAACACGGGCACTTTCCTGTGTGAATCAGCTGCATTACCACTGCACCACTGGGACTTGGTGTCCTTCCAAACATCTTTCGGAAGATTTTTTTCCTTTTTGTGTAACATATCATGTGATGTGTAACATACCATCTAGTGTACATCGGTGCAACCTGGTTGTGTTTGCATCCCCCTGTAGGAACTGGGCTCAGGGAAGTGGCTCAAATGCAGATACTCTGGCTGCTGCTTTTACCGTGAGCAGGAAACTCCTCCATCTCTGACCTGGGAGTCTTGTTTCTTCTCTCAGTGTGTGGGAATCTGCCTGTGGTGGCCTAATGCATTAGCTTGCAAAGAAGATAAAAACTCAGACCTTCCAAAATTCCTGTCTTATCAATGGTAGGAAGATAAAAAGAGGGCAAAGGGGTTCAAAAAAATTACCCTATGTCAACAAATCGTCGCTATAATAGAGTCACGTTCAGTCATTTGGCATGAGAAGTATAGCATTCAGAAAATACGGTCGATCTGTAACCCAAGCTGAGGGAATTTCTAATTAAAAGAGTTCCTTGTTTTTATATTTTGTTTTTTGCTCTGTTTAAATATAACTAGCAAAATAATTGTATATATGTAAGAGGGTCAACTTGATGATCTGTCCTTGTGCACTGTAATGACCACCGACAAGTTAATTAACACAACCATTATCTCACGCCTTTGTCCTTTCTCTTAATTTTGTGTTGTTGTGTGTGTGTGTGTGGGGGGGTCTCTGGCGTCAGCACATCCCATGAGCAGAGACACGCATGTCTAGTTAGGACACTTAAGATCTACGCTCTTTTCAAATTTCAGGTATACAATATTGCTAACTACGGTCACCATGCTGAGCGTTAGAGCCTCAGACCTTTTGTATATTCCAAAACTAAAACGTTCACACGCATCTTTGTGGGTTTTTGCCTTGACTTTGTAAATTATTTTAAGAAGCATTTTTGCTCAAACTTGCAGGATTTTTTAGATTTGTACTTCCGCTTTATAAAGAATATGAAGCTATCATAAGCACTTGGCTTTGTTAACCTAGGACTCCAATTTCTAAATGCCCCTTCTCTAGTTCTTGCACAATCACAAAAACAGGGACGGGGTGGTGGTGTCATTTAACACCCGGATGTCATCTGTAGAAAAAACCTAAAACTGTTCTTATGTTTTAAATACAATTTAGTGGATTAGAAAAACATTATGAAACTTATCAATGAAACTCAGCCTTTCTGATACATATGAAATAAATCCATCAGTCGGCATTAATGAATATGTCCCTTACACTGAGCTCATTAACTCTGTAACCGTTCCTCCTTTCCCTGGCCTCAGGCTTGCCTCCCCACTGTCTCATGGTGGTCCAAAATGCTTCCTGACCGGTGCAAAATGCACGCGCACTGTAGAGGACCTGCCCGGGAAGCTGCTGTGAGCAATTGGGTATTTCAAACGGGATGGTGTGGTTTCCCTCAGTCAGAAGTAGTGCTCCCGGGTTCGCCTGAAGGCTCAAACCATCTAAGCAGCCACAGTTTTGATGTTTCTTTCATGTCTGTCTCTTTCCTGAAAGTTCTCTCCTTCCACTCTTCACCAATCCACATCTATCATTCTTTTAATATGAGAGGTTTAAAAAAAATTCACGTCCCGCGAGCAGCTTCTTTGAGTGAGCCTGTCCTGTGGGGAGCGGTGGCATTCTCTGGGACTGCTCCCCGTGCTCACGCCTCGCCCCACGAGCGCAGTAGACACCCAGGCCGCATGCCCAGCGGGAAGTAAAGCAGTCGAACGTCTGTTTCATTGCTGGGCTGGGCACTGCCTGGGCACACAGGCCTGGGCATCTCAGGACCGCGAGTGACCCCGTTAGGCAGACCCCAGCACACCCCTCCTCACAGGGCTTCCCGCTTGCTGACTTGACTGTCCTCAGCAGCAAAGAACAGAGCGGTGTGACGAGCCCCGCAGATGAGGAAGGGTGGTAAGCCGGGGTACGACCAGGGAGGGCTCCCGGTCACCGAGCAGGTATCTGCTAACACAGTGGAGCATTGACCGCATGCTACCGGGTCAGAATGCCGGGGACGTTCAACTCTGATGGGAGACACGGCCCAGCAGGGAGCAGTGGGGAGACAGACGGAAGCAGTGAGAATGACAAGGGCGCCGGAACTCGGGGTGCTACCGAAAAGGGCACCAGGACTCGGGGTGCTACCGAAAAGGGCGCCGGAACTCAGGGTGCTACAGAAAAGGGCATCAGGCTGCGGCCAGGCGCTGGCTTAGGGGGTCCTGTCTCTACCAGCGAGGACAGGCCAGGACTGCACTGAAGGAGCAGCCCCCAGATCTCAGAACTAAAGCGTCTGTCCCCCATTTCTGGTTCCATGACATCTCTAGTTGCCAGGGGGTTCATCGTGGTCGATTAAACACTTTGAACCACCAAGCAGTCACGCCCCTGAGCAGACGCTGATGCTGTCGGCCCCCGAAAGGGAAAAGGGCGTGTGGAAGGTGTTGCGACCGGAGACAGGGCCCATCGCAGATCCATGTGGTGACACGTCAGCTCCCGATTCCCGGCCGCAGCTGGGCCCCGCGGGGGTGAGACAAGGAAGCCCCCACCTCCACGCGCACAGACTGCGGGAACAGGAAGGGGAGTGACTGAGGCCCCGAGCGTGCTAGTCTACTTCCCGCTGCCTGGCGTCTAGCTCTGTGACAGGAGACGGCTACCAGACGTCTGTGACCCCCGGGGTCCCCATCACTGAGTGACCCGATGTGCAGAATGACGCTACCAGAGGACCTTCCACCTGGGAAAATGCCTGACAGCGCTGGGGTCCAGCTCTGCGGTCCAGCTCCGGGCCACACGAGCACAGCAGCTCTGAGGTGGCTCAGAGTCTGGGGACATCAGAGGCCTTCTCACGTGCGCCCGACAGTCAGCGGTTACTGCGCTGTACTCAGCCCCAGATTCTGGGTGACAAAAGCAGCCAGGAGGGTGGAACATCGCTCCTCAGCGACTCCTCTGGAGGCGGGCCTCAAGCACAGCCACCGCGGCCAGCGGAAGACCTTCATCCAGACACGGATGGAGGCTGGCTGCAGCCTGGGAGAACTTCGGCCCTTTCTCCTTGGGGTCACAGTCGTAGTGCTGACTTCATAGTCGTCTTGTTTCTTCTGGTTCCTTTTTCTTCACTTCAGGCCCAGTTTGACTTTACCGTGCTGATCTCTCTGGTCCTGTCCGTGACCCTCTCCTTGGGAGGGCTCATCCACCTCTCTGAGTTTTAATGATCTCATTTGTATAAATGGGAAGAACATTCGTGAAACTCCGGATTATAATTAACATACTGGGTCACTGGAAAAGTCATGCCGTGTTTTTCTGCTTTTCTATGCAAAATGTGTCAGGATTTCTCCGATGACACAATACATGAAGTCGCCCAGCACAGTGTAAGGATGGAATGCTTAATTTAACCAATAATAAGAAAACTGCTTTGGAGGTTCGGATTTGGTGAGTGTTAAGGAGTGTCTACATATTGGGACCAGCAGTTAGCGTAATGGCTGTGTCGCTGGACTCCCATGTAGTCGACCGCAGTTCGAGTCCCCGACCTGGTGGCTTAAACTCAGGCCAGGCGTGTGTGTGTGTGTGCCCAAGATCCCGAGAGGAGAATGGAGGAGAAGGGATTGCGGCATGGCCATTCCCCCTGGGAGGTGATTTCTCGCTTTCTGTCTCTCTGTCTCTCTCTGTCTGTCTGGCGAGCGCACACGCCCTATAGCAAAAACCTCTTCAAAAAAAAAAAAAAAGGAGTGTCTACAAATGACGCTCCCTAAATTCTTGGATCAACACTTGAGAGAAACACGAAACACTTGATAAGCTTTCTCCAACACCTATCCGTGGGTTCTAATTAACATTTCCATAATTGGCGTGATAGATTCTTTTTTAATCTCAAGACACAGACACATTTTCAATCGCATGTATATATACACAGAGTTCCAAATGATATAAATATGTACATATATGTTTATATTTATATCTACAATATGTCCGTATCGTCTGCGGATAAGTGCCACATTTCACTTTCTGCTCCCAAAATGTGATTCATTATATTGTTGGCATAAAAATACTTGGTGAAAATGTGTTCTTTACATATATTGATTCAGAATCAAAATATTGACA
>NW_006160006.1:4889375-4894385 GCF_000334495.1 Tupaia belangeri chinensis | reverse complement strand
AAGAAGTGTGGAAAATGGCTAATCAAACCAAAGATCTTTTTTGTCTATTATGTGTTTTATATTTTTCTAGTCAATACTTAGTATTTAATATTAGTGACAAATGGTATATCTCCTTATGCATTCTTTCAGTCTTACAAATATATTTATGTATAGATAGATACACACACATATGTGTGTGAGAGAGTATTCTTTGAAGCTTAGATAAAACTATATAGGTTAAAATTACAGCTAAAAATAATTTATATAATGCTAAAAATAATAAAATAATTAATTTTTAAAATTGGGCCAGCCTGTGTCACGTTGGTTAGGGCAGCTAGATCCCATGGCCTAATACATGATTCGAGTCTCAGTCCTGGCAGCTTGAAAAAATATTCTGGGAACATGTGCATGAATGGCCGAAATACCAAAAGGGGGAGAAACAGAGGGGATTGTGGTGTGACCTCATCTTCCCATTTTCTCTCTTCCCGGCTCTCTTTCCAGTGAGTGTACGTGCCTTCTGGCAAAGTTACTTTTTTTAAAAAAAGATTTTATTTAACTTAATTAATTAATTGATTGATTTAGATGACTAGAGAGGGATGGAGCAAGAAAGAGAGAGAGAGACAGTGAGAAAGCAAGACACCAGGTCCAGGACTTGAACCGCGGCAGGCCATGTGGAAGTCCAGTGCTTCTAACCATCATGCCACCTGCTGGCCCCATAAAATTATTTTTAAATTAAAGAAAAACATTTTAAAGAAAATCTCCTGGTATTTTCTGATAAATGACAGGGAAAGGCTATTTTACTGAACTTATTAATTATAATTGCTTATAGAAATACCGATAAATATATGTATACATGATACATATATTAATTTGTTTTCAGCCTTCTAGACATCGGTCAGAACTTCCTGTTCCACATACACGGAATTTTTCAGGTATTTACCAGGTGCAGATCCTGTTCCAGGTGCTGGGCAGGGTGGACGGCTCACACCCTGAGGCGAGGATGTGTCCACAAACTAGTAAGTGGGGATGAGCTCTGTGGGTAGAAAGGACTCACAGCTTGTTCGTGACCGTTCTGTTTTCTTCTTTTTAAAAATACCTTTGGGAGAAGTCATTGTCCACTCACCAGAGAAGGCTAGGGAGAGGGAGTGGAATAAAGCCTCAGCCCCGTGGCTGCTCCACTTTCAGTCAATGAGATCAGTGAAAAAGATGACAGGAATTCCTGGAATCCTCAGAGTGACCGACACTAACACAATGAAAGCTATACTACAAACATGACGGTCTCAGAGAAGGGACGGCAGTGCTCGAGGTGCAGCTGGCGCGTTCGACGGAGAGTGGACAGTCGGCCGCGGTTTTCACAGGAGTCGTACAACTCCGAGCCACGCTCCATACCTGTCCAATATCCGCTTCCTCTCTCTCTCTCTCCCTCCCACAGTGGCACACGCACGCACATGCATGCACACACACACACACTCACACACACCAAATGCCTTTATCTTAATCTCACCTCTGTCTGAAACTGTTTCCAACTTAGTATTACCATGTCACTCTGCCTATGCGCTTTTAAATACCAACGAGGACATACTTCTACCTGGTGGTAAAGTCACCCGGAGGTGGGGAAGATCGGAGGTGGCTGCGATCAGTTTGGGTGGGCATTCACGCTTCCGCACTAGTGTAACTCATCACAGCTTTTCTTTTCTCTGAATCTCATGGCAGTGCAAAAGTGGCTTATCTTTACCATTGAACTTTAATTCAGAGCAGTTCGTGAATGTACACACTGTGCTTAAAAACCTGTCACTTAGGGCCGTAGTCAGTTAGGGCCATAGTCAGAGAAGCAGCCACACATTCTGCCACCGCACCAATGCCACTGATTCATTAAACAACATCTACAATGTTCATGGAACCAGAAATAAAAGGATGAGAACGACAGTTCTCCTGAACACATGTCACTAGGGAGAAAAACGCCACGGGGAATCGCTGGGGAAGGAACGCTGTCAGACAGCTTGAAACGTGGCTAACGTGTCCGTGAGGAGCAGGACACCATCGGTAATTGAAAGACAGTGGACAAAGCCAGGTCTCCTACAGCACGCATTGACACTAGGACTTTAAAACTTATTTTCACAGGGGAACACATTTTTCAATGTTTTTTGGCATTGAAGTATATTTTCACATTTTGCTTAATATTCTTTTTCCTGGCCATCAAACTTATTCTTTATGTTATCCCTCGCTTGCTCTTGATAATTTATTTTAAAAATGTATGCACTAGAAAAATTCCTTAACGTTTTGAAGATTTTTAACTTATCATCTATAAAATAAAAACAAATATATTTTTATAAGATTAATTGAAGATTAAATAACACAGTTTAAAATTTGGCCCAATATTTAGAATGCTTAGTAAAGATGAGATATTTCACCAAAATACTGCGATACTTAGAAAAGAATTTCAGCAAACATATATGCAATGTAAACACCGATAGCATATATAGAATGTAAACTCAGTATTTATTTCTAGAGTTTTCTAAAGACCAGTAGAATAAAAAATTTTACAAATATATATAACTTCTCTCATAATTAGAATGTAATTTTTGTGTTTTCTCTACTTTTTATAGTAACCCAAAGTGAATTATAAACCTTTACTTGATTTAATAAGAAATTGCTTGAATATTTTCTTTGCAGTATCATGGGCTGTCAAAATAAAAGCACTAGTGGGACCAGCAGTTGACGTAATGGCTATGTCACTGGACTCCTATGTAGCCAACCGCAGTTTGAGTCCCAGACCCGGTGGCTAACTCACGCCGGGCGCATGTGCGTGAATGCCTAAGATCCCAAGAGGAGCATGGAGGAGAAGGGATTGCACTGTGGCCATGCCCCCTGGGGGGTGATTTCTCACTTTCTGTCTCTCTGTCTCTCTCTGTCTTTCTGGCGAGTGCACACTCCCTGTAGCACAGGAACTCGAACCGTGGTCAGTTATGTGGGAGTCCAGCGACATAGCCATTACGCCAACTGCTGGTCCTTAAAATTTCTGGTAATTTCTATGGAAATGTATCCCATTGCCAAATCTTTATTTGCAAGATGTATAGATATCTTTTTATTTATTATGATGATAAATTCCAGAGCATAACACTTTGTTTTTTTAGTTTAAAATGTTCTAAACTTAAATCAACATGGAAATGATAGCAATTGCATGGCTTATTTCTCCTTAATATATTTATTTTTGTGAATGTATTATATTCACTCTGTGTGAACTGTGTAATTTTTAAATGAGTCTTTACTTTTTTGTCATGAAGTATTTAATTTTCAATACTGTAAATGCTACTTATTTCAAGGTGTACAGTGTGTATTTTTTAGTAATATGGAAACTTCTGTAAACATATTCTGAAATAAATGCCCTTACATGAATAAAAGACAACCACCAGCGCAGTTAGTACTTGGCAGGAACAAGGGGCAGATTCAGAATTCTGACTGTACCTTATGTCTCAGTCGCACGAGGGGCTGGTAGGGTTTAAGACTGTACCCTGCTTCTTTCGTTGGCCTTCCTTCTGCCTCCAGAAAAATGAATCCGAGTACCAAAACTGCTGGCCAGCACTTAAACATCCTTCTAGCTTTTCACCTGCAAAAGTAAAAAGGCAAGTGATGAGGAAAAAAGGCATTCTATTTGAAGAAATATATCCGGAAATATTCAGTATTACATAGAAAGTTCCTTAGACTCAATCAAAACTGTTTGGTGGCTGCCGACTGAGTACAGCTTAGATCAGCATCTTGGGAGATCATCCCTTTGATCATAACATACACCGTTGGATTTTTGGTGTTTGTGTTTTTGTCTTTTTAAAATTCAGACAGCCTTACAAAACATAAAATAAGTAGAAATGTAATAGTCAATAAAAATGTATTGAGGAAAAGGATTAATTTTAAAAAGAAGTTGGAATGAAAGGAATAAAAAAAAAAAGAAAACATTAAACCATGGCTACTTTTCTAAATGTTCATATAGACTATAATATAAACATATTTATAAACCTTGAATTCCTTTTATGTTTGGTGGATATTAATAAAACTGTAGCTATTGTAATTCGCTGGTGAACGCCGGTGAAAGGTTAATGAGACAGTCTTCTTTGGTAGGTACTTAATAGATAGAGTATGATAAAAGTTATACTGAATAGTGATGCTGAGTGATTAATCTATTTTCCCAGCAGTATTGCAAAGAAAGACATTTCCTAGAAAATTGCCTTACAAGTGCTTTACACTACAGATTCTATGACTGTTCCCGCTGCTCCATGTTTTGGATACACCAGAGAAGTCAGATGGCATAAACTTACTGTCACGTAAACACCGAGTCGTTTCTGAAAGATACGCATCTAAGCTTCCAGTTCGATGTGTCCGCGCCCCCACTCCCCAGCACACCTCCTTCCTGACTGCGGACAGACATGTGGACGCCATCTCTCAGCTGTCTAAGCCAAGCTCTGTGCCGGACCTCATGGGACACGACCCAGTGATTAACCCTGCTCTACAGGGTGTTCTAAACTACCTCTCTCGGTTATTCTCTTCCATCTTTAATCACGCTGAAATCACCCATGTTGTGGGATAATTTCTCTCCTCTACTTTTGGAATTTTCTAAGAGGGGAGTACATTCTGCCTTTCCTCTTACCCTAGTCCAATTCAAGCGTGCTTGTGCCCGCACTCCTCTGTCAAAGCAATTCCCAACTCTCTCCTGGATAAACTGTGTCCTCCAGTCACAAAATCCACAGGCATTTCTAGACCCCATTCTCTGAGATGTCTGCTGGCCATCCCTCTGATCTCAAGGAGCTCTCTCTCTCTCTCTCTCTCTCTCTCTCTCTCTCTCTCTCTCGTGTTTCTGCAGATATTTATGAAATCCACCACTCGGTCTTCTTGCAGGTCTGTTCTACCCCTTGGTTTTGCCATTAAATACTGCGGTGTATGAGCTCTCACTGTCAGCCACTTTGACCCCCCTCTGTTTGCTCAGCGTCTGCTAACTCAGCACAGCCCCTGGCTTTCTTTGTAGGTGCTGCTTCTCAGCCA
>NW_006160006.1:4872517-4889262 GCF_000334495.1 Tupaia belangeri chinensis | reverse complement strand
CCCCCCCCCCCCCCCCCCCAGCCATGAGCAGCCATCCCGGTACCCATGCCCCGCCGAGGCTCTCCTCCCTGATATTCATCCACCCACTTTTCCCAAGCCAGGCTCAGCGACCATGTCTTCCTCTCCTTTATCCTTCAGGTTGTTTGATTTTACTTTATAAAATTAATTTAATTTATATTTAATTTGCTGTAGGGCACATGCACTCACCAGAAAAACAAGAAAAAGCGAAGTCAGCCACCAGGTAGTGGACTGTGAACGGAGTAGGCCATGTGGGAATCCAAAACCTAGACCATGTCACCTGCTGGCTAAACTCACTGAGTCTAGACTGTTAGATCTGCTGCTTCTGAATATCCCCAGAATGTCCACTCTTCTTCAAATCCGCCACTACTCTCGACGGCGCCGTGAGCACAGTTCCCACCTGAGCCCAGGCTCATCTTGCAAGCCTTCCACGCTAATACACAGGCAGTTGTCAAAGTTCTCCATTGCTATTTCTTCAACAGGAGAGGCGGGTCAGTTAGAGGAGGCACAGCACCCCCAACAGGACCATGATCTTGCAGCCCACCCCCAGCTGCAGCCGGCCCCGGACCCCACCACGTGTGTGCCTGCACACCCACGAATCCAACCCCCTTCTCCAATCAGAGCCTGAGAGGCCGTGCCCGCCGCAACGTCAGCGTGTTCTCATATACGCTCGAGACAGAAAACGAAACAGCTGAGCTCCCACGAGTCTGGGCTCAGCCGGCCTCTCACCCTGTACCCCATTTAGTTCACGAACTCGTTTCTGCTGTGAGGCTTTTGTCAGGAATTTCTTCCACTTGAAATGAACCTCTTTTCCCCATTTATTGGCAAAGGAACTCAACAACCTTCCTCAAAAATTCCTACCAGACCTAAGATATGTGTTTTAGTTCTTTATTTTCATAGATGAGTTTTCTTTCATTCCAGAGCATCTGTTTGTAATTACATGCCATTAACATAATTATCTGAAAAATGTTGGTCTTCTCCACTAGATTACATATGTGTCTCATCCTCCAAATTACTTGAATTCAGAAATTTTTTTTCAGCATTACACCTAGCTGAGCCTAGCAGATAGCCTGGCATCTACTAAGCGCTCAGTAAATGAAGGCTACCCTGTGTTCAGACCTGGAGGAAAGATCATGCTACGAGTTTCTCAACAACGTCACATGCAATTCCTATTTCTACGACCACTGCTCCAAAGCAGGGAGAACCCAAGAGCCTTCTGCAGCCCGTCCTCTTTTCGCCATCTTGATGTGTACCCTGATCCTTCTCTCAGAGGCAAATATTTGTCTACAAGACAGCTGGATGGAGTATATCAAATCCAGGACAGAGCCCAAGCATGAAGCGAAAAGGGCCAGCTTAGGTGAAAGGGCATTTCCACAGGGCTCTGGGTACGTACGCTGTTTCTGGAATCAACCGGGAGAACGGAGGGAAAGGCCGGAAACCAGCCCTGTCACATCATGACTGAGAGAGATGAGGCCAGCAATCTCCTAAAACACTCATTCAAGCGTTTCTCTTTCTCCGACCTCTCTTTCCTTTTCTGCTTCCCTCATTTCCTCTTTTCTGTTTCTACACACACACTCCCCATGGCTACAAATACTCAACAAACATAGAGCAAACTAACAATTAATTAGCTTTCAGTAGGTTACCAAAAATCTCATAAATCCTTGGTAAATAAACTTCCACACATTGATAATTAGATACACATTTTCCAGAAATATTTTGTTTGCCAAAAGTCAGTAAGCTTGAAGTATTTGCTTTAAATCTCACTAAGAGCCAATAAAAATAAGTGAGCCCAGAAATCTTCAGTGCAGCACATGCAAACTTCTCACGCCATCTTTTTTTTTTTCTTGGAGATGTTTTCGCTATAGGACGCATGCATTTGCCAGAAAGACAGAGAGAGACAGAGAGACAGAAAGCAAGAAATCACCCCCTAGGGGGGATGGCCACACCGCAATCCTTTCTCCTCCATTCTCTTCTCGGGATCTTGGGCACGCACGCACACACACCCAGTGTGAGTTTAAGCTACCAGGTCCGGGACTCAAATCACGGTTGGCTCCATGGGAGTCCAGAGACATAGCCATTATGGCATCTGCTGGTCCCAGTTCTCATACTATCTTAATCTACATCTCTTAGATTATTAACCATACTTAATTCTTTTCATTGGTCATACCAGTCTATTGAAATACTGGTATTTTTCAAGTCTAAAATGCCTTAATAATATAAAGTTATATAAAATTTAAAAAGCATATATGGTTTATCTCAGCAAAGCTGGAGTGGTTTAGGTATCACAGATAAAGCTAAAGAGAACTAATATTAAACGTCAGCGAACTCTCTTTTCCATAGGAGAGCTCTGATTTCTATTACAGATAGGCATTTGAGCTCAGCAGTACAGAGTTAACAACTAACAGACAAGGCAAAGGACAAAGACCAGTTTCTCTGCTTATTTTTTGTGAAGAGCTACCTTATAACATTTTCTCCATTGAAATATCACTAAGGAAAACCACCAAATCCAATTATATAGTTATACACCAAGCTTATACAAAAGATGGCTCTTCTTGGTACATGCTCAACAAATAAATCAGTCTTATTTCTCTTCAGCTTCCAGATCCAAAGATGTCATTATTGCATCTTTAAAATTCAGTCATCCAAAGAAGGTGTTCTGGAAAGGGTTTGTAAATCAGCAGCAATCGATCTTGTGATATCCCGATTCGTGATCTCAGAGTCTCAGTATAGTAACCTCTGACAGCCTGTGAGGTTGTCATGAGTAATTGCAGTTTGTTGACAGCTCACTAAGAACCCTGGGAACCATGTGACTAAATCAGACCAGCTGGAACAGATGGTGTGATAATGACCCCGTGACTTTTCCTCATAACCTACATTTATGTGAAAGCATCAGAAAACAACCTCATTACTAACTTAGAGAAAACAAAATGCACATATACACACACACACATATATAATATATAAATATATATAATATATATAATTTATAACATATATAAGTATATATAATATACCTATAAATAGATAGACAGATATAGATATATATAATATACCTGCCTAACTTGAGACTGAACAAAGCCAGATTGAAGGGCGTGGACAGAGGCTTCTTGTCTTCCAAAAATAGTATTTTTTCTTTGAATTCAATTACTTATCTTTCTACCACGTTATATAGCATGCCATGTTGCTTAGGAAGGTAGGATGCTTAGGAAGGTAGGATTTAGAGTGGTTACATTATTTAGTAGATTCAAATTTGAAGTATTTTAATTTGTTTACACATCTCCGGAATCTCACTTCTAATCACCTGGGAAAACCAACAGTGTTAGAGTGTGCTTTCCGAGGAGAACGCAGCATCTGAGGTGCGGAGGAAGCTCCCCCTCACACCCAGTGTGAACGGGCTGTCAGGAGGAAGGCCACCTCCAACATTTCCCAATGTGGCAGAGAAGCCATGGCTGTGGCCGCACCTGGAACGCCCTCAGCTGCTCCTCACTCTGCCTAGAAAACCAGGACAGCTCTAAGCCCTCCCTTTGTGAGGCCTTCCCTGAAACTGTCACCTGGGCGTGCTGCTCTGCCACTGTTACACATCTCCCTGACGGTTCACCTCGCCGTGGTCACTGATTTAGAAAGGCCCTCCCCTCAAGTGCAGGAGCAAGGGCAGTGAGCCGGATACCACGACCCGGCGGGTGGCGGAGCGTCCACAGACTCCTCTGCGCTGTCCGGAAGCAGCACAGAGGCCTCAATGCACACTAGCACCTTTTCCCTTCCTGGTTCTGAGACTTCGCTGGACAAACAAGCTGACGGCCAGACCCCCTGACACCTTGCTGGGAACCCCGAGCCAAACCAGCCCCAGCCCAGGCCGGTCCGGTCCGTGAGGGCATTTGTAACTCGCTACTGCACAGCATCTGCGCCAGGTTCTTCTCCAGGTGGAGTATGGAGCAGGGGAAGGTCGAGGGAAGAACGGGCGTGGAGAATACATCCTGAGTTCCTTTTAGCTGCCTTGTGGTGGTCCAGACCCAGACAGTACCTGACCCCTGGGATGCAGAGACCCCGAGTTCAGACGCCACCGCATGGGGCCAGAGCTCCCTGCTTGGGGTTCTCAGTTCCTACTGAATCTAGGAGGTAGGTAGGAAGAGGGGCTGGCTTGAGCGAAGACATCCAAAGATTAAACCCTCAGGAAAGTTGAGTGAAATAGAAGTTCATATGCCTCTAAAGGTAGAGAAAGTTAGAAAAGTAAAATGGCAAATTTGTAAAATGACACCTGGAAATTTCCATTGGAATGGCCTCGCAAGAAGCCATAGCCCTACCACCACCCCATGCCCCACACCCATTTGTTTATTTTCTGTATCCAACTATGAGGTCGCCGCCATAAAGACAGGAAGCTGTCAATCATTTCTGTGAACCCGAGTACCTGGCACACAGCATGAACTCAGTAAATAGTTTTGGGGTAAATAAAGGAACTAATGGATGAATGGTGATAAGTGATATGAAACAGGTGTACACTAAGTGATTCTTAACACTCTGTATAATTAAAGATACTTGTTCAAGTCTGAACTGACTGAAATCAGGGAAGATAGTTGCAAGGATCACAAAAAGGTTCCCTGCCACGTGGATCGAAACCGGGCTTTCAATGTGAAATGTCTTTGGAAAAGGCTCTCTTGTCAAGGACAGACAAGCTTTTCATTTCTCATCTCAAATGAAACTGGAAGGCCCAGGGAGACTTCTCGTATCCCCATCAGACCAGCTCTTACGAGCCTCTGACTTCACTTCTACCATGGGAACTCTGTGGTTGAGCTCTGGTTTAATATTTCACTTAGGAAAAACCATTCTCCGAAGACCTCATCTTATTAAGGGCAATGGAGTCTTCCCTTTGGGGAAGCAGAATTGTAATAGGGCATGCTTTAATGAGACCGTCTCCACCCTCTTAATAAAAAATGGCTTTTCTCTCAGCCTGATACTCTGTTTGAGCTCTCTCTCAGGAACACCAAGGAGAGGAGCAGTCGTTCTGGAGCTCAAAACAGAAGCAGTGCATACATACGTACAACTATCTTACACAGGGAGAGGGGATTGTCGAGGGCAGGGTCCACATGGAGAAGGCTAGTTATTGTCACAACTGGCGTCTGTACTCACAGCCGAGACAAGTGTGACCCAGGGCTCAGTCCCGGCATTCTACATCTTAAGATACACACGATGCAGACACAAAGAGATTTCTTGTGTGAGAAGTAGCCACACCGAGAAACACCATTTATGGGGAGTATTTCTGAAGAGCAAAGTTTCTACTTATACTAGCTTTAGATCAAGGTAAGCGAAGACAGAGAAGCAAGTGCCTTGATGAAGAGAACACTACGGCCATATGGCGTCCATGTCTAGGACGCAGGGAAGGGCCTTTCAGACCTCCGTGGAGAGAAACGCTGGGCAGTGCGGGAGTCCACTCAGCCCCCGAACCCTGTCTCCTTGCTTACACTGAACGTGTCCAACGTTTGTCAGAGCAACACCGAGGTTGAAAGATTGCAACATGTTCACACTTCTTTTTCCTCAGCATATGAGTTAAGAATAAAAATGTGTATGTTAAATACAAAGAATCACAACCATTCATTTTATTCTGTTCTTTTAAAGAATGTGGAACTTATATTTCAATGACATCTTTATCTTTAATTTAGATGAACAAAACTGTCCGGATTTGAATCAATTAGACCTTCCAATAACCAGTTTAATTTGAAGCTGAAAGAAGTAGCTAAATATAGAGAAAATGCATTCATGGCCATTACAGAGGGACTGCGATGTAAAGTGTATAATAATTTAAGCTTGCATTAGGAGAATGCATTCATGCTAAATTCCCTTTAATTTGTTGAAAAAAAAAAAAGTATGTGCTCTGCTTTAAACAAGTGGTGCTTATGAAAATCCCACAGAATAACAGTGTGTTAGGAGGTACAGATTTGTTTTCTAAAACCATCTTTGCTTTAAACAACTATATCCGGTGCAGGTTAACTCCTCTGTACACTAAAATAATTTCTTACAGTAAAATATCGAGGCACGGTACAGTGCCACATGGAACATCGAGTGCAGAGCTGAACAGCACATGGGAGGCTTAGAACAGCCCAAGAGAACCAGTCGGGTTACCAAAAGTGTCCTTGGTAAACCAGTGGCCAGCAACAGACCTGTCCTGATTCCTACAACTGTCTTTTTGACTACTTCAACACCCCTGGCTAGACCCCGTTCACCGTGAAAAGAACACACACGTATGAATGCCCGAGTGTCCAAGCCATTGTGTAGAACCTGCGTCTCCGTGAGCCCACCTTGGTACTTACCGTCCACTGGAGTTTACAAAAGCCAGTGGAAGACCACCCGTCACCACTCTGTAGAGTCAAGGCATTTAAGAAGAATGTTTGGAAAGATTTTTGTTTGTGTATTTGGTTTATCATAATGATCTTAACAGAAGATGGCATGAACATGTTATATATCTATAGATGGCTACTGTTACAGTAATTTAATATGGAGATACAAATGTGCATACAAATGCATGAATAGCTTCATACATAGATGTATATGTAAGTACATAGTATAGAGTGTTTTTTTAAAACATTTTTGACAACTGTGAAATGGAATGAAACTTTGGGTTTAGCTGACTTAAGAATTTCTTTAAGTTGGGAACCACCAGTTGGCATACAGGCTACATCACTGGACTCCCATGTAGCCGACTGCAGTTTGAGTCCTGGACCTGTTGACTTAAACTCATGCCAGGCACGTGTGCATGCATGCTCAAGATCCTGAGAGGAAAATGAAGGAGAAGTGGTTGCAGTGTGGCCATCCCCGCCGGGGCGGGGGGTGATTTCTCGCTTTCTGTCTCTCTGTCTCTCTCTGTCTTTCTGGTGAGTGCACACACCCAATAGCAAAAACCTCTCCAAAAAAAATTCTTTAGATTGTACAATTTAACAGTAGGCTGAGACTTCAAATTATATACACCAGTACCTCAAATTTAGGCCGAAATAACCAACAAAACACAGCAATGATTTCTCCTCTCTAAACATCAGAACTTGAACTTTGCTCATAAAGCAGTCATAATCCAATGTTTAAAAGGTGCCTTCATGTGGCTTCCAATGGCATTAACCCTGTAGGCCCAGTTTTAAGACGATCTTAAGCAGACAATATTAAAAAGGCCATTTTATTCCATTTTTACACAGCCTCCGAAATCTTCTACTGCCAGTTTCTTCTCCACCATGAATAATCTCAGTGTTAAATAAATTTGGTTTGATAATTGGGATCCTAAATGCTGACAGGCACACGTGACGGCCCACCAGTCTTCCTCTGGCCGAAAGCGCAGTCTCTGAGCTGGTGTACGTAACTGATTAAATCACGGCCCTGCACGGCCCTCCACGCCCTACGATGTGCCGCTCTCTGCACGGCACTTGGGTTTTCTCAACTGTGCGTCAGCCTCGCTTATGAATGACAAGTCAAAAAGGAAGTGACTTCATACCTGTCTCCTATTTCACCTGCTGATTTTGAGTTTTAGTTTATTTTCATAGACATCTGACATCACACAGAAAAGCATTTATTTCTGACAACTGTGCCAGTTCAGGACAAATTCTTTTAATGCTTAGCACAACACGCTACAGGGACAACAGCATTGGTGAAGAGTCAGACCCCCCCTGAGGCAGTGCTTACACTAACCTCCCTAATGCTGGGATTACCGCCAGCGGCCCAATGTCACCCCACTCGCGCCAGCTAATCCAGACACGGCTCGCACGAACATCGCCCCTCGCGTGACCTGACCTCCCTTAGCCACAAGCCACAGCACTCTCGTGACTTCGTTTGCCTTCCCGACTATCCTGGTGAGGTCTCCTTTTCTGCAGTCCCCTCCTGGTCTGACCTCTTGCAGGTGCTGTGCCACGGGTTATTGTGTTTAATTCATAAGAACACATGAATCAGAATGAAAAGTGCATTTTTTTCTTTCTAATTTAATTGAAAAATGTCTTTATTATTTATCACATTTCTGATACAGAATGTGTGTGCGTGTGAGAGAGGTAAAGAAAGGGAGGCTCCCTCAACTGGGGCGGGTTCCTCCCTGCAGCCCACCAGCTCAGGATCTTGGCCACGTGCAATGTGCCCCACCCCCTTCAGGTCAGCCAGGCCCGGCATCCAAACCCACAGTCAGCCACGGGGTTTCCAGCTCTGCAGGCCAGTACGCTATAGACTGCATCATTTAGGCTAGGGCTTGTTGGTTTCATTTTCAATAATACTGTCCATAAAAATCTAAGGAACAATAAACGTATGTCACAGTAACATAATCTCAAAGTTATGGAAAATGCCCTCTTCTTTCAAGGTAAGTACCAACTGTCAGTTATCATACAAACTGAAGCCAGCCAGTCACATTGTCCCTCTTTACTTTTTCCCCTATACGTTGTAGGCGTACCGTCTGGGACATTTTGTGTTTCCATTGTGAAAAACACAGCATGTATTTTGCATCTAAGTTGCACGTAAGTTTGCCTCATAGAATGTGTGAAGATCTTTCAAAAGTTTGAAAATAATAATGTATGATGTGACCTTGAAGCTCCTGCCCTGGTTCAAGAGAAGAGAAATTATTATAGGCTCTGTCTTCTGAATTCATCGCCTTCTACTACCTTGATGAGCACTTAAAATGTAAATTAAGGAAGAATGCAGTTCTTAGGAACGACTTTGCCTAAAATCCCAAAGGTACTATGTTACAGATTTTATTTGCTATTAAAAAAAATTATTGCAATTTTGTCAATGTCAGACAGATTTTAAATTCAACCTATTCCATACCAAGGTTTCTAGTAGACTGTGTTCTTGAAGTCTGGGACTACATTTATCGTACAAGAAAAAAAATGTCACAGTTTAGCAAAGAAGGGCTGCACAGGGAACAACTTAATTTCCTGTGTGTTTCAAACGTTAAGTGCCCTGGGGGAAACTTGCCCATTCAGTGGGGTTAGCTGGGTCTCAGAGGTATTTTATAGTTTACTCTTAAAAAACCATGAGAGAATTTGAAGATGTTGTCTACAGTCACAGAAGTTACGGAGACTCAAGATATTTTCCAGAAAGATCTCAAAAGCAGAGATCTGGGTCACCCTCATGCGTGGAAGAAAGAGGGAAGACAGCTTGAACAGGATGTTCCGACAAGCATACTCTCACAGTTTCCCAGAATCAACACCTCCATGTTTTCTTGGAAAATATGGCAAGTGGAGACTAACTCAGCCTCTTAGATAAGCTTTGTCACGGTCAACTGAAAACCTGAGCACATTCCCAGTGGTCTGAGCCAGAGAAGAGTAGTTGAAGTGTTGCAAGACCATCCCAAGGTGGTTGGAATAGTTCCATCTAGTTATGGAACCAGTGGTGGCTTACGGTCAAGACACAAGTCATGAGAAACTGACACAGCAAATGCTGACTAGTTTTCAGCAAGTGACGTAAGTGAACTTACATTGTATTTTACAAGGGGACTTCAACAAGTTTGTGGAAAAACAGAATTAAGATATGAGTTTATTTTGGTGCAAAAATTTTTTGAAATCCATGCATAGTTCTGTCAAAATATATATTTTCTTGGGAACCAGCAGTTAGCGTAATGGTTATGTCGCTGGACTCCCATGTAGTCGACCGCGGTTCGCGTCCCAGACCCAGTGGCTTAAAACTCATGCCGGGTGCATGTGTGTGCGTGCCCAAGATCCCGAGAGGAAAATGGAGGAGAAGGGATTGCGGCATGACCATCCCCCCTGGGAGGTGATTTCTCGCTTTCTGTCTCTATGTCTCATGTCTCTTTCTGTCTGTCTGGTGAGTGCATGCGCCCTATAGCAAAAACCTCTCCAAAAAAGTAATTTAAAAAAAAAACGTATTTTCTTTTTTTAAAGCTAATTTTATTTCATGAGAGAGAAAGATGAAGATGAAAACCAAAAAGCAGTACGATCATTGCTATAGTAGAACAATTAAAAGTGCTTCTTAGATTTTTAAGATGTACCAAGAACAGGTATCCTTGATAACAGTATAACGCAAAGCCCACTAATTTAGGTAGACTACTCATCTGAGTTTAGATAGCAATAGTCATTGTTTCCAGGTTATAAAGCTCGTGAAGCCAGTTTCCAAATGACAATAAAACCAATACATTCGTACCAGCTGGATCCCCTCAAGTCGAGTGTAGCAGTAGATATGACACTGGATTCAACTACATAGAAACAGAGTTTACACACAGCCTGATCAAGGTGCTCTCTAGACTGAAGGCAGCTGACATCAACTTAGTGGTGTCAGCCAGCCCACAGATGGCCTGCTTCAGGACCTCGGAAATTGCACAAAATCCACGGTAACCTTGACAACCAGTCACTTGGAGCAATTTTAGTTCCCCAGTCCCTGGACTGTCTGTGATGACTATGCAATGCCAGCATCACCTCTTAGTCTCTGGACTGGTAGGAAAATGTACCTTCCTTCCTGTCCCAAGGAACCGGAACCAGAACGGACCAGCACGACCTCCCAAGGCTGGCAGCTGGAGTGCCTCTCTGTCTCTCTTGTGAGGGGGTCTATTGCAAAACGGGCCCTTGAACACCCAGAGGGCAGCCACGAAAAGGCAGAATGCTAGCTGGAAAACATATCAATACTTCCCTGGAGCACATTCAAATATTTCTTTCATTTTACTCATTTCTTGAAAAAGCAAGCTACAAGTTCAACTCACCCCATTCACTGGGCCACAGTAACAAAAAATTAATAGCTAAGAGAGAACCCCCCGAGGGTCCTAGCTCAGAGGACACAGACTCGCATCCGCTTCAGCTTCTGAACTTCATGTGTTTTTAAAATACAAAATTAATTATATTTTTTACTTATATTTTAAATTATGATGTATATGGCATTTAATTACAACGTGCATAACTCCTTGTATTGTTAAATGATTTGTGGTAAAACTATTGTGGTTATGAAAAACAATGACTGTCCCAGTTCACAAATACATTGGGATTTATCTTTATCTACAGCTTATCTAATTATTAAATTGTTAATAGGTCCAAAATTAATTTTAGAGATCGTAAGCTGATGAGATCTTACTTTGTATTGCTTTTTTTATGGAGGTCAACTGTGGCTTTTGAAAAGTGTATCTGGTTCATAATTCTATCCTTATTCAACGATGGCTTTCCCCGATCTGTGGTGATCTTTATGAATTCTCGGTTTATTCCTACTAGTCTATCTACTCCTGCACAGAGATTGCGGATTTCAGATACTAGGGTTTGATAATAATTCTTCACACTCAGTAAGGAGAATCCTTGCCTCTCTCCTCGTCTATGTTCTTTTAGAATGAACACATTCAGTTCTTTATCAGACCTCTCATGGATTCACTTTTGATTCACATGTATCTTTAATTCTTCAGGGTCACTTATTTTAGGTGTTTATTGTCTCAGCAGCATATGAACTTTGTGCCATAATAAAAATATGTCCCTAATAAATGAATTTAATTTTTTTACATTTATTAAGATGCTGACATGTTAGAACGCATTTCTACAGTTCCTGTTTGGGATGTGTGAATGTGATTGCAGTTTTACGTCTTTGCTTCCTTTGTTTTCTTTTACACTTTCTATCACAGTGAGACGTCTTTAATAAATCCTGTTTTGCTGGTCACATTTTAGAAGCTGAAGATGAATTTAGCTAACCACATTTCTACAGAATCTAAAATATTCAATGCATTTTTCTTCTTAGCAAGTCAAGAATCTTAAGCTTTAAGCATATTTTGAAAACACAACACTTTACATGAAATTAATGAGAATAATAATTCTATTAAAAGATAAACAAGGCATTATTATTATTATATTTAAAGTCACTGGTTATTTAACTTCTGTACCTGCTAGTTTTCCCTGTCTTCCAGACATTTCTACAGTTCTTCCTCACCGTAAGAACCTGTCTACAGCTTCAGTGCAGACCAGTAAGAGGCAAATTCTTATCTTTGAGTCATAAAATATCCTTGCCTTGCCCTTATTATTGAAACTATTGAGATATAATTTATTATATCTATTGTAGATAAATAATTCTAGATTGATAGTCCTTGCCAACACTTAGAAATATCTTTTGATATTTACAGTGCTCTCTTTGATGTCTTGCAACACCCTTACTGAATTTATTTTTTCTTTGTTATCCAGCACTTTATTCTTGCCGAATTTCTCAGTAATAATTTACAATTTATCATTGTATATGTGTGTATGTGTGTGTGTGTAATCTAACGTATAATCTCTTCATTTAAGTTTCATTTAAATATCTACAGGTGTTTTTGTTAGGATTTCAAATTGTTTTATCTTCTAAAAGTATCAACTTACTGGGACCAGCAGATGGCATAATGGTTACATCACTGGACTCCCACATAATCAACTGTGGTTCAAGTCCTGGACTGGTGGCTTAAACTTCAACATGCACCTGCATGTTGGCCAAGATACCGAGAGGAGTATGAAGGAGAAGGGATTAAGCCATGGCCACCCCCGTCCCCGTGGGAGGGTGATTTCTCACATTCTGTCTCTGTCTCTCTAGCAATTATATGTGCCCTATAGCGAAAAAGTATCAACTTATTTCTTACCTAATTTGTCCTGACTTCATTTTGTGTTTTTGTTTTATATTAGGCCTTCTTTTACCTATGTGACAACCATAAATGCATAAACTGTTTAACAATTTTCATACCTTTTCTTTCATGTTATTTCTTCTAGAAGATAATGCCTGCCCTTATGTGTGTATGTACTGTAGTGTTGCTGGGTGTCTGTGTGTACCTGTGTGTCTGAGAGGGGCTGGCGAGTGGTGCGTGTGTCTCCCCACTTCCCTAGACTTACACGGACTGCCCTGGGCTTCTGCCTTGTCACTACACTGAGAGCACTGTGCGTTCAGTCAATGAGCAAGGGCTTACCTTTCATGACCACAAGTTAGATGTTTTCAGTATCAGTCTCTTTCAGAACAAATGTTTATCAAAGCCACATTACTGGCCAGTCTTTTTCCCTACTCCAGTTGATAACATTTTGGCATCTGGACTTGAAGTTTGGTTGGGCGCCAAAGTATGCCCTCGCAGGGAGGATTGTCTCTGCCCTGTTACCTGAAAGCTCCCTCCAGCTGCCTTATCTGCTCCCTGGAGATCCTAGGCTTTGGCAAACTACCCCACCTGCTTCCCTACAAAGTTATGGCTCTTTGAATTCCCCCTTTCAAGTTTTATCTGTTATTGCTATTTCTTTTATACTTTGGAATAGCCTCAAAGGACAAGCAGGAAACAAGTATGTTGTGTTTTATTTGGAAGTTGCTGGAACAGCCTGGAGCATGACGTGATTCATCTGCTCTTTGGACTTGTAAAGATGTAGCAAAGAGCAACTCTTTTTTGGGTAGATCAAAAAATAAATTCAAGAACTGTCAACAATTCAAAAATCAAATCAGTATCATAGAAATAGCATTTATAAGCCATTTAATGAGTACATATATCTTGAAACCATTTGCTTTTTTGAATATGCTTAGATAGTATTTTCATTAACTTTTTTCATGATAAAAGTAGATAAGCTTTTTTTTTCCTGTGCATTCATAACTTCTATCAAATGCAAATATGAAGGCAAAATGCTAATATATGTGCTATAAGGATAGAGCTGGGGCTTCACTATGAAATACAAGAGAGAGAAAAGAAAAACATGCCAAAGGAGATTTTTCTAAATATCAAGGAAAGAGTTGACACATTGTTATTCTATTCATACACTCACAGAAATACTTTAGTAGAGAAAATTGATAACATTTTCAAATCATTAATTCATCAGATTTGCCATCCTGTAGATAATTAAAAGTCTACACTCAGGGGGGTTATATACAAGAAATTTCTTTTTAAAAGATATCTCTTTAGTTGCACTGATTTTCAATTAATAAATTTAGGTAGGTGTCAATGTAAGTCAGTCTCATGAAACATGCAAAACTAGTATTTTATATTTGAAAGACACCTTACAATGTAGAGAGCCTAGAGACTTTTTCATAGAGGAGAAGAATCATATGATAAACTGAATTATGATGATACATGACTAATTACTTCTAGTGATGTCTAGAAGACGTATAGATATGTTTAAGGGAACAGATCTAAACATACAATTTCCTAATTTCCAGGGTTTGTCTCAAGTTTTGAGTTGAAGTTTCTGCCATGGTCTGAATGTTTTTATTACTCCCAATTCAATTCATATGTTGAAATTCTAGTTCTCATAGTGATGCTATTAGGAGGTGGGACCTTCAAGAGGTGATTAGGTCATGAGGTTGAACACATCAGAGTGAGTTTAGTGCCCTTATGTGGGATGCCCAAGAGAAGTTCTTTGCTCTTTCCATTGTGTAAAGACGCAGCCAACAGGTGTCATCTGAGAGCTAGAAAGTAGGCCCTCACTCAATATCAGATCTGCCTTACCTCGGACTTCCCAACCTCCAGGAATAAATGTGGCATTTATAACCTCCGCAGTTAGGGCATTTTGACATTTTACCATGGGAGCCCAAATACACTGCGACAGGTTCTAACCACGCTATTGTTCTAGTATTATCTAGAAGATGTAGAAGAAAGATTTCCAGATAGAGAAAACAGGAAAAAGCTGCTGGTGTTTTGGCCCCTTACCTGCCTAATAATGTACTTTATTACTGAATATTTCTATAATGGCATGTCCAAAGCACATCATTTTCTTATTGTGATTCTCGTTGTGAAAATGACTTTATACACAAAAGATCGGCCACATTTTGGCAGTTTATTATCCCAACGTTAAGTTTAGCTGTATTTCCTCAATGTTCAAGACTTTGTCAACTTTTCTATCTGAAGAAGTAATTAGTTCTGTTCAAAGCTGCATCATAAACACAAAGTTTAATCCTTTGGATATGATAATGGTAGCTTGCTGAATATCATTTTTAAGCTGTAAGATAGTATCTCCAGATAACACACATGAAATTTAATATTGCCAAACAAATCTCTGCAAATTGTCATACTCTTTACAAAAATAAGTGGGAAAACTTTGATAATATGCACGATATTGCAAACCAAGTTTTTAATTAAAGCATGGTATGAAAGTACTAATAAAAAATAAAATGGAAACATTATTTACAGTCTGCCCCAGAAAAGAGAAATATTGCCCTGTAATTGTGAAACCTTTCAAAAAATATATAAAAAAATGTTTCTTGGCCATAGGAATAAAACTAGTCCTATGAAAGACAGACTGTATGCTCCCACTCGTATATACGCAATGTCTGTGCCCTATAGCAGAAACTGAAGGCTGGATGGTAGAAGAACTATGAGACCACTGCGGAAAGCAGAGAGAGTCGGGAGGTCACAGGAGGGGGTAATAGGCAGAAAACAGGGGGAGACACATTTAATTGACACTAGATGAAAAATTATTTCTCATGATAATGTACAGGATAATGTCTTTGTCTTGACTGGTACGCACTGTATTCATGCTAAAAAAATCATGTTTCATACACTGTGAAGATGTCTGGCGACTAAATGTAAATAATACATTTTTAAAAATAACAAAAAAACACATGTCAGGTCATTGCTCCCTGTTTTAAGCAAAACATGAAGGAGAAAATACCCTCCCCCATTTGCCTTACATAACGATTTCATGTTAATTAAATAATCTGTTTTATTTTTTTATGCAAATGCTAAATGTAATTAAATCCTTTTTCCAAATTGTATAGCTTTAGGAAAAAATTCAAAAAAACCCATGAAGGGGTGAACGGAGGGCTTAATCAAACAAAACCATCATTTTCGTTTAGATTTGCTTACAAGATGTAAAATGTAGCAACATGCAAATACTGTAGCTATATTTTAAGAAGACAACACAGTGAGATTACAAATATAAAGAATTCTAACGAACCTGGAGGCATAAAGTCCACACAGGTACTGAACGTTTTTCCTTTTGTGAGATCACCCTGCCATTTTAAGCAGCAAACTGAAGGTCTTGGATAATAATAGTATTCTGCTATTCCCAAACATGAGACAAAAAGTTTAGGAAAAACATCATCTGTATGTAAGAGCTGAAAACTTTCTCTTTGTTTTCCATTCTTACTGTCTCTCTGGGTTCACCCTTAGGATGGAGGAGGACTATTCTCAAAACCATAGGTGTACTATTACCTGTACAGAATGTTTCATTATAACTATAAATTCATCCGTCATCAAGTGCATAATAAATAGCTTCATGGGTTTGAAAATTACAGCCTTCCAAACCAAGCTCAATCAAGCCTGAACACTGTAAGCACTTTTTTATGTAGCTGATTGGGAAAGGGCATGGACAAAATATCCACGACCTATGTAAACAGAGGCTTATTATCCTAGCAACCGTATTTTTTTCAAATGACTAATAAGGTGCATTAAACAAGAAAAGGCTCTGAGTGAATGCAATGTTTTTCATTCCTAGCTTTCTGTGTTGATAAGCTGCATTCGTTCAAAGAGAACTGAAGACAAAGCCCTTCTAGGTTGGTCATGACCCACAGAGTTAATCGAAGAATAACAATAACTAACGTTGGGACCAGTAGATGGCATAATGGCTACATTGCTGGACTCTCATGTAGTCAACTGCAGTTCAAGTCCCGGACCCAGTGGCTTAGACTCACACCGGGTGCATGTGTGTGTGTGCTCAAGATCCCAAGAGGAGAATGGAGGAGAAGGGATTGCAGCGTGACCATCCCCCCTGGGGGGTGATTTCTCGCTTTCTGTCTCTCTGTCTCTCTCTGTCTTTCTGGCAAGTGCATGCACCCTATAGCAAAACCTCTCAAAAAAAAAAAAAAAG
>NW_006160006.1:4820408-4872010 GCF_000334495.1 Tupaia belangeri chinensis | reverse complement strand
TCTCGCTTTCTGTCTCTTCTCTTCTCTCTGTCTTTCTGGCAAGTGCATGCACCCTATAGCAAAACCTCTCAAAAAAAAAAAAAAAAAGCAAAAAACAACAACAAAAAAAAAAAAGAAAAAAGAAAACAATAACTAACATTTGCTTATTCTAAGTTTTCTATATTAAGTGGCTTACATGGATAATTCGATTGAATCTTACGGCAAAAACAGCCGAGATTTAGAACTGTCCGAGATTTGCAGAAGATCATCTTACTGACAAAAGGTTTGGGTCCTTGTCATTAAATCAAGCAGTTCCAATTAATTAGCGATCACTGTAAAATGGACACTGGCTATATGCCTTTCACATGCTCACTTTAACAAAACTTTCATAATATGGACACGGTGTGCAGCATTAAATGCACCAGTGGCAGGGCAGGTGTTTTCCACGCATCCTCACGTGAAATACTCCAAAGAGCTAAAGGACCCTCTCCATTAGTGTGCATGTGTGTGTCAGTCTCGACAGCAGTAGCTTTAAACCACGCTCCTCACTGGATATGTGAATAACGTTAACTAGAAAGGAAAATTACACTTAAACAAACATAATTCTAGAGAGCCACTTTTTTGTTATTATTATTATTTAAAAAGTATTTTAGACAGGTGTCATGCCATGATCCTCCTGCCCTACCTCCCAGCTAGGGCCACAGCCAGGACCACAGGGGCATGCCACTGCACCCTGATCTTTGCCAGACAGGGTTCTACCATGTTGTCAGGCTCAGGTGTCTGAGTCACGGGATTCTGGCTGAGTGTCACTCACCCTCCCACGTGGTCCCAGCCGGTGGAGCGCAGTGTCGTAGCAGCAATTACCACCAAGGATGGTCCTTGAGAACCACATTTTTTAACCCCCAAACGTATCCCGCGTGCAACCACATTATTCAACCTAGGACATGACTAAACGACTAACATCATGCTCCTTGCCAATGTGGTGGTCCTGACGGGTTTTTGTGCCCTATCTGCTGTGTTAACCATGTTAGAACCCCATTAGAAGACCAAAGAATGTGTTTGAATAAGCATGAACAAATTACTGAACGCACTCCTTAAGCTGAATAGAGTTAGAGTCCTGGATACCACTTGAGGACTTTGTTCAAAGGATGTGATTTCTCCTTGGAGAGAGAGAGCTAGCGGTGAGCTGCTGCAAAAGCTCTGAGAACACTCAGGGTTAGATGTATGAATGTGCTGCATTCGTATTTGTATGTTTCTGCTAATACAGTGAAAAATACGAATTGTGGTTATAATAAAATCAAGGCTGCTTGAAATAACAAACAAGTGAATTTTAAACTGTGGGGACTCTTTGGCCACTTAGGAACAAGTTCATTGATCTCTAAAATTGCCCATCTGGTGGCTTCTTTCAATTGCAGTCACATTCCAGAAGATACACTTTGGTCCTCTGGAGGATGTAGCTAAACGGCTCACCTCTATTTACAGAGATTATAGTAATCGAATGTTACAATGATATAAAATTATTCGTGGAATTGGAGAGCACCTCCAGCAACAGGGGCTTCTCACTGAGCAAGGATCCCTGGGTGGGAAGGACACCAGCAGCATTGGGATGAAAGTCAAAGCTTCAGGAACAAAGCGAGGGCCTGGCGGCATCTGCACGACTCTGTACCTGTTTCCACCTCGCTAACTCTCGGTGCCTTTGCCCTCTTTTGCCCTGCTCTCAGACCAGCGAGTGCCCACCTGCCGGCAGGTATGTGATTTGGATGGGTAAGAGAATTGTGGGAGAGGGTATTGTAAAGGTCGCTATGCCAACCAAAGAGATTCCAATCTCAGGAGTCTGAAATGGGGTCCCAGGGGAGCCTAGTGCAGGTGGCCCAGCCCAACCTTGTGGTCTGCTGCTCGGCGCGGCTGTGCTGGGTAAGTAGGAACTGCAGACAGTGAGTGGAAATGCGTACACCAAGGTCCTGCAGGGCATCTGGGCGATGATGCTGCTTCCTCGGATGCAATCCCAGGAACAGAGTGGGATTCAGGACCCGAACACTGGTTTTGTCCTCTACTTCAACAAGGCAAAAAAGAACTGTTATCTGAGTGAGGGCACTTCAAAAGTTCATGGGAAACGTGTCTTATGGAAAAACTATGCATGGATTCCAAAAAATATTTTGCACCAAAATACACTTGTACATTAATTCCATGTTTCTGTAAACTTTTTGAGGTGTCAGTGTGTAAGTATGATCATTTATAGGGTAGAGGCGGGGGTGGTGGGGGCGCGGTACAGGAACTTCAGTGCTCCAGCAGAGGCAAAATGGGTCACACTTTGGAATTTAAAAATCCAACCCGACCTGAAATTACAAGTGGTATAAAAAATACCTCCCTTGTAAATTACTCCTCGCAGCTTGGCCATAGTGGGGTCTTTGCTATAGGTGAGCTTCGCGATGATCTTCAGAGGCATGAGAAGCAAGAAAACCGCCTGCATCTACCTTTCTCCCTGGTTTTGCCCTCTGCTCTCTGGGAAGCGCTACTCCATCTCATCTCCCAGAGGAGGAAGCCACTGGCCTGAAGATTGTCAACCCATCAATTCTTCCCTATTTATTAAATGATTACAATGAGTTTCTTTGTTTAATCTGACCATTGCATATTATAAAAAATTATTGTCAAAATCATTTTCAAGCGTAGCAGAACGTGGTGGTGGGACTGTAACTCTGTCGACCGCTCAGAAGCTTGCGGTGGTGGACAAGCTAAGTATTTTCACAGGCACTTGAACTTATAGCAAGATTTGTCATTCTAAATAACACGACACAGAGGTAAGTCCTTCTCCAAGGCCACAGACAGGAAGTTACAGGGTCCTCCTACCAACGCAGTCTGGAGGCTCCCACCCCTATTCTCCACAGCACACCAAACAGGAGAGGTGAGCTGTCACCACCACTCACGCATGGCTTCCCTCTGCGCGCCGTCCCTCTTCCCACAGGAGTCCATGCATAGTTGGTTTCTTTTTTTCCTTGCTTTGCTTTGCTTTAGCCATTCTATGTGACATCTTACTCTAATATAACTACCAGTAACACTCGCACAGTATAAAATACACCCCTGTCTCAGACTAGTCTGTGAGCCCACTGGTGCCAGTCGCAGGTGGGGCCTCATCGCATGTTTAATAAGTGAGTGAGTGAAGCTCTATGGCAGGTGGGCAGGTAGCTCTCTGGACATGGCAAAGCTTTCCAAATCTTACCACTGGTGCCACAGCAGGCCGCCCCTTTCTTCTGTTTCTGGGTCTAAGGAAGACCAGGGAAGCAGCATTAGCATGACAAAGGTCAGAGACCATCTCCTGCACTGACTGAGAGCTCCCCCTTCCTCTTGGTCGGATGTACTCCACCCTGGTCCCCAGTGCCACTGGGCTGCTCCCTGAGGGGCTCAGCTGCCTCACTTCCCTCTTCCAGACTCAGGACTGCGGGGACAGGCCAACCCAGCCTGAGAGCTGGGCACCAGTGATCCAGGCCCACCGCACGCCTGTTGGGGGTGCTTTTGCTGTTTTTCTTCCAATCTCAAGACCAAGACTGGATCATTGTCATGGTTTCCTAGAGTTCAAAATTCTGATTTGAACTCCCGTTACCCTTCCTCTTTTGTATATCCAGTTTCTTTTCTCTCCTGTCCATCTCAGGGCTGAAATGTTGAGAAATAAGAATAATCCAGGAAATTTTCAATGTGGCGGAACCTCAGGCCAGGGAGGATTGGTGGAAATGCACTGGGTAAGAATGATTTTAGTAGAAAGACCTAGGGGTATGGGCAGTAACTCAAAGTAGGCCAACCCAGCCTGAGAGCTGGGCACCAGTGATCCAGGCCCACCGCACGCCTGTTGGGGGTGCTTTTGCTGTTTTTCTTCCAATCTCAAGACCAAGACTGGATCATTGTCATGGTTTCCTAGAGTTCAAAATTCTGATTTGAACTCCCGTTACCCTTCCTCTTTTGTATATCCAGTTTCTTTTCTCTCCTGTCCATCTCAGGGCTGAAATGTTGAGAAATAAGAATAATCCAGGAAATTTTCAATGTGGCGGAACCTCAGGCCAGGGAGGATTGGTGGAAATGCACTGGGTAAGAATGATTTTAGTAGAAAGACCTAGGGGTATGTTCAGTAACTCAAAGTAATCAATTTTAAAATATGGGATTTCACTCCCCCCAAAGTTTCCCATCTCAGAAGGGACACTTCTCTCTGTAATTGGCGAGCCAGGTTTAGGCTGGCAATTACACTATTTTCTATTGAACAACATGGGAGACCACCCGAGAATATTTCAAAAAACCTTTTAATTTCCTTATGAAAGTTATCTGGGGGGAAAATAAAACTTCGTACCTCATTGGCTTCCAAGGAGGAAACTAATGAATTAACCCTTTCTCGTTGAACTCCTGGGGATGGAAATTGCATCGTCACATTCGCAGGCTGGACTGGGGCCTGAACTGCGGAGGGATCACCCCACACGGTCCTCAGAGGGGCTATTCTAATGGAATGGAATCAGGGTGGCCGATCTCATTTCCCATAAATGTTCACAGCTCATCTCGTGGAATGGCTGTGTTCACCAGCGTGGATGTTTACAAGCAGCGCTAACACGGGGAACTTGCACAAGCAGCCAATGCAGTCCTTTTCTTCTCTCGTTAACTGGGCTTGTTATTACAGTTCCCTCAATTTCCTGGAGGATTCATGAACATAATCATTTCAGCTGCTAAACTGGTGGGAATTGAAGCTATTCTACATTTTGAAAGCATTAGCATGTGCCGACTTGGAAACGACAGAAATGAGTGCTCTGCTCTTCACTCTGTGCGCTGCTCCCCACCCGTGGCCTGGTGGGTCCGACGGCAGCAGCCTACCTGTGGGCTTTGGCAGTTACCTGCTTAATGAGGTCATTACGGAGCCAATCAGAATAATGAAATCCTCAAAGTGGATGGACTCAAGTTTTGTCAGGGGTATTACATATTTAAATACGTTTGTTAAACTCTATGCTTATCATACTATTAGCCTATAAATGTCATACCTCAGTGTCTCTTATATTGAAAATACAATTAGTAATTCATTTCAACAAAGTGGTTTACGTTTTTTACATGAAACACTGTGTTTTTTTCTTATTATAACATCACAGCCATTTATAAAATACGCAAGAGAAAAAACATAGTAAAAATTACAACAGCCAAGAGGTCATAATGCTTAACATGTTTCTTTAAAACTAAAACCACTGCTGTCTTTGCTTGCTTGTTTAAGCTTCTTTCTTCTCTTCCTGTCATGAATTATAGAGAGAGGTACCCATGACAGGACCTCACATGTCATGACTCTCTCTCAGCCTTCAGCCAAACAGGAGCACAGGCACCCCCTGCCCCCTGCCCCACTTAGGTCAACCCAGGATTCAAGCCTGGAGACTTCCTTTAGCTCAGTTATGTGCACCCAATGGCTGGGACAATTTTGGTATACTTCATCTTTTCCTTAAACATATAACCTATAATTAATGCCTTATAGTTCAATATGATAGGAATTTGGAATTGAATTTGATCAATTTCTTTCCCATTTCAAAAAAAAAAAGAAAAGGTGTGTGTGTGTGTACACAAAATCCTGAAAGGATGGAGAAACTGAAGAAAAGAGGTTGCAGTGTGATCATGCCCCACTGGGGAATGCACCTTCTCTTTCTCTCCAGCTAGTGCACACACACACACCAATACTTTTTTTTTTTTTTTTAATGGGCACGACCTGAGACAAACCTCCAACATTTTACTGAAGTCTCTCATAGCCAATGAGAAGCATTATAAAAGCAGAAATTTTAAGAAAGTAAAAAACATTCATACACATGCCAAAATCCATGGACGCTCACACACACACACACACACACACACACACACGCTAAAATCTATGGATGCTCAAGACTCTAAAACTAAATATTTGTATGCAACCTATACACATACTCTCGTATACTTAATATCATCTCTACATTACTCTGTAGTACCTAATACAAAGTGAATGCTATGGAAATATGAGTAGTAGTGATACAGTATTGCTTAGGGAATGATGACAAGAACAAAGTCGCTACATGTTTTTGTACAGGTGGGACCATAGTGGGACTAACCACACAGAACTTTTGAGCATTTATGGAAGATTTTCCACCTAGGATTGGTTGAGTCCAGCAAATGACAAGAGCACAGCTAGAGGGCTGTCTGTACACATACCATAACCTTCCAACCCTTGCATGTACTAAATAATGGAAGAAGTCCAAAAGGCCAGTTCTGCTGTGAACTGGAGTCCATTTCAAAGAAAGCACAGTACAATAAAAAGAATCTTCTGAGTGACAGAATTTCAATTAAGTAATTGAAATCATCAATGTGGGTAGTATCTGTCAAAACTTACCACATTTACAGCTTAAAGGGCAAACACACCAATACCAGTGTTTATCTCAGTGCATGCAAATACCATTCACTGGGCAAAATTCAAGATCATGTGTGATAAAACACTTTCAGTAAGTTATAAGGGAACTGCTTACCTTGAAAAAGGGTACCTCTTTTGAAAAAAAAATCAAGACTATCATACTTATTGACATAATATTCAAAATACCAGCAACAAGGGAAAATACTCACCATTATCCACTCTACTTAGGAGAGTACTAGAGCCCATGTAAAGCTTAAAAAATTAGAAATAAGTTGAAATCAATGAAGCAAAACTGTTTATTTTAGATGAAGTGATTATTTATACAAAAATCTCCAAATTCATTTTTCTTACTAAAGTAAATAAGAGTTGTTGAACCAAAAGAGAGAGAGAAAAAGAGAGAGAAATACATAGAACAATTACCAAACTTTAGGCTACAATATTCAATATGAAAATACAAATAAGATCAACCCAAGAAGATCTTCTCCAAGACACATTATAGCCAGATTGACCAAAACCACAAAGACTAGACACTCAGACTGGCAAGAGAGAAATGTCATGTTACCTACAAAGGATATCCCAACAGGCTAACAGCTGGTCTCTCATTGGAAACAATGCAAATAAGGAAAGAATGGGAAAATATATTCAAAGTGTTGAGTGAAAAACAATTTCAACCAAGAATACAATACCCAGCAAAATTTTCCTTCATATGGGGAGAGAAGACAAGAACATTCTCAGATAAACAAAACCTGAAAGAATTTACCAACACCAGACCAGCTCTCCAAGCAGTTCTGAAGGGAGTGCTATCCCAGGAAAACTAAAGTCAGACACACAGAAGTAAGAGTTCTAAAACAGCTAAGAAAATGGCCAGCTTAAGGGTAGGGACAATTACAGAGTTGAATGTTATCTTCCGAATTTAAACGGAGAGATTGGACCACAGCAGAAGATAAAGTACATGAGTTTGAACTGGTGAAATAGAATTTTATGACTTTTAACTAAAACATTACTGACCTTCTATGCTTTGTTTTCCAGTGTTAAGAAGTCTTGTCTTTTCTTAAGTTGTGGACAGGTCTATACCTACTATTCAAACAGAATCCTAACCTGTTTCCTAGCTTTAAGTATTAAAGCAAAGTTCTCTTAGCATGTTTTGATTTTCATTTATTAAAGCTAAAACTGCCTTTCTTGAAATTAAAAAGTATATTTAAAAAAATACCTACTTGGTAACCACAGTAAGCTATATAGCCTATGTGCTATCTTATAGTATATTCATTCTATCCACAGAGTTTCATGTTTAAAGTCAACTTTTGTTCACAGATATGTATATATCAGCTGAACTTACTATTGAAAGTATTTAGATTAATTAAGACATTTTGTGAATCAATACAATGTGGGAAAGAATAAAGGAATGGAAAGCAACTGCAGAAACCAGAGACAGGGTGGGAAAAGGATGGGAAATGGCAGAGCATGAGAAATAAGGGAGAGTGTGTACATGTGTGTGTATATATATATATATATATACACACACACATACATACAAGAAACATACACACACACACACACATACACACATACAAGAAATGAGAAATGGAGAATTATTTGTTGACAATAACATGTATGTTTAAACCACTCTACAGTGTATTCTGGCTGAAAAATCACATTTCGTATGTCGTGGTGATGTCCAGTGAAAGTATGTAAAATAAATGAAAATAAATTTTAAAAATTAAAATAATAGATAAAGAAAATATTTTTTGCAAAATTTACATTTAGGCTATCAATAAAGATACATAGATGTGAGCCCTTCAAGGAAAAAAAAAAACATTTTAATGAAAACATAAGCAAGATTTACATAGATGGAATAATTGCCCAAATTTAAAGTGAGTACTTTCAATCATAAACGTATCAAACTGAGTTTACAGAATCAGCATAATTCCAATTAAAATCCCAATGAGATTCTGTATAGAACTTAATAAGCTCGGGACCAACAGTTGGCATAATGGCTATGTCGCTGGATTCCCATGTAGTCAACCACAGTTTGAGTCCCGGATCTGGTAGCTTAACCTCACGCCAGACATGTGTGCATGTCCGTGTGTGCCTAAGACTCTGAGAGGAGAATGGAGGAGAAGGGATTGTGGCATGGCCATTCCCCCTGGCGGGTGATTTCTCACTTTCTGGCTCTCTCTGTCTTTCTGGCAAGCGCACATGCCCTATATCAAACCCCCAACACCACCACCACCAAAAAAAAGAACTTAATAAGCTGACTTCAAATTGCATATGGGAGAAAAAAAGGGTCAAGAATGTCTGAGAAAGTCCTGAGGAAGGATTAGATGGGGGTCTTCTCAATAAGATTTCGGGACATATTTTGATGAGACTGTGGCACGAGTGTGTGTGTGTGTGTGTGTGTGTGTGTGTGTACATATATAGATAATACATGCAACACTGGCTGGAAGATAGTAGCAGCATACAGAAAAGTTCATCTTGGGGGACCAGACTCTGCACATAAATGGCAAAAGATGACCTACTTGCTCAACAAAGTACACTAGGAAAATGAGTAGTCATATGACAACAAAATGAGATATTTATATCTGCCACACACAGAGGACAAAATCCAATTTATGCTTTTTATCTACGAAAGGTAATATTATATAACGTTCAAAAGACAATACAGGAGAATTTTCAAGTTTGTGTAAGGAAGAAATTCTTAAACATGATACAAAGACACAAAGTAGAAAGCAAAAGATTGCAGATTATATTTTGACCAAAGAGAAGAATTTCACTAACCATCTAACAATGCATAGAACAACCCACACAATGAAGAATTACAGACCCAGAATTTCAACAGTGCCAGATGTAGGAAACCCTTTTAAGAAACCTTGTTTTGAAGTGTGAAGCAAAGAAGACCTTGCAATGGAGGCTAAAAAATACACGACTGAGGGTCAGGAGGAAAAGTGTGAAGCAAAGAAGACCTTGCAATGGAGACTAAAAAATACACGGCTGAGGGTCAGGTGGAGAATGAGATTGTGGAAACCTCAAAGGCAAGTGTAGAAAATACTTGGCGGGTGAGGGAGTGACCAGCCATGGCAAACCACTAATGATCCAAGCAAATTAAGAACTTAGCACGGACCGAGGCATTCAGTACTGCAGAGGTCATGGCTGACCTTCCCAGGCATAGACGTCTGTCTGTTAGGAAGAGTAGGTTCTAGAGAGAACGTGGAGAGAGAAATTTGAGAGACTGGGTGGAGTCAGCACTTAGAGGGATTTTTGTCATAAAATAAAGGAGAGCAATGGAGGATTGCTGGGAGGTCATGGGAGACAAGAGCTTTGCTTGAGTTCAAAGATGGGGGAAATGGCGCCATGCTTCCAGGCTGATGAAAGTGGCCCAGTGCAGCAGAACAGATCGATGAGGCAGAAAAGAGAAGCACCCTGGAGGAATGCCCTTGAGTAGCTAAGGGAAGATGGAGATGTAACTGGAATATCCCCCAGACTCTTTTAGAAAAGTCAGAGAGGAAACGGCAAGCCCTCTCAGTCATACCTGTATGAAGTTTATTTTGACTTCGCCAGTTATTAGCCAAGTGACTTTCGCCTTAAAGTTATTTAAATTCTAGCTTTCACTTAGGAAAGTATGTCTTCACATGAGGATGTTTTAAAAATTAAATAAGATGATGTATGCATAATACATAACAGGTTACTTTTACCTACACCAGGCTTTCAAATAATGACAAATGTTAGTATGATAATGTTTAAAAGTTAATTTCTTTTATGAGAGAGAGAGAAAAAAGAGAGAATGAGAGAGAAAGGAAAGAAAACATTGTGACAGGGGTCCCATGCTCCTACCCTCCCCCAGCCTTCCCAGAATCTAGGATCATGGGCGACCACATGTCCAGCACGCACACGTCAGTCTGGGGACACGCTCCCATCTGCCACATGGATCCCAGCATCTCAGAGCATCATGCTACTGCTGTGCATGCCTGGGTCGATATTACGATATTTTTTCTTTTCATGAGAAAAGAAACCACTTCATCCTTGAAGTATTCTCTGATTTTATCATTATTTAAAGCTTCAAATTTAATGTCTACAGTTGCCTAGCAATTTCTTAAATTATGATACTTTCTGCTACAAAAAAAAAAAACCCGCTGCAGATAGACAATAAATGGAAAAATTAACTCAAACAACACTTCTACTTCTCTTCATAATTAACCATCAGCAACTTATATTTAATTGGGTCATTTTGTTTCATGTATCAGTGATCCCCCCCAAAATTACATTTAAAAGTTATTGACTTTATCCTGATTTGTATTTAAAGCATTTGTGCAGGACTTCTAAATTTAAATACATTTAATTTCACTTAATTCCATGTTATTTTAGTATTCTAATTATGAATTTATGTTATCACTTACCAGTGTTCCTCATATAATTTAAATCTGAGAGTAGATAATTGTTTTCAAGATCAGGATTTGTACCAAAGACAATCTTTCAGATGTTGAGTTGTCAACATAATTGTTAATGCTCTATGCTAATTGCATATATAATTGGCATCATTACCACTTCCAATGTCCACAGCATATTATTTTCTTCATGCTTTTCTCCTCTTACTGCAGCCATTACTAGGCCTCCACAATTGCTATGTGCACATGTTTTAGGGTACCCAAATATTTAAATTACTACACAGCATTTAAAACCCTCAGGCTAAGAATCTCACATCTCAGTAGCGAAGGTGACAGTGCACCTGACCTCAGTGCACACACATACACCCCAGGAGAAGCAGGTGTTTCTGGGCAGAACTCTCACTGAAGTGTCTTGTTTTCTTTCAAGATTACACAATGGAGTACACACGTTACTGTTTCTCGTGATATTGCATATGTTAGACTCAAAATTCTTTATTGGGAAAACTCAGCCCATTGAACCTCCCAGGGTGATGCCCCAATTTCAGAGGTTCCGTAATTATGTCTGAAACAAAACCCGCTGGCAGAGTCTGAAGCTTCGGTTGTCGTGCCCTGAACGGAGGGTATGCAGTGAGGAGCCTTCAGTGGCCTCAGTGGGAAAAGGACTTACAGTGGCTGGTCTGCAGGAGATAAACAAAACGCATTCTAATGTGATCCAAAGTTAATGAACTTTCAAGCATGCAGGAAAGGAACAAAATTCAAATGCACACATCAGTGATTTATGTAGCTATAACTTAATTATTTGGGAGGAATTTCCATTTGTGTTATATGCTCTATTATCGATGTAACTCAATTGGATTGCCTTCTTATATTTGCATTTTAATGCACTAAGAGGATTTAATTTGAACTTTTCTCCCACAAGGCTATTCCAAATGGAAATTTATTTCAAGCTACTATTTGAGCTGTATTCCATTCATTACAATTCAACATGTCAGAGTATGCCATGCTGCATCCAATCACTCAAATGTGAGCGAGTGATTAGTACGAAATCAAAGTCAACTTAATTCTTTAAACAACCTTGTCAGTTCTAGAGGATGACACTAAATACAAAGTCAGGCTTCTGGGTGATGAGGTTGTGAACATCAAAAACATCATGATTCTTTTGAGAAATTGATTTCACAAATATAATGATCAATAAGGAAAAAGTAGATGCATATTATAGCAAGGAACCAACACGGAAAAGCAGGAAGAATTAAGTAAAATATGGTACATACATAGTACTGGGACCTCATTAGTTATGCTCTATTTTCAAACATCTATTTTTGGTTTTGGCATTGACTTATATATTTTTTCTAAAGGTATATACTTTAGAATGTAAAGCTAATTCTAATTGACAAACATCTAATATTCTTTTATAAATAATAAACTAAGAAGTGAGAATCCTCAAAAATAATTAAAAATAAGTTTCCATATTATACAATAGAATGCCAAATAAACACACAGTCTATCTCAGCACATACATGCACATACATACTCATGTTACACAAATGCAAATCTATACAGGCATCTGCATTCAGAAAGCTAGTGATAAACATAGGAAATTTGAGAGCTATTTTTTCATAAATAATGAAAGAAACATTTGACTATTTCTTGTAAATGAGTTTAAGAAATAAGAATCAAAATATATATTTAAAAAGAGTGAAATATGGTATTTATAGTCAAGCTTGTGGGGGTTACGTAACAATTTCAAAATCTCAGGAACCTACTTTTTTTAAGTGTGTTTCTTGCCTGTGATACACGTCCACTGATGGTTGGCGGAAGGAAAATCTTTTCATGGAGGTATCTGAAAACCTATGGAAGAGCCCCTGATCTTGTGAGTTTCTTCCCAACCGAGACGTCAGGACATGCCGTAGGGAGGGAGGAAACAGCAAATCAGCAGAAGCCCTCCAGCCGTCCAGGTGACATGGCCCGTCTCTACTCTCCTCCCACCAGTGAAGTCCTGTGTCCGTGACTCCGAGACAGCACAGTGGTTCTGTGTGCTCATTCAGCGAAGAGGACCAGGAGCGCGGGTGAGCGCGCATTCCCGTCATACTTCCAAAGCTGTGGTGTTCTGGACATCCTAATGCGTATTGTATGATGGTTCTACAAGGCTGGTGGGGAAACTCTTACATGTCCTAAATTTTTAAACAAGTGATTTAAGTGCAATTTTATTTTTTGCACTTAATTTCTGTGACTATATCTGGAAGTGATCATTTTTTACTTAAGAACAAATAAATATGCTAAAAATACTTCCGTTTCATTATAGTCATTCATATTTTGATCTTTTATTATCAAAACATTCCTAATTTGATTTTTTCTCACTTATATGGCATAATAGTGATGAAAATAAATAATAATGGTTTTCTAGAGTCTAGAGCTTAGGCCATTAAGTACCAATTTCTCCTAACACCATGGAAAACTGTATACTATGTCCTATATATCTATTTTTATGTATGTATATTTAATGAATATTTCCCCCTTATTTGAAAGACTTATGAAGCTTTGGGATGACTCTATTCTTTTTAAAGAATTATTTATTTAATTTTATTTATTATTATTGTTTTTAATTTGCTATAGGGCATGTACACTCACCAGAGAGAGAGAGAGAAAGTGAGAAGGCAAGCCACCAGGTCTAGGCCTTGAACTGTGGTCAACCCTGTAGGAGTCCCATACCTTAATCACCACACCACTTGCTGGTCCTAGGATGAATCAATTCTAATGGAGGGATCAAACGTAAAGTTTCCTTTCTAGAATAAATTCCTTAATACTGAATCTCAAACGTAAAGTTTCCTTTCTAGAATAAATTTTTTAATACTGACTTTCTATCATAATTTCAGTACTCATTTTTTTTTAAAGTTTGGATTTATGATTTTCAGCTTCGCGCTGACACCATCATGATCCTGACTGGCTGGAGGGCTGGCATGGGAGGTCCTGGCATGGTGAAACCCTGTCAGGGTCTCTCTCTAGTTCTCTCTCTCATTTAAGAAAAAAAAAATTAAAATACCTGATTTTCCATATAACAAAACATGACTTGTTATATACAAAATAAATCACTATATACATAGTTTCTTAGTATGTATTTTTATATCTCATTCATTTGAAATATTTTCAGTAATTTTATTACAGAAAAGTTGCAAAGACAGTACATACGCGGTATATTAGATAGCAAGCAAATAACTCGCATCTCGTATCTGCTACCATTAACATGTTAACATGTCTGTCACAACTCGAGGAACTGAAACTATCGCTAATACGTTACTGTTAACTGAAGTCCACACTTAAATTCCTTACTTTTGCCTAGGCCCCTTTCCTTGCCCAAGGTCCTATTCAGGACATAATAAAGCCTTTTGTTATAATGTTTCTGTAAGTTCCTCTTAAATCCGATCTTACTTGTTTTATAAATTGAATTTTTCTGAAAAAAGAAAGTTATAAATACTCTTATCTGGGAATCAGTTACTAAATTAAGATCCTCTTCTGCAGTTCACATTTTCTAACTTACCATACAAATACTGCTTTTCATACAGCAACGGTCTAGTCCAGCAACCAGAAACAGTTCACGAAAGGTGGTATCTAAATCTACAATAGTTGTTCAATGCCTGCTTCTTCCAAGCACATTCTATCACAAAGTTGTAAGTTTTCTTTGTAGTAAAAATTATACATTCGCTGTACTGCTATAGACAAAAACAAACTGCATTCCCATTTTTGTGCACTATTTAAGTAAAAGTTTCATGTGAAATCAGTTCAACTACCCTTTCTTTTTCTTTTTTTTGGTGAAGTTTTTGCTGTAGGGCGCATGTACTTGCTGGAAAGACAGAAAGACAGAAAGCGAGAAATCACCCCCTACTTACCATACAAATACTGCTTTTCATACAGCAACGGTCTAGTCCAGCAACCAGAAACAGTTCACGAAAGGTGGTATCTAAATCTACAATAGTTGTTCAATGCCTGCTTCTTCCAAGCACATTCTATCACAAAGTTGTAAGTTTTCTTTGTAGTAAAAATTATACATTCGCTGTACTGCTATAGACAAAAACAAACTGCATTCCCATTTTTGTGCACTATTTAAGTAAAAGTTTCATGTGAAATCAGTTCAACTACCCTTTCTTTTTCTTTTTTTTGGTGAAGTTTTTGCTGTAGGGCGCATGTACTTGCTGGAAAGACAGAAAGACAGAAAGCGAGAAATCACCCCCTAGAGGGGATGGCCATGCTGCAATCCCTTCTCCTCCATTCTCCTCTTAGGATCTTGGGCACACACACAAACACGCCTAGCTTGAGTTTAAGCCACCGGTTCCGGGACTCAAACCATGGTCAACTACACGGGAGTCCGGCGACATAGCCATTATGCCAACTGCTGGTTCTGAGCTATCCTTTCTTTGAAGAGAATTTCCAGAAATATTTCATATCATTTGTATTGTTTCTTTAATCTCTTTCTTATCCATTTGTGTCTATGGGATTAATGTTTGAAGTACGTGCCCTCCTTATGTAAATAAAAAGCCAACTGACCTGCCTTTACCAGCTAAGCCAGTCTGAATGACCTGGAATCTGACAAATTACTATTCAATATGGAATGAAAACTGATATCTATAACTAATAAATATTTCATACCAAAACTATCAGAATCTGCACCCAAGTTGGTGAATGAATTAGACTATTCTACACTAATTGACCAAATCTTTCTTCTGAATACCACAACCCATGTGTCATAAAAAAGTTTTTTTTAAATGATCAAACACAATGCAAACTAGATGAAATAAAATGTACTATTTGTATTTTCAGTGTAAAGATTAGTATGTGACCTTAATTTCTTTCTATGTCTTGAATTTGGAGCATGATTGCATTTTTACTATTTATATCTAATATGGGATTTCAGTGGGAGCCTCAGCCTTTAAGGCAGTTACATAATTTTTATCGTATGTTCATCCCTGCATATCAATATGAAAATCCCAACAGATGTGAAGGTTATAGAGTTTACATAGATGAATATATACTTACATACATAGTACATTATTAAAATGAGACATTACATATTTCAAGGTAAGCATGATTAAAGGTAGAGTATCCACTGCCAGTAATAAATGATCACTTTTGTAGTTCACATCCCAAAAAAGACAACTGTGTTCAACTTACACGAGGACAAGGAAAGGCATTTCCCAATGGTGTTCAAAATATGAGGTTTTTTTCAAGAGCACTTCATTTGTTGCCCTGTTTTTGTTTTCTGAGTCAGACATTATTAACTTATATTTCAAAAAGGAAGCTCCGGCCAGCCACAGTGGCATGGAGGGGACTGACCCCACGGTGCTGCTGAGGCCACACGGGAAGGCCCAGGGTTTATGTCCAGACTCCCTGCACACGCCGGGCACTGTACACCCAACATGGGTAGACAGGTGGAGAGGATGGGAGGGGTTGTGACATGAGAACCCCGCTAGTCACACCTGTCCCTCTGTCTCTCTGTCTTTAAATGGAAAAGAAAACAAAGGAGAAATGATCTGTTAAACCACTTTACAAATGAATCCAGCTTATTTCACTTGAAATTAATTTTAAGTCCTATAATGATGACAGGGGGTAAATTCTTGACAAGTATCACATTTAGCAGAGAACCCAAGAGAAAATGCATAAAGCAAGCAAATGCACACAACCAAGGTTATTCTACCGAAACTTGTTTGAGGAAAAATATTGCAAAGACAGAACCAGATCATTTTATAAGAGTTATTCACCACGAGGTCTTAGCGCTGTGGTTTGTAAATAAGTCTAGTATTCTGAAGTTATTAGGAAAACACTTGAAAATAGACAGCAGAATTTATCTGGGGAGAATTATTCACAAATCTAGAAGTATGCAGTAATTCACATGAGCAGTATCAGAACCACACATGGTGGACCCTGATGGCAACAGAAACAAAATGGCATAATCTTAGGTAGCTCATTATTGAATGACGTGATGACAAAGATTCTTGCCAATTAAAGGTTAATGTAAATTCAATCCACTTATACCTACATTGATATTGACATATATTACAAGTAAGATCATTGTTAAAGGTATTTTTGTTTCTGGTAAAAATGCTACCTTCTAAGTTTACTTAATGTGTAAGTCAATTTCAATATTATGTTCAGTTTGGTATTCATTATTAAGATAATACGTTTGGAGTATTTCAGAAATAGTCTCCTATTCCGCCATCTTGTGATAAGACTTGGATGGAAAATGAAAGTATATACTTGCATTAACAAAATTAGTTTTATTTTTCATTTATATTTTTAAAAAGTTTTAATTTGTGATGATTTGGTGGTTAGCTGACAAGTTTGAGTTCCTTAATTAAAAAATATTGGATATCATGATTCTATCACCATAAGAAATTTTGTTTAGAATCTTAGTTCTTCAAGAGCAAAGTTACTTGGAAAAAGTGTTTATACTGTTGAGCAGTCCCAAAAGCAAGCCTAAATAAACATACTATGCCTAACAGATCTTTAATGAAGACCTTAGAGGTTGAAGGCCCAGCTGGCATGGAAAGCTTGACACTACCATCATGGAGTTCTTGATGTGCAGATGGGAACACGGGCCTTCTGAGCCCAAGAGCTTCCTGTGTTTGAGGAGGTGACCCCTCACCTCCCAGAGCCGTGCTCTGAGCCTTGCTTTTCCCTTAACTCCTCCAACGTTTGGGTGAAATAATCTACATGCTGTTGGGAGATGTGTCTGAGGCTCAACCACTGCTCGGTACATGGTTACTATTTCATAAAGTTTATTTTCATTGATTCTGTAAAATCAACTTCAGGTTCTCTTGGATAGCCAGAAGTCGTAAAGAGAAATGTCCAACTGAGGAATTACTTCTAGGAAAAGTATTCAGACATCACATCACAGGCTGGCAGGTGGCATGGTGGTGAAGGCGCTGGACTCCCACGTGGCTAAACATGGGTCAAATCTCAGACCTGGCAGCTTGCTTTCTCGCTTTCCCTCTCTCTTTCTGTCTCTCTCTGGTCAAATTAAATAATAATAGTGATGACAAATGGAATTAAATAAATAATTCTAAAAAGTCATCACAAGTAAGCAAATAAAAATTCAGAAATCACAGTCTGATCGATAAATTAATAAAATCATAACACACAACGCTATGCTCAAAAACCACAACTATCACTAGGCTGACTGGATGAATGTACTCATCATACAAATATTATAATAGATATCTGTGTCTAGGAAACATAATCATGTGATTTTAATGACGTGATTCAACTTTTGAGGAAATGTTATGAAACTCGAGTTTAGATGAATTTTAAATATACCTTTCCAAAGTTTGGGGATTGCTAAGCTTTCATATAAAAATTGCATGTCGAAGAATAGCAAGTAATATATAAATTTTACTAAAATCGGCCTTTAACGCAATCTCAATAAATCACACGCTGCTATTAAACATAAATGTCATGGGGGAGAAAGTCAAAATTTCAAAAATGCCATTGTACAAGGAAGAATCTATTAATTTAGCACCAAATCCAGAGTGAATAATGCTATCACAATGAAACGATGCTAGCAAGTCATTAGAAATAAAATGTCCCTTCCTTTTCAGGAGTGATCCTGCATAGGAGCTCATTCTTCCGGCATCAGAGGTTTTCAGCTGAGCCCTCAGGGCATGTCGAATATGTTCTGAGAACTTGGAGAAAATTTTACACAATTGAACTAGAAAAAGTGCTTTTAGTTAGCAAGTTTTTTGAGGACTAACAAAGTGTGTCCCAAAGTCCTGATGAAAACTACCCTGAGATATCGGGCACTAACTGGTAAGACAGTAAATTGGGATGCGGGTCTCTGAACGAAGCGCAAACGTCACACGAGTCTGCAGAACAGCTCCGGCGGGCTGGCCTGCCATAACTTTGTGCCAGTTCTAATCATTCGCAAAGTGCTGAAGTGGAGCACATCCTAGGTTCAAGTCCAGAGTAGTTAAACTGAACAGAATTTTAGGACACGTTCTACCACACTCTTACGACTGTCATGAAATTTCATTTTCACTTGCAGAGGTTTTGTAAGAGTCTCCTGAGTATCAGGCATCTGACAGTCACAGTTCCACTCTTTGGATCAGGAACTACCTCTGCTAAGATGTAAAAATGGAGGCAGGAAAACCCACCGGTCCCCAGGAGGTGTCTCCAGTGTTGGGACAATTTGCACGTTGGCCCCATTATCGTCAGTGACAGAAATGACACGGGCATTTGGAGAGAAGCTACAGCTTCTCCGGCCAGGTAGGTAATTGCCATTTTCACAACTTTGAAATAACTGTTTTACCTTTAAGATACCTTTTTTCCCTGTACCTGGACACTATTTTTGAGGAAAAACTAGTATCACTAGTGACATTAGGAAACTAGTATCAAAATACCCTTCATGCCTTCTTGCGCTCCCTCTACTGTTCTGTGGACAGTCGTTAACCACAGTCTTCTGCCAGTCACAGAAAACAGGCCTGTCCAGTGGAGTTCGAGCATCCAGAGCAGTTTCACAGCCGGGCGTGCAGTCCCGCCCTCCGCATGATCAATGAAGTCCGACTGCTTGTGCACGTGAAGGGAAACAGCTACACTGAGAGCCTTTCACCTTTCCCAGGCCTCAGGAAACATGGGGAAATAGCGCAATTACCAAGAGAAGATAAATGGCTGTCGAGGACACGTACTTGAAATAGTTGTCACGTATCATAAATATGTAGCGTTAACATGCAAAGCATTTTCTGGGATCCTTTTTCTCTTCCATTTAAAAACAAAAACAGAAAACCTCAGTTAAGTATAACTTGATGAGAACTTTCAAGCCTTACTTTTTGGTAAATGCATGAATTTTGGTGCTCTGACAAAGGACTGAGATATGAGGAGGTTAACTGTTGCATTTATTTTGTAAAAAGTTGTCGTTGCATTTTTATTAGCACAATTTCCTTTTACTTTTTCCTTACAGGCCCCCATGAGGTCACACTTTTTGAAAAAGGGCACAATTACATAATAACTAAAACATGCTGTGTTTCTTGAGTATGCGCATAAGCCCAAAAAGCACTGTAGCATTCTCTTTCCCGACAATGCCATAGCGCCTGGCATAATGGATCTTTTGATATAAATACCAGCTCGCTCAATCATTGCCTTGGAAGGACGTATATTTTAAAGCACTTAAATTTTTATGCAAGAATGTGGATGTTCTGAAAAAGAATTAAAGTCCAAACTTTTAGTTGCAACATGCTCTGTACAGTGCGTTTAAAGTGGAAAGATCGTGAGGTTCACATAGAAGCTGACATTGGTCACTATAAGCTGACAATGGTGGTGCCACAGGGCCAGAGGGCCCAGGGCACTGGACGCCCCTGAAAAGAACCCAGGCTCACACCCAAGGTCGTCGATGCACACAGGGCCCTGTGTACAGGGAAGGAGGAGCCTGTGGTGAGTCATGGCATGAGGAAACTTTCGAGGGCACCTCTGTCTCAGAAGAGATGAAATGAAAGTAAACTTTAAAATAGAGTGCAGTGCCAAAAACGGAAGCTAAATTCCACGAACAAGAAGATCACAGATAAATAGAACCCTTTCTTCATGCTGTGGTCCTTGTGGTCTTTCCCAACAATTTGGCACATAAGAATGAGTAGGATTTCACAAACAGAAGTCTCTTGTGGAATTTCTAGGTCTCACATCTAACCACGCTATGATAATCACAACGCCCTTTTCCGTGAAGAGATGGGTATTCAGCTCGCTTCCGCCTGAGGGACCGACTCCCACGGGGCTGGGAGTCCTTTCCTGAAGCCCTTTGGCTTTCCTTATGTCTTTTTTAAAATCACAATTATACTTGCAAATAAGAGCATTAATGTTTTCTTTTTGTATTTTTTAGCATTTTTTAATTTATTTTTTTATTTTTATACCTTCAGTCACTGTGTATCATTACAACTTGGAAAATGAAGTTTCCCAGCATGAATACACTATATATTAGTATAGTTAAAGATACTATCAACAGATAATTTTCCATTTTTGTGTCTGCTAAATGTTTTGTTTCTTTCTTTTTCTCACGGATTCCCTTCCTCATCCATCTCCCATTTCCCACTCTCCTCCCATTAACACCTTTTAGAATAATACTTTGTTTTTCCAAGAGAGAATTTTGCTATACAGCACATGCACTCAGCGGAGAGACAGAGAGACAGACAAATCACCCTCGGGGCGATGGCCATGACACAATCCCTTCTCCTTTACTCTCCTCTCAGAATTTTGGGTACGCACACACACACACCAGGTGTGAGTGGTAAGCCTCCAGGTCTGGGACTCAAACTGCAGTTGACTATTTAGGGGTCCAGCAAGGTACCCATTATACCATCTGCTGTTCTCTGGAATAACACATTTTAGAATAATACAAATCATGCTAACTTTGATCAGAAACTACGACAGGTTTTCAAAGAGTTCATGGGAAATGATTATGAAACATCGATGCGTGGGTTTCAACACTTTCCCCACCACTAACCCTGAGCTTTATTCCATTTTCCACATTGTTCTTCAGTTCTCTCATGCTTAGTGGGGGCCTTAGACTAGTACGAAGTTGGCACCTAAGGGAACCCCTAAGTAGGTGGCACTCTTACCCCTGTGCCCTGTAGTCATCACAGACCCTGGGTCAATGTAGACCTCATGCTCCAACTTGACTGTTTGCTTATGACTGTCTTTCTACAGAAAGAGCAGAACCCATACTCTGGCCCTCCCAGCCCTACCCAAGTCCAGGACTTGAAAAAGCACCTGAAATACAGTAAGAACTTAATTATTCATTGAATGAATTAATTTAGCTCATAACTGTGATCTTAACTTTTTCATTTCACTTTATTTATTTGTTTAATTATTTTATTTTAATTTTACCAAAGAGGAACAGAATGAGAGAGAAAAAGACAGAGAGAGGGAAAGTGAGAAAGCAAGCTGCCAGTCCAGGATTTGGACCAGGGTCGACCATATGAGATTCCAGTACCCTTAACCATCATGCCACCTGCTGGCCCCAATCTTATCTTTAAAAAGAAAAAAACTTACCTTCAATCATGGTGTATCATTACCCCATACCAAATACGTTTTCCTATCATGAAAACGTATTTTGATTCAAAGATATTACCATACACATTATCAGCACTGTTTTTTAAACTATTATTTAAATGACCATTAAAAATTCAATTCTGGGACTAGCAGTTGGCGTAATGGCTATGTCGCTGGACTCCCACATAGTCAACCGCAGTTCGAGTCCTGGACCCGGTGGCTTAAACTCACGCCGGGCGCATGTGTGTGTGCGTGCCCAAGATCCCAAGAGGAGAATGGAGGAGAAGGGACTGTGGCATGGCCATCCCCTCTGTGGGGTGATTTCTCGCTTTCTGTCTCTCTGTCTCTCTCTGTCTGTCTGGTGAGTGCATGCACCCTATAGCAAAAACCTCTCCAGAAAAAGAAAAAAAAAATCCAATTCTAATTTACACACTAATTTTCTTTCACTTTGGGCAAAAGGAAATTGTCTTAATTGTACATCAACTACAGAAGAATAAATACAATGACTTTTTTCTGTATAATATTAGTAAAAGGAATTTTCTAATAACTATCTTTAAATCAATAAGGAAAAATTACTAGCATCATCCGAGTGATAGTCTTTGGAAGATGACAGTCTCTTGAAATGTGAAGTTTTTTGGTTAAAGTCGATTTCTTGTGCTTTTCCAGAACAACAAACATAAGGTAAATAGCTACATAATTTCTATATTAGCTCCAAAGGTAAATATTACATAGAAACCCCTAATTTGCATAGAAGAGTCCCAAGCTACATGAGATAAAGCAATGACAGAGGATCCTTCATGTAGCTTTCAATGAGTCAGATCCCAACAAGGAGGGAGAGTCCCGCCCAGAAGGTGACACCGCGGTAAGAAGCCACTCTGCTGTGAGGCTGGCCCTGGGAGGTCGCAGGCTCTTACCCGAAGGCCTCACTGAGCTCTGAGCATGTGGGTGCCCCTGACCCGGGCTGGGTGAGAGGAGCTGGTGACCTGGGCTGGCAGGTGATCGCAGCATTGATACTACCTGTTCGGAGTGCTGTCCCTTCTCTCTGCATCTCTCAGATATAAATAAATTAAAAATCTAAAAACACTACCCAACTCTGCCAGCATAAATCTAATACAGACCTAAGCACGTGCAAAACACTATGAATCAATTAAAAGTCTATGTCGACTAAAAAAACTACATGATTCAAGTAAACGTAGATATGAATAAACACTAAGGAAGATACAATAATAATATATATGAGTTAATTTTAAACTGCCCAGTATTCTACACATGGCAGGAACTCCTGGGCTTTGTTTCTATAAGAGGATTAATTAGGGACCAGCAGATGGTGAAATGATTATGTCACTGGACTCCCACATAGTCAACCATAGTTCGAGTCCTGGACCCTGCAGTTTCAAACTCACACCAGGCACATGTGTGTGCGTACTCAAAATCCTAAGAGGAGAATGGAGGAGAAGGGATTATGGCACAGCCTTCCTCCCTTGGGGATGCCTTCTCGCTTTCTGTTTCTCTGTCACTCTCTGTCTCTCTGGTGCGCATGAGTACTATGGCAAAAATCTCTCTTTAAAAAAAATAATGGGAAGAACAACCTTAGGTACATCTCAAAGTCCAAAATGGCTCATGTCATAAACAGGGCAGACAAAAAAGACCAGGTGCATCACAACAATGAAGATTAACTCGAGGGTCTCCCTGAAACTCTAGCAAAGGATGGGAGGCAGAATTCGAATGTGAACCCCAGTAACTCGTACTTTGGGTAACCACCTCACCTCGAGTGTATGCAGGACATTTGACTCGTTCTTGATCAACACGTCACAAAGAGGTCACGATATCACTCTTGTGATTATGCTGCATTATGTGACAAGCAGGAAGGGATTTTAAAGACCTACGTAAGGTCTCAAATCAGTTGACTTGTGTATTTCCAAAAGGAAGTAACTCTAGCTGGGCCAGACCCAGTGAGGAGGGCCCTTTTAAAGCAGGTCTGGGAGTTAGGATCTGAAGAAATCAGGAGCATTCTTCTGCTGGCCTTACAGAGAAGAGCGCCTGCGAGTTCTAAACTGCAGAGTCATGAGCAATGTCAGCAGCCAGGTGATTCTGAAGGAAGAGGACTCTGAGCCTGGAGTAAGGACCTCGCCCTGGCTGGGGGCTTGCTTATGAGAGGCTGAGCAGGGGAGCACCTCGCCTGCATGCACACCCCAGGTTCTCAGAGACTGAGAGACAAGAACAGACCAGCCACTGGATGTGTTGCAGTTTCTATGTAACAATAGAAAATGAATGAGTATATTTTTAAAAATAAACATCTTGATGAACTCTAGGGTGACACTAATACAACATTTATTGCAACAAAAACTACAGAGATGCTGCAAAGCACATGAGCTCCACACTGCAAGAAAACACAACTGCATGCAGAGCAGTGGGGTCTAAACTGGGATTCTGCAAAGTTCCACAGTCCAGACAGGGTCCTGCACTTACAGAGGCAGGCGCCATGCTTCACGCACTGACTCACCTCTGCTTTACACACCTACCTTGCACAGGAGACAGGTGGAAATCAGATTGATGATTTGCAGGGTTTAGACCCAGTCTGAAGATCTTAAAAGCAGACTTAGAATTTCAATTCAATGATTGCTGAACAAGTGGCATCTGAGAGCTTAATCAAGAGGAATGCAGAAGAGGCATGAAATCGTGTCACAGAGCGTAATGACAATGATCTGATCACCCAGCTGCTTCCAGACTGAACTTGGTCCGAGTCCCAGCTCTGTGGGCAGCCTCACTCTTTAAGCTTTGGTCTCTATGTTGGCATCGTAAGGTGCGGTGCACATAACACCAAGTCTCATTACAAATGCTGAGATCATGTATGGTCCACCATGAGTCAGACACCTTAGCTGCTGCAATACCATTAAAGAATTATTCTATTTAACTTTATTTATTTAATTTATTTTATTTTGACCAGAGAGGGACAGAGTCAGCAAGAGAGAGAGAGTGAGGGAAAGTGAGAAAGCAAGCTGCCAGACCTGGGACTTGAACCGTGATCAGTCATGTGTAAGCCCAGTATCCTTAACCATCATGCCACCTGCTGGCCCCTACCATTAACTATTAGCACTGCGGGAAGGGATATTAATGGGGAAGGGCAAGGTAAAAAATGCCCAAATAATTCCAATGGAGACTGGCCAATTAGGGTCCAGGTAAAAGAGATAAGAGGGGAAAAAAAAAAAAAAAAACCCAGAAAACAAAGAATGGATGAAAGATAAGATGTCAAGATGTCAGACAGCCCCACAGAGCAGCAGTAAAGCCCTGGGCTGGATCCCACAGCTTAAGTCCCAACTCTGGTGGATTGAAAACATGCCGGGCACGGGTGTGATGTACGAAATCCTGATGGGATATGACAGGGGAGGGAAAGGGTCTGCAGGATGACCATGCCCTGGTGGGCGACATTTCCTTCTCTCTGGATATGCACGTGCCCTCGGGCAATTCCAAACAAACAAAACAAAGGAAGAGATGTCAAAATCTTAGGACGCGTTGGGGTTGGGTACTGTCTAGGAAGGATGAGGTGTTCATGGAGTGTGTGCTGTCACCGTGAAGCAGAGTTAAAATACCCAGTGGAACTTGGTAAATATCTACATTAACAGAGTGCAAGTCTGGGTCAGAGCAAGAGGCTGGGGGCATGGGTATCTGTGAAGGGATGACAATTACAGCTGGTGGAGGGAATGGAATTGCTGCAGGTCTCCAGAGTACACCAGAAACAGCGAGCCAGAGGGGGCAGTGCACACACAGTTTGCAAGAACTCTCAGGTTCAAAGTGAGACTCGTGCTGCTGTCCATGAGGTGAGAGAGTAGACCAAAGGCCGCATAAGCTTTCCACTTCCAAGTCAAACTTTCTCCACCAAATCAAACCTTCCTAACTCCTTTGAGATCTACTTAACAAGGACAACCAAAAACGTATACAACAGGGACTTGGCGGGGATCTGATGCAACTCTGCGACCCCCCCTGGGAGCTGCCACCAGTAGTCCTCCCCTCCCCGTCAGCCTCAGCCTCAAGGCTGTGGAAAAACAGAGCAACAGCTAGGAAACACTCCTTCTCTACCTTCAGCAGCACTGGAGAATAGAATAAATACTTTTCAGAGTATTTATCAGACCTACCTTGCCGTGGTGTGTCAAAGCTAGAAATTTCATTTTGAATATTTCATTTGATCTCATGGACTAGTCAAAATATTAGCAGCTGACTAGTCCGAAAGTTTACACGTAAACACGGTGCTGGGCAGAAGTGTACCATGTATGTGAATTTGGATTTGGTGATCAGTAGGACTCTCTAGGAATAAATAAGTAAGTAACCAGAATAGGTTATACCCTTAGAAAACATGGGCCACTCTGTCTACCCACCCTTATTCTATTTGAGTGCACAAGGCAACATGCACTGCAGATAATATTTTGAGTAGACCAGCACGTTGGCTGACACAGCATCCTTACAGCACTAAATACAGAGACAAAACTCCTGAAGACTTCTGGTATCAAGCATTGTGAAGCATGTGTACAGAAGAACACATGTTATAAAATAACCCAATATAACAGAATTACTAAGGAAAAGTCTTGGGGAAATAATGAAACTTTCATGTTTAGTAGATAGTGTCATGTTTTTTAAGGCCCAGTTTTGAAAGACACACCCAGTTGAGTGGGTGACCTAACCAGAGGTACTAAGATGTGCACAGTGTAACTGGCTACACTGGGGTTCTTCGAAAAAATAAATGGAGGGAGACACAGAACCACCGAGGACAGGTAGACACTTGACTCTTCACAAGAACCAGGTCCTTTGCTTTCAGGATTTTAGAAATTTTAAAAATATATAAATCCTTGATGGTTATTGAAACACCATCAAACGTGTTTTGTGGAAGTGGTCCAACCATGAAAGGTAAATTGTTTCCATTTCATCATTGTCTCTGGGGAGCACAGTTCAGGTGTGTATGTTTAATGGCTTCTGTGTGCATGTTTTAATTGCTACCTTGGTGCTAGTCTCCCAGAGGAGGTAAACCACTCAAGTAAGTTTTCCTTATGTCAGTCACAGTGGGTATATTTAAGTGAAACTCATTGGAAAAGTACTTCTAAATCTTTGGGGTCCTGCTTAAAAACTGCTAGCAGTGCTAGCAACCAGCTATGAGTTGGAAGAATGTGCTCTGTATTGACATGCAAATGAGCTCACTGAGCAACCACTTTGCTTTAGAGATTTACATAATTTGATACCAAAAGCCACATTAAATTAATATTAATTACTTGGTTATAAAGCAAGAAACTTGAGAGTTAAGCTTCTCTTCTTCCTACATTTCATCGCATCTATGCATGAAAACATTGATACACAAGGAATAAAAATCCTTTATGTGCAGAGATATCCAGGCTGTTTCTTCGAAGAACGTGGCTTATTACCCCAAGACGTGTAGGAAGGAAACCGATGGATGTCTGTTACGTTCAACTCCTTCATCAGAACACATGTTTGCACAGAACTAACGCAGCACTCTGCACTGTTCCTGGTGCACACACCCGTGTTGTTACTTATTCCTGGCAAATTTTCACTTCTAATCCCTTCTTCCCTTGCCCATCCGCACAAGAGATCCTGAACAGCATTTTTATGCCAAAAGACTGGACTATACTCCAGCTTACTAACTCATAAAAAAAAAAACAAACGCTAGAAGATACATGGGCCACAAAAATTAAGTAAATTACTTTTGTATTGAGTAGCATATCTAGAGCATGCATGTTCCAGACTGTCCCCATTGTATATGTACTGCCGAGCACAAGCCACCTAGCATGCGCATGCATTCTGTCACGCACTTCCACAATTACCTAATTCTCCCTCTCTCAGAAAACCCATATTAGGACTCACTGGAACTTTATCAAAACACGATCTCACTCATTATAATAATATTCTCAATACCAAGGTGACTTAAAACACAAAGGGACCAATTGTTCTGTTGTGTAGTTACCAGTTTAATTGGGAAAATTGGGTATTTCTACAAGAGAGCCTGCAGATCACCATAAGTGGGTTATACCCAATGGACACTGGAGGTGTGGAAGCAGAAGGTGATTAAGTGTTCGTAGAGGATAATTGGTCACTTGGCTGTGACAGCAATGTCCACAACAGGAAGTATTTGTTCTACACTATTAGTTCACAGGAAAAATACTAGAGTTAGTAGAGTGCTTCTGAGCAAATATGATAGACTAGTAGGAACATTCAAGGTCTATATGTCTTATTGATAAATGATCCATAAACATCACTAAAAATGGCCATTACTCAAAGAAGATTCTCAATAGACTATTACATAATCTCTTATATATCACTTTCAAAGTTATTTTTAAAATGCTTTTCAAAGTTCTTAGCTGATTTCAGGTTTAGTCTTTATGTGCCATATTTCTCTATTGCTAAAGTTAGAAAGTAGAAATGTATTTTTAAAGTAATGTATAGTCTTTGTACCAGAAAACCCAAACTGATTTGCCCTTAGCTTAAATCACACAAAACATATAAAAATTCATCTGGTTTGGAGTCCAGCAGATGGCGTAATGGTTACATCGCTCGACTACCATGTAGTCATCCATGGTTCATGCTCCGGATCCTCTAGCTTGAAACTCATGCTGGGTACATATGCATGCATGCCCAAAATCCTGAGAAGAGAATGGAAAAAAAGGGGTTGCATTGTGGCCATCCCTCCTGGGGGATGATTTCTCACTTTCTGTCTCTCTCGGTCTCTCTGTCAAAGCGCACATGCCCTATAGCAAAAATCTCAAAAAAAAAAAAAAATCATCTTATTTGGAAGAGGAAAAAAAAATCTAGCAATTTTACTTTTGCTTTAATTTTTGGCTTGATCAATGTACTTTAAGAAATGGGAAACTATGAAGAAAGATAACTTGAGCATGTCATGTGACACATCATTAAATTACCACAATAATTTCCTATACCCTTTGTCAAAGTTCATCATCTTGCAGCAAATACTGCTCCATAGCCTTGTAGAGTCTGTAATTAAATGCACGAAAGTTGCAAAGAACTATCTTGTATCCTGTTGTTGAATATTTCTTTGAGTCTCACATGAATGTGTTGTAACCCCAAAACATTGTCAGTTCTTTGTAGAGTCAGGGATGAATAAAGGTCCACCCCACTTGACTATCTCTCACAAGTGTCTTCAAAGTTGGCAGTTTTATTAGTTGACAGTGGGAGTCTCATTCACTATCCACAATGTCCCCTATATGCTACATTTAGGCTTATTAGAAGAATTTTATTTTAATTTACTTTGTATCTAAACTATAAGAGCTTAAAGTACAGAAAAATAAGGAAAAATGCTTCTAATATTTAAAATTTACAAACTTACTGAGTCAACCCCTGGTTTTATTGCTGCCAGTCACACATTTTAATTTTAATGCTTAATCATCTCATTGTGACAAAACTAAATTTCATCTGAAAGAATTCTCTATATTGATGGCTCAAGGTAACTGTTCATACCTTGAACAACACACATCTTGGAAAACTTGGTGCAAACGGAAGTCAATGAGATACTCGGGACCAGCAGTTGGCATAATGCTGTCGCTGGACTCCCCTGTAGTCTACCATGGTTCGAGTCCCAGACCTGGTGGCTTAAACTCACATCGGGCACATATGCATGTGTGCCCAAGATCCCAAGAGGAGAATGGAGGAGAAGGGATTGCGGCATGGCCATCTTCCCTGGGGGGTGATTTCTTGCTTTCTGTCTGTCTGTCCCTCTCTGTCTTTCTGGCAAGCACACGTGCCCTATAGCAAAAAACCTCTTAAAAAAAAAGTCAATGAGATACTCAAATATATGAGGGAATATAATGCTTATATATGTTACTGCTTTTCAGCTAAGTTATAAAATTATAATACGCATTCATATTTCAAGATAGTAAGAGAACTGAAATTAAAAGAAAGCATAACTATGTTCAAAATTTCAGTTTGAATACACAGACACCAATACAGATCATTTGAAAAAAAAATTGAAAATGTAGTAGAGAATAATTCTATATACACTTAGAAGACTTTGTGCAGTATAAACTTCCTGGCTTAGTGTTGCATGTACCTTTTTGCCTCTCTGCTTAATCTTTCCAAATGTGTACAAATGTTTAACATAAGATCACACCACTGATATGAATCCTACCAAGAACATCTGTGTGGAGTCAAATATGAGAACAACTTCAGGAGGTTTACATTTGACCCCTGGCATTTGAAACAATATCCATTTCTTTTAACACTCTCTTGTGTAGGGCTGATCTGTAAATAAAATGAAAAATCTACTGAGAGGAATTATTTTAAATCATAAACTCTAAAGCTAAAGTTCATTTCAATAACTCTAATGCAACTAGAATAGAGGTATGTTTTACAAGATTTAAAAACATACAAATATTTAAACTCTTATTTGCTCAAAACATAGTCCTAGTCAGCTGAACTAGTTGAACAGTATTATGTATGAAACAGCTTTTCATTCTACCTATTTTTAAAAATTTAGACTATCTAGCTGTGACATGGACACTCTCTCTGGAGGGTAACACCCCCACCCCCATATTTTTCAAGCCATCATTTATACCCAATCGAATGTCACCAAATGAAAGATCATGACTCTATTTATCAGACCAACCCTCGGGCCTGTCAAATGCAGTCGTGAATAGCAATAACGCAGGAGCACTGGTAAGTTCCATCATTTCACAATCGCGCCCCGGGAGAAGAGGTGCTCAGTGGTTTTCCATCCCGAATGCTACCTCCATATACACACAGAACTCACTGCCAACCGACAAAAGGAACACATAGCTTCTGAAGAAAATCTCCTAAGTAGAGAAAAGCTCTCTGTCAAGCATGCAAGAGGTTAAACATTGCTGAAATAGCGAGACGTTCTTCTCAGCCTACGCTTCCCAGTTCCATTCAATCACCAACAGCAGCCGCCACTGTCATACAGGCTAATCCTGTATTATTAGATCCGAGCCCCATACATCCTCCTCTAACCTCAGGGGGTGGGAAGGGGGTGACACTTGCTAGTTTACAGCAGAACCAACGGCCCCCAGCTCGGCAACAGACATGACCTTGGGGTGTGGAATTCTCAGAGATGAGTTTCACAAGTTTTATTTGGCTCTACTGCATAACAACACGTCTAAGGAACCCAGCAGGGTATGAAGGTTCCTGTCCTCACCTCCTCCCCTCTGAAACCAGAGCTCTGCACTTGGCAGTCTGAGCTTCAGACAGAGGGAGCACACCCAGTAGCTAGAGGTTAAGTCTATTCGAATATATTTTTAAAAGATGATGTGTGTTTTTAAACAACTTGTTGGCTGATTTATTTGCTGTTTTTCGGTAGCGGATTTGGGGGCTTGCCTGGAATGGTGTCTGTCCTTTGAGCCATGCTGGAAATGTTGCTCTCTATATTTCTATGTATTCAGCAAGAGCAACACGATGACATGAACTTCACTAAAGGCAAAGCTTTCAACTTCCCCTCAAGAATTCAGGGCATAATCAGCAACAGATACTCTTGAAATAATAACGGTAATAGCATTTAGTTAAATATTTTTCAATCATTGCCAAAACTCCTGTTTCAAATAATATATTTAAAAAAGCATAACTTGGTTTTGAAATTTTTGAACGGCAGTCTGCATTTCTCCCCCACGTGCAATCGCTTGATAACAATATTCTTTTTCTTACCTTATGTTAACAGTCACAAAAGTCCCCCGGAAATATTCCTAAATGCCGTGGATATATAAATCACAATTGAAAAAAATATATATACTGAAAAGAACGTCTTAACGGGGGAAAATCAAAATAGTTTGGTCTGAAACTGTAGCAATCTCCAAAGTCACGCCTGAACGGGCGCCCAGGTGGCACGGAGGACTCTCCACGTCCGAAGCGAAGCCACACTCCTTTGTCGAGTTGATCTGCGTCCTGCTGGGGAAGCGGGTCCCACGGGGCACGCAGGGTGCGAGAGGGCGTTGCCTGCAGGTGCTGGAGCCCTCGGGCGGCGCGCGGCCGGGTCCAGCACCGGCAGCACCGTGGACAGCGGCGGCTGCACTCACCTCCGGCTGGTCTCCTTTTTTTTGCACGTTCCCCGCCGCCTCCTCCCCAGGCAGCAGCAGCTGCCACTCACCTCGAGACTCCGCCCACCGTCTGACGTAACTACTTTGCATATCAACTCTGGGCGGTTAGGGGCCGCCCCCGGGACCGGCTTGGCTGGGGTCAGCTGCGACCGCCAGGGCGACCTGGCCCGGGCTGGGCTCAGCGTGGGTCCCGGGCACCTGCAGCTCGGAGCTCGCGGGCTCTGCCGGGGAGGGCGCCGACCTCGGCCGTGCGTGCGGTGGGGCGCAGCGGCCCTCGGGGCCTTGCACCCACTCCTACGAATCCCCGGTGCTTCTGATCCTGCGGGCCAACTTTGCTCCCCCTGCCTGCCGCCTGGTTACTGGGGCCGTGCCTGCTCCCTGCTGCTCGTTTTCCGAGCTGCTGGAGGGAGTCTCCGCGGCAGAAACTTGTCTGCACCGACAGCAAATGTGAAATCTGGCCGCGCGTATCATCGCTCGTCCACAGACTCTTAAAAAATGTGTAGGAGGTTGCATGGGATATATCCGACTTCAGAGTCATTGCTCTAAACCCTGCAGGACCGTCCCTCGTCATCCTCAGGATTTAAATGTTTTTCTCAAGCTCTCTGGAGCTGGAGAGGCCAGGGTTAAAAAGCATCATTTAATAATGAAAAATATGGAAGTTCTCAGCTTCAACTTTCACTGCCAAAATCCTGAAGGTTATGCAATATTTATTATGTCTAATATGTCAATTGTTCTATGAAAGATGGAGAGTGCTGGGAGCTTTCAGAGCCCTTAGCAGTCCTCTCTCAGAATTGGTGATGTTTCTGTCCTGTGAAGCTCTGAGGGCTTTGACAGCCAGAAAAAGGGGGACTGCCACGCCAGGTTCGGCAGAAGGCTTAAACTTGTAAACAAACACTTTCGGTGAACCGAAACCATCAATCATGTGGAAGGGTCATTATTCAGAGGCCATCCAGCTTCCCTCCTCCGCTCACATCACTTACGCGCAAAGCAATGGGCATAGAAAACTAAGCCTACATTTTCATAACTAAATGAAGTGTTTTCCACTTCATTAAAAAGTGCTGTTCATTCGAATTGTTTCCTAACATCGAACACATCCTTCTCCAGGAGGATGCAGACTGCTGGGAAGGACCGCATGTTCCAGGTTTCTGGTTTAACACTGAACCTGTGTCTAGGTTTTCAAGGACTCAAACCCAACAAACATACCTGTGTAGTTCCCCATTTGAAAAAATGATGAACAAATTAGATTTTTTTTCTACGCTGTGTAAGAAATTATTTGAGAAAGTATTACCTACTTTGTGGGCAACTATATCTACGTTTCTGCTTCAGTTACTTATGAAAGATAAAATTAAGGGGAGGAAAAAGATGTGTTTTTATTCTCAAGGTATGCTTATTTTATCTGCTTTGCACACACAGAAACGTTATCTATTTGATTAATTAATTGATTTATATTTTGCAGCTTTATTCCAGAATTTGTTCATTTATTTCCCAAGTATATAATTTCCTGGAAATATCCCTCCAACACAGCTAGGCCATATTTCTTGCCTTCTGGGTAAGCGGCTATTCTCCTCTGACAGCGACCGCTTTTATGTTAATATATAAACTACAAGCGCCCTGACTTTCTGCCCCGCCCACTCATCACACACACCCACACTCTGACGTAAGAGGAGGGCTTCCGTCCCCAGAGCGATTCTAATAATGGTCCTGAGCGCCATGGTAGGCCATGGCAGGTGACACCGGGGGGCATGGGGGCATCGTGCGATTAGTACAAGGAGCCCCTGTACGCAGGCCGCTCTGGCTGGCACAGGAGAGGGGCTTCTCTGGGAACATGGCAGAGGGTGGCCTGCCACCTGCCAGCATGGCCTGTCAGAAGAGTCGAGGACTCCCTGAAGACATGCGTAGAGCACACGGGGCATTCTTTTCATGTGTGTGAGAGAGAGAGATTCTCTTAATTTTTTTTTAAGTTTAATTTTTAAAAAAAATTGCTATAGGGCATGTGCACTCATCAGAGAGACAGAAAGACAGAAAGCAAGAAATCAACCCCCAGGGGAATGGCCATGTGATAATCCATTCTCCTCCATTCTCCTCTCAGGATTATGGGCACCCACAAACGCACGCCCGGTGTGAGTTTTAAGCTGCCAGGTCTGGTATTGGAACCACAGTCAACTACTTGAGAGTCCAGTGATGTAACCATTATGCCACCTGCTGGCCCCACATGGAGGTATTCTTATAAAACGGCACCAACACCTGTGTCATTTGTTGAGTGGACACCACTTTTCAGTTCACTCTAGTGATCATATTGTTTCGGGCTGTGAGCACGATCAAAGCAGTCACATATTCGCAGACTTGAGGCAATGAAGTTGGAAAACGAACCCAGATCTGAGAGGGGGAATCGATGGAAGAGTGCTGTTTTGGCAAACCTGCACAGAGAAGCTCGCAGCACTGAGAGGACCTCAGGCTCCTTGGGGCTCTGGGGCTCACCATGTCCTAATGGAAGCACCAGGAGGGCAAGGTGCGTACACCCTCCCCCACGGACCAGCTGTGGAACTGGGGTGCGGCCAAGTGTCTCCAGGGTTCCTACGTATCTGTTATTCTACTAGGCTACATTAGAAGTCAAAAACTTCGGCAATTTCTATGTGCGAAATCAAAATTCTGTGTTACTGTAGAGTTTGAAACCTTAAGAACATTCTCCTTGGGGCCAGCAGCTGGCGTGGTGGTCGGGGCGCTGGAATCCCACGCCGTGGACCTGGCGCCGTGCTTTCTGTCTGGTCAAGCTGCATAATAATAATAATAAATAAAATGTAATGATTCTTTAAAAATGAAAGAGAATGTTCCCCTTCAGTAGGTCAAATTGGTATCTAACTGCAGTGCTAAGGCTGTGAAAAAGGCACCTTGGGGAGGGGGGAACCAGCAGTTAGTGGACCTGGCGCCGTGCTTTCTGTCTGGTCAAGCTGCATAATAATAATAATAAATAAAATGTAGTGATTCTTTAAAACTGAAAGAGAATGTTCCCCTTCAGTAGGCCAAATTGGTATCTAACTGCAGTGCTAAGGCTGTGAAAAAGGCACCTGGGGTCACGAGGTGGGGTGGCCTGGGGAGGAGTGACAAGCACCAGCTCTGAGGCTAAGAGAGGTTGAAAGTCGCCTTACGGGGCTGGACGGTAAAGCGCTCCTCTGGGCTGACCCTAGCAGGAAGGTTCGCTCTCGGAGACTTCCCTGAACATGGCCAGGGTGTGCCAACAGGCTTTCCATGACCCAGGGGGCCTGGGCCGGGCTGGGTCACAGTGTCAAGACCTGGTTGGGGATGTGGCCCCCACCCTCATTGATGGAAGAAATGAATTAATACACATTAAACATAAAATAAATTTAAGCCCCCAGGCTGAATTTCCCCCAGGAAAAGGCAGAACGGAGCTGTTAAAGTAGTTGCTCATTCTCTAAGCAGTATCCCGATAGTCTCACCCACGGTCGCACAGGATAGCTGGGGTCAATTCTAAGGCAACAGTACAATGGGAAGCAGGCCGGAAGTAGTAACAGGGTGTTTTAGCTACAATGTGCCATTGGAAAGATGACTAAAATATTAATTCATACGCTCTAAAGCTGGACGGCCCATATCTACTTACGGCATTAGTTTAGACACTTTACATGAACGTATTAGAATGTATTATAATACACAAAAATTCTGAAGCTCATTGTGTTGTTGTCTTGTGAGTATATGTATTTTTGGACTTCTGTGTTGTTTTCCAATTTTACAAGCTCTTTTAAAATTATAATTATTTTAATGTATTCATAGTATAGTAAATGTAGAACTACTCTAAAGATAATCACAGTGTACACTTTGCTATTTTTTTTTGAATCAGTTGTAAGAAGATTTACTGTGAATTAAGAACATGCTTATTATGAAAAGCAAAGATGTACTACTTTTCACCAGGTAATTTTCGCTCGTACTTTTTGGGAATCAAAGTAAGGCACAGCCGAGAAAAAAACTCAGAGCCATAAATAACCACATCTTTTTAAATTAGAGAGTACATAATTGCAACATAAGCACAAACACGCTGAGGCTAGAAACCCGGTCCCCTTCAGTGTGAGCCTCCACAGGAATCCGCGCCCTCCGTGTAATGAACGTGGACACGATGCTTCGATGGGTAGATGTTACATTTAACAATCAGTTCTTAAGAGAGGATGGGAATGGCTGAAAGTTATTCTGCTTTTTAGTGTGCGTTGTCATTTTGTTTTGTTTTAACTATAGGTCATATGTGTTCACTGGAGAGAAACACAGGCAGGCAGACAGACAGACAGACAAAGTGAAAGAGCATTTCTCCCCCACTCCACTACCCCCCAGGGGAGATGACCACACCACAACCCCTTCTCCCTCCCGAGCTGCCTGGTCTGGGACTTGAACCACAACAGTGGCCATGTAGGATCCAGCTGCCTTAGCTACCACACCACTAGGCTAGCCCCCTTTTCAGCTTTGCTATAGCAATTCCAGATATTAATTATACACAGTATACAGCATCGCTGCAGAGACGGCGCCTGAAAATGCATTTTCTTTCTCTCTCTCCTCTCTGTGTGCCTTCCCTGACTGAAGGTACTCCATTCCCTTTCTCTGTTCTCCCTCCTGTTCCCTTAGCCATTTGACCAGGACTTTTCCCCTTCTATGTGTTTTATTTTAATATTCTGTTTTAAACATTTATTAGTTACATATCTGTTGTGCTGTAGGATACTTAGATATGGTATTGCATTATTTAGTAGAATGTCGATACAAAGCATTTATACCCAGAATATTTTGTATTTATTTATTTATTTTTCCTAGTGGGCATGTGCATTTGCCGAAGAGAAACAGAGAAGGAGAGACAGCAGTCCCCCATATGGGGCGTGGTCATACCCCAACCCCTTTCCCTTTTCTCCACTCTGTTGGAATTTGGGGCACTAACACACATAGGCCCGGCATGTTTCTCAAATGCCAAGTCTGGGACTCAAACCCCAGAGTTGGCCGTGTGGCATCTGGCTGTCATAACTACCAGGCCACTGAGAGAGCCTCATACCTAAATTTCTTCGCTAACTCTGGGTCAAGTGACTCACCCACATTTGTGTGTGTGTGTGTGTGTGTGTGTGTGTGTCTGGTCAAGATGTGCCAAAGATTTTCAAATACATTTTCTTTAAAATACGAACATAAAATGTAGGATATAAGAATTGAAAGCATCAGAAACTTACTACTAACATGTAAAGCTATGGGCTGAAAACACTGCTGCCCTGTCACCTGCATGGACGTGATCGGAGATGTGTTTGCAATGAACTATACACTTTACATGAGCTTATCTTAGATTAATTCCTAAAACTCAATGTGTTCAAAATGAAGATTGTTCGATTTTTTCTTATTTTTATTTAAATTGTTTTCTCTACTGTCTCTCATAGTGCAAGAATTGTGATAGTTTTAAGTAACAAATTGCTAAATTTACTCATGAATATCCTGAAAGTTCTTTCCTTACTATTTCCATTATGCACAGAAAGAGACACTAAGAGGCCCCTTTTATTGTTCGTAATCATGAATCTGCCAATGTTTTATAAGGTTTCACGGTCTCAGAAATATTCCACAAAATGTTGGATGTGAGTCTTTCTTCTAGCCCTCAAACTCTCAGAACAGTACTCACGTGAACTTGAATTCCCGCTGTGTAATAGGCTTTCAGATTCTTCAAGGACCTGGGCAAGTATGTATAGTATGAATAAAAGCAGTAGCTTCAAGAAGTTGGTTGGTGTTGATCTTTGGTGAGTTAGTGTTAAATAGAGAAAGGGTAGTGGGACCAGCAGTTGGCATAATGGCTATGTCGCTGAAATCCCACGTAGTCGACTGTGGTTCAAGTCCCGGACCCCGTGGCTTAAACTCACGCCAGGAACATGTGCGTGCGTGTCCAAGATCCTGAGGGGAGAATGGAGGAGAAGGGATTGGGGCATGGCCATCCCCCCTGGGGGGTGATTTCTCACTTTCTCTCTCTCTGTCTCTGTCTTTCTGGCAAGCGCACGCGCCCTATAGCGAAAACTTCTCCAAAAATAAATTTTAAAAAAAGGGTAGTGTGTTTCAAGGAATACTGCTTAACTGGAAAGCTAAAAGCCTACCACATTTAATAGAAAATCTAGCTGCTTAAAGGAATACATTTCTTGTTTTAATCAAAACTTTGAGTCCAAGGAATATGCCAGTTAAAAGAGCGTCAGAGATCTTGGAGATCACAAAGGTTTGTACCATGGAAGACTGAATCTCTAAGACCCATAAACTATTTTTTTAATGATAAACATAAATCCATAACTTTATAAGTCTCATCTTCTAACTGAAGGGGAAAATAAAACCTGATATTTACTTACCCACTGCGTGGGAAGTGAGCACTGGTGACATATTTTTCAGGGTCAGGTTCAAGCTCACCGCTCTAGTGCTGACATCTACACTTTTCCTTATCAGATCTGCGCCTCCACCTTTCACCCCAGCTTAGCTTTCTCCTTTGTGTTTGGTGTGGTCACATCATTTGCTTTTTTTTTAACACACATGTAGGCAGCCCATGGCAGGCAGAGGAAACTGCAGCCACTGGCCCGGAAGACCCTGGGCGTACCAGATCTCACTCCAAGTTGGTGCTTTCCTGAGAGGTGCACTAAGACTCCCTTGGAGAGCGAGTCACCTTGGATTCGTTTCCTTTTCCTGTACTAGTCTGTAGACAATGAGAATAAGCTCTCAGTAAGATCTCACATCTGTCAATATGTCCATGCAGTGTCTGCAGGCTTATTGATGTTTTCAAAATATGCAGCTCTAAAAAGGGACTATAGATTGAAATGATCAATTAAAGGAATATTTTCTTAGTAAATATAATTAAATAAGAATTTTTAAATGTTTTGGGACCAGCAAATGGCATAATGGTTACATTCCTGAATTCCCACATAGTCAACCATGGTTTGAGTCTTGGACCCGGTGGCTTAAAACTCACACTTGCACGAATTTAGCTTAAAAAGACTTTAAAACTCACTCATGTGCCTAAGTGTCCAAGAGGAGTATTGAAAAGAAAGTACTGTGGCATGGTCATCCCCCCTAGGGGGTGATTTCTTGCTTTCTGTCTCTCCAGCAAGCACACGCCAAAAAAAAAAAAAAAAAAAATTCTCTTAGAAATATTTTTATTGTTTTTATATAGCCATGTATTTATAATCTGAGATGGCTTCATGAGGAAGACATTAGAAAAGGACATAAGCCTATCAACAAATAATTTAGTCTTTGGCTCATACAGAGCATCACCTGTAAGTTACTTTTTATAAACTAAAGGTGGAAAGACTATAGTTCTATTTTGCCCACCTCATATAACAAATATATTTGGATAACCTCTATTTTCTATGAGTATACTTCAGTGTTAAAACATCTAGAAGTAGAGAACTATAATTAAGATACCATCCATTAATGGGCCTGCATACTCTTCTAATAGGTATGTTACAGAAAATAATCAAAATGAGAATGAAATCAGAAAACCCCAAATGTATCAGCCAATTCAAGAAATACTTGACAACTAAACTTGATTTAGTTCTCTACTTAAATTAACGCTAGAGTTATATTTACGAACCACAGTCACAGCTAATGGTTCTGGCTGCTTTTAGGATATTAGAAATAATCAATTTAGATGGATCAGATGTATTGCTGTCTTCATGGTATCGTAGTTTCCAAAATTGATTTTGTAAGTTATTGTTTCCTTCTGCTATTGTTTTAATAATTAGTTTTTGAGTCTTTGAAATTTGGTAGTCTTCGAGTCTTCAGAATCTAAAAATATGGTTCCACTTCACAAGTATAATTGAACTATGAAAATAGAGCCCAAGAATTTGCTGATGTTCAGAGACAGTTTTCTTAGCGTTCCTGTGTTTAAGAGATCTCTTAGGGCATCTATTGGCCAATGTTAGTACTGCATGTGAGAATTGTAGTCCACACCACTCCAGAGTTAGGTGTTCCCCGACAAGGCTGAAAATGCATGCTGATGAAGAGATGCATGATGAAAACTTCATTGTTTATTATTGGATTTAAATAATCGAGCAAATACCTAACAACAAAGATGCCATGGGAATTGGTCTAATAAAACTTTTGTAATGTAACATTGGTGGTTTCAACATTTTCAAAATGTATGTTAATCATCTTTTAGAATCAAAGATGTCACTGTTCAGATACGTTGCCTTCGGCAATTTATTTAAAGTTCTAAACTTTTTCCTTTTTTCTTTTGTTTTCTTTTACTGTGAACAGGACAAACATTAATTTCAAAGATACAAAGAGTCTGAAAACAAATGGATGGAAAATATACACCATGGAAAGAGAATCACAAGAGAGCTATGTTAGCTGGCTATCCTAGGACAAATAAAATAGACTTAAAAATAAAATTGCTACTACAGATAAAGAGGTATGTTTCTTTCTTTTTTTGTTTTGTTTTTATGAAAGGTTTTTGCACGTGCTTGCCAGAAAGAGAGAGACACAGAGAGAGAGACAGAGAGCGAGAAATCATTCCCCGGGGGGGGGAGGATGGCCACGCCTCGATCCCTTCTCCTCCATTCTCCTCTCAGGATCTTGGGCATGCACACACATGTGCCCAGCATGAGTTTAAGCCACCGGGTCCAAGACTTAAACTGCGGACGGCTACGTGGGAGTCCAGCGACAGAGCCATTACACTAACTGCTGGTCCCAAGGGGGATGTTTTATAAATATAAAAGGGTCAATCCTACATGACAGCATAGACACACATGAATCTAACAAGAAAGCCTAACATTAAGAACAAAAACTTAATAGAGAAGTATACTCTTCTACCTTAGTATTTAAAGATAGCAATATCTGACTTCCTTTTTTAATAAGTAAACAAATTTCTGAATTTCGATAGAAGAAACAAAATGACTGTTACCCCAGATTTCCAGAGAAGCACACACGGTAGCATACTTTACATGGAAGTCTTTGAGAATAGGGTGTGAAAAGACACGGGGAATACGGCTGTAAGTCTTGAGTTCAGAAAGACTATAAAATGTGTAAGGAAATAAATAGCACATTCCAAGTGAAAATAATCAGCATATTTGGCCAGAGAGAGAGGCAAGTTTTGCCTGAAGTATCACCGTTGCTGGCTAGACACAAAGGTGAAGAACTGGAAGGGAGCTGGAACTTCAGCTGCAGCCTCTCTCTGTGTGTAATACCGGTACGTAGCGTGTGTTAGAGGATACATACCTTTACTGCTCTATAAACACAAGCATAATGTGGGGTGATTAAAATAGAAATAAAACTACTAAAATACTCTTTAAAACACAGGTAAAAATTGGTAAGTCCTGGGCACGGGGCTAGACAGTGGCACGATGTAAAAAGTGATGCTTCTGTGAAGCAATCCCAACAGAAGGTTCCCAGTTCAAGTCTGGAGACCTCTCTGAGGACACCAGGAACAAGGCACTCATGATCTGAGGTCGGCTGAAATGGGGTAGATCACAGAGACAAAACGCTCTTGAAGGTGCTGTCTCTCTCTCGTCCTTGCGAGCTCATGGAAAAGATAAGATAAACTTTGAAAAGTGATTCTCGAGGACAAAGTGATACAGAAAGAGAAGTAACAACAGACTTGGGTGAAGTGAGCCGTTACTTCTGATCCCTGCGGCTCCTGTCCAGCCTGCCCTGTTCAGAAGATCTTTCCAGAACCAATGGTCCTAACCGTCTGGCTGGGTTTGGGAGCCCAAGGATGGCATTAAGACAGTCTGGGTGACACGTGCTAATGGCCCAAAGACGTTTAGATTACTGCCCTTCACTTCTCCCTCCTGGCACGTCTACTTCTGTTTCTGCTTGTTTGTTTGCTTGCTTTTGATAATATACGGAAATCATTTGGACTTAAGAGAGTAATGACTGCTAGCCAGGAAACCTGAACACAGCCCTGTGAGCCAGTCCAGGGTTTCTCAGGACACATCTTCACACGCATCATGGCTACTCACACCACACTCTCCCCGTACAGGTGTTTGCCTCATGCTATGTGGTGGCAGGATGGAGCCACGGGCCCACTTAACAATGATGAGTAAAAGTGGTGCCTGCCGCTTTGCAGCTGAAAAGTGAGTGGTTGGTGCAAGATCCTGCAGTCACAGGACGGGGACCTCTGACGGGAGGCTGCCTCTTGGGTATGGGCTCCCAGGGACACTGAACAGGGAGGCTGTGGCTGTCATCTCTCCTATTGCCACAGCACCCAAAACTTAGGCGAAGCCAAACCGCTCCACTTCTGCAAGTGGGGGGGTTCTGGCTCAGGTTCAGAACTTTACTTCCTCCCAAAGTCCTCAGCTACCCACCCGCTGCCTTCTTGGCTTCCAGCAGACAGACAGCACTGCCTTCCGAACGTATAGGCTTCCTCGTTCTCCAAGTTTTCCATTTTCCTGGAATCACACAGACTACAGCTGCTTACTCTCTATCCTGAAATAAGCACAGGGTGGGTGAGCAGGTAAGGTCCCTCTGTTCCGCTCCGTACCAAGCTAACACACATTCCTGTCATTCTGACCCAGAGGCACGGGCTTCCTTCTGGACAGTAATGACAGCACCCCGTAGTGGTCTGGATTTTATTCCCATATGCCCACATGTACCCAGAACAAGAACCAAGCCTCTTCCTCACCCGCTCTTTCCAAGCATTCCTTAATTACCCGTTTGACGAACAGGACTCAGGTGCCCACCCTGAAAGAGGAGAGCTGAGACAGAGACTCAAGCAGAGGTCTGGTCGAGCGCCATGAGCGAGGCCCATCGGAGCTACCACAGCGCCGCGGAATTCATGCTAGCGTGGAAGAATATGCCCAGAATGGCTCTAGCCTGGTGAGCCTAGGACTAAAATTCTGCCCTTAAGACCCACCCTCTGCCCTGGTGAGCACTTTCCATGGCCTCTGCTCAGGATGTCAAACACCTGGCCCTGGTTTCCAAGGACGGCCTGCCGTGTTCTCTGGTTCTGACTCAGCAACTCTGAGTGCTGTCTAATTGGATGCGTGCTACCCTGCACTACTGACCTGGAAATGGCTGTGAACTGCCTACTCTTTCATGGTTGGCATTTTGCTTGGTCGGATGAATTTAAATTATCAGCCTCTTCAACTGGGTCTGGTCACACCACAGTCCCCTGCCCCCAGCCCTCCAGCTCGTCAGGATCTTGGGCGAGCAGGCACCGGCCCAGCACGCTTTGAGTGGACCAGGCCAAAGAACCGAACCCACAATCAGTCACCTGGCTTCCAGCACTGCCGTTCAGCACTACTGACGTTGCCTATGGGGCTGGGCCCATTGCTTCCTCAAGGTGGTGAGCTGCTCTGAGCTTGTCAAGTTCTCTTACTCCTTCCCTAGACTCAGACCAGTCCCAAATCTCTAATGAAATGAGGATCTAAGGAATTCCGCTTGGAGGACGGTGACACACAGAACTGCACTAGCTTTAAATGAGAAAATACCGTGTCAAACAGTGCAAGGTCCTTTAAGTCTGTATTTCTTTTGTAACTCACTGACTCATTGGATTGACCCTTCTTCCTGATTTGGTTTAGGGAAGCAGGGAAGTTCCTCAACTTATCCAGCACAGAAGAGCAGGCAAAGGACAGCGGCCTCAATCGCGGCCTGACTGCACTGGCCACACGGTCTCCACACCTCTGTATTTTACAGCTGCTTTGAAACAGTGTCAGAGAGGGAGAAAGGACTCAGACAAGTGTACTTAGGGAAACACAGTGGTACTTCACAGAAGAGAAAGGGGCATTTCAGGTAGGGGCAATCGGAAAACACGGGCCTGGGCCAGCTTGCGGTGTGGTGCTTTATGCAGTAGCCTGGTTTAGAGAAGCACACGGTCCCTCGGGTTCAGCAAGGGAGCCAAACAAGACAAGAAGGATTTCTTTTTGAAAACAGTCTCCAATTATTATCTTCAATTTCCCCTCTTCCATCTACTTCTCCACATACTGCTCCCTTGAAAGTGTCTGCTCCACATACTCTTCAGAAGCTCCTTGAGCCAGGGTCAAATGGCCCCTCTCAATAACCCTCCTGAGCTCTGCAGGCCACTTAGCACTGCCGCCTACTCCTGCCTTGAAGCACATTCTTCATCTGGCTCCAACCTGCAGCTGCCTGCTTTAATCTGACACCCTCATCATTTTCCGTTTCGCTCCTCCTTTTCTTCCACTTTCCTTTTCTTTTCTGCTCCATCCACTCCTCCCTCCCTTCCTGATGCCTCTGCATCTGCCATCCTGAGATCTCCCCGGGGGACAGATCAGGACTCTTCTCTTCCCATTGTACATACTGCCTGTGACTCTCCTCCCTCCTGCAGCCCTCCGAATTTGGCTGACCCACTTCAGTGTTTTGAACTCATGACTCCCTGAGCAATGCCAATCAAATTACCCACAGGCATCTCAAGCACACGAGTCCCAGGCTGAGCTCATGGAGCTCCCTGGACTCCCCTCTTACATTCCATGTCCAATGGAACGGCACCACCACCCCTAGGAACCCAGGCTCAATGCCTGATTGTGCTTTGAGACCTTTGTGTTCCCTCTTAGAGGTCACTTTCCTTAGGAGAAATTCCTGATTCCACCCCTGCAGCATAACTGGGGATCCCAACAAGAAACTCTATTGAATCTTTAATTCGGTCCAAATTACAGCATTTATTTTTATAGGTAATTACACACGTAAGCATATATCTGTGTCTTGCACTATAAGCTCAGTGAAGTCAAGTATCATGAGAAATTTCATGAATGGATTCCAAATATTAGCCTATATCTGACTCACAGTAAAGAATTGATAGTTAAGGAACATTGCATTGAATATACTGGGTTATACAAGTTCAGAGATTTGAGTTTCCAAGTGACAGCCCTTAATGGAGGAGTGACAATATGCATTTCAAGGATGGGCTAGAGGGATAAGACGAAGCCGTAGGAGGAGAGTACATGAAAACAATGGAAGTTGGAACCGGCAGATGGCATAATGGTTACGTCGCTGAACTCCCATGTAGCTGACCACAGTTCGAGTCCCAGACCCAATGGCTTGAAACTCATGCTGGGCACGTGTGTGTGTATGCCCAAGATCCCAGAAAGGAGAATGAAGAAGGGATGCACCTTATAGCAAAAATCTCTCTTAACAAAAATGAAAACAAAAACACAGTGTTAGTCACCATAAAGAGCGTGACAGGGGGACAAAGAACACGGCAGCCACAGGCACAGACAGACTAAGAACTAGTCAGGAAAGACCACAGCCGCTGACCACTGCAGACTTTTAAGAATTGTACAGACTTGCTCAGGCTTAATGTCAAAATGGCTTGTATTAATAAAGCTTCTCAAGGTCAGCAGGTGGTGTGGTGGTTAAGGTGCTAGACACTCCCACATGGCCGACCACAGTTCGAGTCCTTGACCTGGTGGCTTGCTCTCTCACTTTCCTCCTCTCTCTCTCTCCCCCTCCTTCTCTCTGTATCTCTCTCTGGTCAAATTAAACTAAATGAATGAATAAATAAAATTAAATAATTCTTTAAAAAAATAAAGCTTCTCATGAAAACTTTAAAAATTTCAGAGTTATTTCATTGAGTATGTTACATAGCAGGTTGTTTTTTAAGTAGTGAAACTACTATGACCAAACAACAAATGGGAAGAAGTCTTGGGCAGAAGTTAAAACCAAAGCCTTTTGCTCTGCTCCACAAGTTTGTATATAATTTCACGACGGCGTGGAGGGACTAGTGCTATTAGATCGTCGGGAAAGTCCGGATGTGTTTTTCTATTCAAAAATGAGCATGACTTTCACAACAACTCAATAAAACCACCTCTGAGCAAAGCTGGGAGAAATGAAATTAGATGCTTTCAATATGTAAAACCTCCCTGAAAATTGATTAAAATACTATTTGTTACTGGTATACATAAATCCCAGAATATTAAGTTTAAAATATCTATACAAATATCACATGAAAAATGAATGGTTTTACATAGTTTTATTTTTAAAACTTTGTTTATTTTTGTGGGACCAGCAGTTGGTGTAATAGCTATGTCACTGGACTCCCATGTAGTCAACCACAGTTTGAGTCCTGGACCCGGTGGCATAAACTCACGCCGGGCGCGTGTGCGTGCATGCCAAGATCCCGAGAGGAGAATGGAGGAGAAGGGATTGCAGCGTGGCCATCCCCCTTGGGGGGTGATTTCTTGCTTTCTGTCTCTCTGTCTCTCTCTTTTTTTTTTTCAATCCCTTCTCCTCCATTCTCCTCTCGGGATCTTGGGCACGCACGCACACGCGCCCGGCGTGAGTTTTAAGCCACCGGGTCCGGGACACGAACCGCGGTCGACTACGTGGGAGTCCAGCGACATAGCCATTACGCTAACTGCTGGTTCCCTCTCTGTCTCTCTTTATGTTTCTGAAAAAAGACCAGCCCTGGACAAGTATCACAGATGGCCGAGTCAGCACGGATGCCCTGCATATCATAGCGAGAAAGCGAAAGCTGGATGCTGGGAAGTTCTGCAAGTCCTTAGAGCTGTCCTACTGTAGAATTAGTGGAGCAGACATGATGGGCATGTTCAACATAAGCCTAGCTGTTGTTACCAGCCAGCTAAGTCTGGATGCTGCTCTCCCAGTCAATGAAAGGAGAGGCAGAAGCCCGAGAGGAAGGGAGTTTATTTCTGTAACTGCTGATGGAGACAGTCAAAAAGCTGCATCAAATTCCTGTTTTACTTCAGATACACACTCCAGGTTTCTCATCTGACCATTCCTCAAATAGAGCGCCCACGACTCAGCCCTTGGTCAGGCTGCTATATGCAGGCCTTTCTGAATCCGAGAACACATGTGCACCTGGTGTGTGTGTGTGTATTTTTCCCCAAGCTTCCCAGTCAGAAGCTCACCCTGGGCGGATGTCCATGTGGGATCCAGCCACCTTAACCGCCAGCCCACAGGCTGTCGCTAGATCCTCATTTTCTACAGAGAACTGGCAAGCAGGAAAGTCCAGTCAATAACTCTGAAAGAATGAACAGCTGCATATTTGTTCCACTGAACTCAGCGTTCCCTGAAAGATTTTTTAACTTGGGCAGTGATAACATTTGTATCATCATTTGTTAAATTATTTCAAGCCTGTTATATTTTGACCCATTATTTAAAATGTTGACTTTATCAAGCAATGTTTTACGTTACTGAAAGCTTACTTATACCTAACTTTAAAATCTATGAATGGTTGTTTAATATTTTAGAATACTTTTTAAAATCATCTAATGTTGTTTAATATTTTAGAATACTTTTTAAAATAGGTTGTAGAAAAAATGTTCATCGAAAATGTATTATCTAAGAGAAAGCAGTGTGCCTTCTGATTCGTAAGATTCAACTCTCTGACAGGGATTCGGGTGTCTCTGCCTTTTATACATACCCTTGGCAAGTGTAGGAGAGAGAGAGAGAGATAAATAACAATAATTTAGGGATTATACCTGAAACTTACATTGAAGTTAATATTTTTAAACTAAATTTCATTGTAAACACTGACAAAACAATACTTTTGGGTCTTAAATGGACTCAAGTTCAGCTCTCTCAGCAGTTTTGTTAATGGTACAAACCTTTACCAATTTAGGAGATCGAATTAAGAAGGCGGGGACTGCATAGCAGTGCAGTGGTAAAACACAAAGCTCCGTGGGACCAAGGCACATGAGAAGGTCCGGTTTGCATCCAGGGGCCTCCCTGACCACCCCAGGCATGTGTGTGCCCATGACCCAGCACGAGCCTCGGCTGGGGCGGGTCTCAGCATGTAGACCTTGCAGGAGGGGCCGTCTCCATGCCTCTCTCTTTCTCCTCCTGTATCTCTCACTCACGGAAGAAGTAAATAAATAAACTGAACAAAGTATATACAAAACATTAAGATTTCTGCTCAAGTTTTTGGACTCATGTTCTAAACATGGCTATTCCACAAAGTCTGTTTGGACACTCATTTCAAAGAATTAAGTAGGAAGGTTTAGGTTGACTGATTGGCCAGCAAAATAATTAGCGATTACTAATTGCTTTTAACGTATTCATTGAATGGTTTTTGCTTAAGACTAGAGGAGAAACTGGCAGAGTTTAATTGCCACCAATGTAATCCTCTCTCCATCAGTTAAAAATAATACAGGACTATATCTTGCCTTTAAGAAGACAATAATTATGACACTGTGTGGCTTATATAAGGAATCTGTCATTTAACACTTGGAAAAAAACCTATGGCAAATAGAATAAGAATTTCTGTACTATAAGGTGTAAATATTACGTACAGAGTTCAGTTATTTTACCTAAAAATAAAGATTAACTAATGTAATTATTGTCAAAAGAGAAATTTAGAACAAATATAATAGAGGTATGATACACAAAAATAATTATATTACCCTCAATGGTGCACAATCATGAATAACAATACAGTGTTACTAAACTGCTTCATAAAACTTAGCCCAGAGAGTTTTATAGCCCCACTTATTTCTGAGAATGATGCTTACATCTGAAAATAGTTCTATAAGGACATTTTTTAACTGGATAAAGAAGTGTTCTGCTAGCCAGTGAAATATAAGAAATTAAAAGTTATAAACAAAGAGAAATAACACATTTTAAAATGAGCCTTGAAGATTAATATGTTCTACTTGCTATGTTTACTGTGTGAGCATAAAATATCACGACAAACTAGTAAAGAAAATTGATGAAAAGCCATTAAAGTAATCAGATGCCTCTGATGGGGACGTGGACGGGGCTAATAACTCAGTGCGTACGTAACGTAGCATGTTTGCTGACGTCCTGTGTGGGTTCTTCCTTCCCTCCAGGCCCTGTTGCTGGCACACGGTCTTATACACTGGCGGGGCGAGTGACAGGCTTCCCTGAGCCAAACAATATCTGCCCCAGAATCATTTTGGGTGACTTCACAGAGCCTGCTTCTCAGGTTCAGTTCACAGATCACCTCCCGTGTTACCCATGGTCGTGTTCAATTATCAGGGCCAGTTCCCTTGTCTCATCATCATTTTACCATTTAATCAATCCTAATTAAACTAGAGCCGAGGAGTCTCAACACTCTCCACCTCATCTATTACAGAAGTTCATATTTCCTCCCCACAAATGTTCCTTGCATTTGCTCCAGCTCCGCACGTTCATAAAATACTTGGACAGAGATGGATCACTGGATGCAATTCAGCCTCACTTTGTTTCAAGTCCATTTTCCAAATATTAAAAAGAACATTTTGCAAACAACAAGATTTGCTTCCAAATTACATTTCAAATTATATATCTGCCTGAATTAGATGCATGAATTAGACGAACTAAATTGTTATATAAGTGAAATGGAAATAAACTAATTGTACATTTTAGAAGAAGAGTTTTATTACTTGATTTGCTGGCCACTTTAATGATTATAGAAATGCTTAGTGAGTATCTCCTTTGGGCCAGGTACTACAAGAGGCACTGGGAGTACAGCAGGCAAGAGAGAAAGGAAAGGGGTGAACATTGGCTACAACCCAAGGATCCAAACCTTCACGCACTGGTGGTGGGAGTGCGAAGTGGGGCAGGGCTGGTGGTGGGGCAGGGGCCGGTGATGTGGCAGGGGCCGGTGGTGGGGCAGTGATGACACAAATGGACCCACATGAGAAAGGCCCTGGGATTGAGCCTGGGCGTCCATGTAATGCCAGCCGTGTGTGTGAGCCTGGGTAACTGAGCCCGGGGGAGGGTCACAGCAGAATGTCCTGTTGGGGCGTTTGCTCGCTCTCTCATTAAATAAATAACCTTAAAAGAATGAAATAGGGACCAGCAGTTAGCGTAAGGGCTATGTCGCTGGACTCCCATGTAGTCGACCGCGGTTCAAGTCCCGGACTTGGTGGCTTAAACTCAACGCCGGGCGCATGTGCGTGCATGCCCAAGATCCCGAGAGGAGGAGGAAGAGAAGGAGAAAGGACTGCAGCGTGGCCATCCCCCCTGGGGGGTGATTTCTTGCTTTCTGTCTCTCTGTCTCTCTTTGTCTTTCTGGAGAACACATGTGCCTTATAGCAAAGACCTCTTCGAAAAAAATAAATAAATAAATAAAATAAAGTGGTACAGCTGCTATGGGAAACAGTATGGAGGTTCCTCAGTAAATTACAATAGAATTACTCCATGATCCAGCAATTTGGCCTTAAGGTATACTCACATAATTAAAAGCAAGATCTCAAAGAAACATTTGCACGCCGACGTTTATTGCAGCTTCATTCACATAGCCAAGATGCCTTAAATGCCCACCAGTGGGCAAAAGGGTAAAGCGATGGGGCAGCCTTGACAGAGAAGGGACCCCATTCAGTGGTACGAAATGAATGCACCTGGAGGACAGTGCGCCAAGGGAAATAAGCCAGTCACAGGAAGGTACAAGCTGTGTCCCCACAGGAAGCACCTAGAGTACTCGGGCTCCGGACAGAAAGCAGGGGCCTTGCCCTCAGCTTTTAGCATTATTGTACTGGACATTCAAACGGATAAAACGGTAACATTTTGTCATGTTTTTAGTCACAATTTTACTTGTTTATTTTATTGTCAGCAGATGATACACAAGAGAGAGAGAGAAGAGAGAGTGAGCATTCCTGATTGGGCACGGTCACACCAGAACTTTTCGCTCCATTCCCCATCCCATCAGGATTTGGGGCATGCACACACATACACACACATGCCCTGCATGTTTTTGCTTTATTCGTTGTTTGTTTTTAAGAGACAGATTTTTGCTAGAGGGCAAGTATACTCGCTGGAGAGACAGAGAGAGACAGAGAGACAGAAAGTCACAAATCACCCCCGGGGGATGGCCACGCAGCAATCCCTTCTCCTCCATTCTCCTCGGGATTTTGGTAATGTGCACATAGGTACCTGGCAGGCATTTTAAGCCACCATGTTCAGGACTCTAACTGCGGTCGACTACGTGGGAGTCCAGCAACGTAACCATTATGCCATCTGCTGGTCCGATGCCCAGCATATTTCTAAGCTCCCAGGGCTGGAATTTGAACTGCGGTTGGCTGTGTTAAGGGCCATGCCCTTAACCACCGGGCTATGGCACTAGCCTATCCTCCATCCAATTTACCTGCATCTTAGAGATGCAGACTGGCATTTTACAGTATCTCTCACACTCCACTTCTATGGCATAGAATCCAGCCCACCTCAAGTGTAGATCAGGGCAACTCCTAGTGTAGCCAGGCTACACGAGGAAGCAAAGCATCGCCATAATGAACCCAGCCCCACAGATCCAACAACCGTGGACTGGACTTGGGCCTGCTCTCCCCCTTCACGCGAGCCCGGTTTAGAACCTAGCTTGCCCAGCTTGCAGGGAATCACCACCATTTTGTCGAGGCTTTGCCGAGAGCAGAGAACCTTGCACTAGAAGCAGATGCGCTCTAGGAAGACAGGGACTTCTGCCCCGATGATCAGTCCAGCCGACCCAGCCGTGGCTGGGAATGGGCACTCCAGCAGGAAGTCTTGTCCACCGACAGGTCACGGGGCTGGTGTGCTGCTGTACTGGCAGGACAAGACGTCGTCCCCTACTGCTCCCCCTAAAACTCCTGGTCAGGCTGGGACTGGGGAGAGGGGTTGGAACTCAGCAGTCTGCCCCCTTTCGCTGCTGGCTGGCTTCCTAAATCAAGCTACCTCTGCTGTCACTGACCTTGTCTCCTGAGTATCCATTCCGAGGGGCAAGCAGTTGGGGTGGGATCAGTGCCCCCCACACCGGCTCCACGAGTGTGAACGACAGCCATGAAAGGTGTTCCTCCCTCGCATGCTGTAGCAGCTTCCCCCTCCCTCCATACCCAGTTCTCTACCTCCACTGAGACCCGTCCATGCCATGGGGTTCTCCTCAGTCTGAGGCAGTCTCTCCCATTTTCCTAG
>NW_006160006.1:4817528-4820377 GCF_000334495.1 Tupaia belangeri chinensis | reverse complement strand
TTTCCCTTCTTCTCCATCACTATAAAGCTCCACTTCATTTTCCTGTCAGACTGCAGCTCCCTCTGCCTCCTGGGATCCACCCAGGATCAGCCAGGACTGTGGTGAACTGCTGGCTTCGGTCTTGTCACCCCTCCATTACTCACGCTGCCGTGTTACCTGGGGCGTCCCCTCTGCGTCACACGCTCATGACAAGGCAGGAAGCAGCCATGCAGGGGGCATGGCGGGGTAATTGTCTGAGTGTCCTCTGAGAACTAGGACACTCCGGTTCCTGCTGCAAACACGCTTCCTCCTCCACGTTTCCAGACACAAATGTGTTGGTGACACGGGTTCCTTTCTATCCTTGGGAAGACAGAACCTGAAGCTGCCTCCTCTTCTTTATATTATTCCCAAAAGCACACACACAATACAAGTTTGCATTTGTTTATTTTAAAAATGTATTTCTGTATTTCCTCTGGAAGAGAGAGCGAGAGAAAGTGCGAGAGAGAGCGAGAGAGAGAGAAGCCCCAACAGATCCCACCATGACCCCCTCCAGCATCGACCAGCCCTGGAGATCAGGGAGACTGGGTGTGGCCTCATACGCACAGAGACTTTGGGACAGGAACTCAAGATCTCTCCACAGGGCCCAGGACCCAAGAGTGTCATGCCACCACTGCGCCACTGCCCGCCCACACTTTTTAAGATACAAGTTTTTATTTTTATTTTTGGTTTTTGAGAGACTTTTTTGTTCTAGGGTACATGTGCTCACTAGAGAGACAGAGAGACAGAAAGAAATCCCCTCCCAGAAGGGATGGCCATGCCACAATCCCTTCTCCTCCATTTTGGGCATGCACACACATGTGCGCACATGAGTTGTAAGCTGCCAGGTCTGGAACGCACACTGTGGTTGACCATGGGGGAATCCAGTGACTTAACCATCATGCCATCTGCTAGTCCCAAGATACATGGTTTTTCAGAAGAATAGCACTGCAAAAAATGTTACATTCTTATTATACATATGACCCTTAAGACCCAATTACTGAAAAGTGAGTAAAGGTAGCTAAGAGTTTGGTGGCGCAGTTTGTCTGCTTGTTATTTTTTTTTATTACAATTATTCTTCTGCCCACTCAACTCTGATAAGGCTGAATGTTATCCTGTTTTCCATTCAAGCAGAGCGATCTTCACTATTTGAGAGGAATCCGTGCATTCCAACTGGCGGGGCTCCCACCCTCTTCGGACCTGGTGGCCTGCCGTGCTGCTGGGACTGGCCTTCTAGACAGCTGTCGGCACCAAGTTCATATTTGCTAACTGATCCATTCTCTGCTTAATGTATTTTTCAATAAATGTTTCCATGTTGAGGAAGAGGAGAATTGTAGCACTGAGATTACACAAATGTCTTGTATTAGTCCAAGTGCATGAATTATGCAAAAGTAACTGAGAAATGAAAATATTGAATATCAATATCTTTAAGACACGAGCATTTTAGAAGTTTGGTTAAAACCACACATGTTTATGCTGCAGAAAAAAAGAGAATTCTGTGTCTTCCTGGTGGGATTTTAAATCAGTACAGCCACTATGAAGGCCAGATGGAGGTTCTTCAAAAATCTAAAACTAGGGGGACCAGCAGTTAGTGTAATGGCTATGTCGCTGAACTCCCACGTAGTCGACTGCGGTTCACGTCCCAGACCTTGTGGCTTAAAACTCACGCCAGGCATAGGGTAGATGTGCTCACTAGAGAGACAGAGAGACAGAAAGAAATCCCCTCCCAGAAGGGATGGCCATGCCACAATCCCTTCTCCTCCATTTTGGGCATGCACACACATGTGCGCACATGAGTTGTAAGCTGCCAGGTCTGGAACGCACACTGTGGTTGACCATGGGGGAATCCAGTGACTTAACCATCATGCCATCTGCTAGTCCCAAGATACATGGTTTTTCAGAAGAATAGCACTGCAAAAAATGTTACATTCTTATTATACATATGACCCTTAAGACCCAATTACTGAAAAGTGAGTAAAGGTAGCTAAGAGTTTGGTGGCGCAGTTTGTCTGCTTGTTATTTTTTTTTATTACAATTATTCTTCTGCCCACTCAACTCTGATAAGGCTGAATGTTATCCTGTTTTCCATTCAAGCAGAGCGATCTTCACTATTTGAGAGGAATCCGTGCATTCCAACTGGCGGGGCTCCCACCCTCTTCGGACCTGGTGGCCTGCCGTGCTGCTGGGACTGGCCTTCTAGACAGCTGTCGGCACCAAGTTCATATTTGCTAACTGATCCATTCTCTGCTTAATGTATTTTTCAATAAATGTTTCCATGTTGAGGAAGAGGAGAATTGTAGCACTGAGATTACACAAATGTCTTGTATTAGTCCAAGTGCATGAATTATGCAAAAGTAACTGAGAAATGAAAATATTGAATATCAATATCTTTAAGACACGAGCATTTTAGAAGTTTGGTTAAAACCACACATGTTTATGCTGCAGAAAAAAAGAGAATTCTGTGTCTTCCTGGTGGGATTTTAAATCAGTACAGCCACTATGAAGGCCAGATGGAGGTTCTTCAAAAATCTAAAACTAGGGGGACCAGCAGTTAGTGTAATGGCTATGTCGCTGAACTCCCACGTAGTCGACTGCGGTTCACGTCCCAGACCTTGTGGCTTAAAACTCACGCCAGGCACCTGTGTGTGCGTGCCCAAGATCCCGAGAGGAGAATGGAGAAGGGATTGAGGCGTGGCCATCCCCCCTGGGGGGTGATTTCTCGCTTTCTGTCTCTATATCTCTCTCTGTCTGTCTGGTGAGCACACGTGCCCTATAGCGAAAACCTCTCCAAAAAAAAAAAAAAAACTCAAAATAGGACCACCAACTGTTCCAGT
>NW_006160006.1:4804374-4817395 GCF_000334495.1 Tupaia belangeri chinensis | reverse complement strand
CTCGCTTTCCGTTTCTCTGTCTCTCTCTGTCTGTCTGGCGAGCGCACGCACCCTATAGCGAAACCTCTCCAAAAAAAAAAAAAAAATCTAAAACTAGGACTACCATATGATCCAGTAATCCCACCATTGACTATTTATCCAAAGGACAAGAAATCACTCGGTCAGAGAGACAGTTGCATGTCCACACTATTGTTCTTCATAATAGCTAAGTCACGGGATGAACCTTAGTGCCCCACAATTAACGACTGTGTTAAGAAAATATAGCGCATATCCACATATACACAACAGAATACTACATGCTCATAAGGAACAGTAACATCCTATCATTCCACATAAAGTGAGTCTTAGAGATACAATAAGTGAAATAAGCCAGGACATAAAAGACATAAAACACCGCATCTCCCCATTTACACACACGGGACAGCCGCTGTGTCGTGGAGACTGAAGGAAGGACTAGGTGGTGTAGACACAGAGAGGGCGACAGGAGATACCAGGGGTGGCAACATGGGTGGGCGGGTGCTCAAAGAAAAGTGATCAACAGACACAAAGATGCAGGTAACCCAAGAAAATAGGTTACAGAATGTTCTAGCAGTATGGAATGAAAAAGAGCATGAGATGCATACCTCCAAAACAAGTCTAGTAGAATGAACATCAAACGCTTACAGCAAAAGGAAATGTCCATCCTTGAAGATGATGGATATATTTATATACTCGATTTGATCAACACTGTATGCATGGTTCAAAACCCATACACTATCCCACAAAGATACACAATGATTATATGTTAGAAATTACAATGAAAAGCCTATTCCATAATCTTCATTATGGAAATGTATAAAATATGCTATAGGAATTTCGACTATCATCAAAGGGGAAACAACCTTGATTTCTTTTCTTTCTTTTTCTTTCTTTCTCTTTAATGCCAGAGGGTGTATTTTTGAGAGATTTTCACTGTAGGGCGCGTGCGCTCGCCAGACAGACAGAGAGAGACATAGAGACAGAAAGCGAGAAATCACCCCCCAGGGCGGATGGTCACGCCGCAATCCCTTCTCCTCCATTCTCCTCTCAGGATCTTGGGCATGCACACACACGCGCCCGGCATGAGTTCTAAGCCACTGGGTCCGGGACGCGAACCGCGGTTGACTACGTGGGAGTCCAGCAACATAGCCATTATGCTAACTGCTGGTTCCTACAACCTTGATTTCTTATATTTATATTTCTATATTACACATTTTAAAAAATTTATTATCATGATAACCTTTATATTACATTGAATTACAAATAACTTTATAGTATATTACATTGCTTTTTCAAAAGGGACTGCCATACATGTCAGTCAATACAGAGACATTAAACTCCCCGCTTCATCATTCAATTTCTATAACCAAAATCTTATGATCTGTGTTGTAGACACAGATTTGCATATAGTAAATATTGTTAATATTAATATTACTATTAATAATTCAAAAGTTTCTAAGATTTTAATACAGATATTTCTTATATAAGAGATCAAAACTTCCTAGAAAATGCATATTATGAAAAAAACTAAGCATCAATTTCAAACATTTTTTTCACCAAAATAAACTGGCTCTTTAATTCCATTTTTTTTTCATGAACTTTTTGAAGTTCCCTCATATGAACTCAAATCTGTGGAGAAATTCCAAATAAAAGAACAGTGCCAATCTTTTGATCCCACTAAAAAGGCCTCGCTCCACTTCATAAGCCTAAGTTTCATTGGCATTGCTAACATCTAATTAGGCATCATTTTCTTCAGGTGTTACCTTTACAGATGAAAGTTTAAAACTTTTTTCTTTTTTAAGAGAGATTTTTGCTATAGGGTACATGTGCTTACCAGAGAGAGAGAGAGAGACAGAAAGTGAGAAATCACCACTTGTGGGGGGTGGCCACACCGCAATCCCTTATCCTTCATTCCCCTCTCAGGATTGTGGGCATGTATGCAGATATGCTCCATGTGAGTTTTCAGTCGCAGGTTCTGAGAATTGAATCATGGTGGACCACGTGGGTGTCCAATAATGTAACCATTGCACCATCTCCTGGTCCCCAAACATTTTTTTATTTAGAGAAAAACAGTGGTTTACTCTCAAAACTTTGCCTTAAAAAATCTCAAAACTTTGCCTTAAAAATACTTACTGGATAGAAAAACTGTGGCACATATACTCTATGGAATACTATTCAGCCATTAAACAACAAAAACAGCAACAACAAAACCCTGGCTTTTGACAGAAAGTGGAAGGATATGGAAGATTTACTGCTGAGTGAAGCAAGCCAGGCTATGAAGGAGAGACATTGTATGTCCCCACTTAATATATACCAAGTGTCCACACTCTATGACTGAAACTGATTGACTAAAGGATATAGAAACACAGTAAATGGATGTAAATACCCAATATAGTGTGTGCGAGAAAGAGAAGGGTCTGAGGAAGGACATTTAGAAGAAAAATGTAGATGCAAAGCATTAATGAGACAAAGAAATGCGGTATTATCTGTTGAAGATATTTTATAGTTTTATCAACTGGGCTAGGGAGAAATGTTCACCTGTTGAAATATTCACTTTGTAAGCTAAATAATGTGATTGAATATATAAAAGAAAAGAAAATTTAAAAATGTAAGAAAGGAAAAAAATTGGTGAATAAATGCATTTAAGTTTTAAGTGGAAATGAAATATACAATGTATATCTTATACCAAAAAAAAAAAAAAAAAAAAAAAAAGTTATTGGAAGGGCTGGCAGGTGGCATGGTGATCATGAGCTATGGACTCCCACACGACCAACCATGATTCAAGTCCCAGACCTGGTGGCTTGCTTTCTCAATTTCTCTATCTCTACCTCTTTTTCTCTCACTCTGTCCCTTTCTGGTCAAATTATAATAAATAAATAAATAATTAAATTTAAATAAAATAATTCTTTTTTTAAAAAGTACATACTGTCTATCTTTCCTTTCAGTAATATTTAACTGTTAACATTATTTGCCCAGTTTTTCAATGAAGTTTACAGTGTATCAGCCTTGTACACGGGGAACAGTCTTGGTCAGATGACCTCTGGCTTCTAACTTCCTCTCTGTGTAATGGTGACTCCATGGGTAATTATGACAGACACCATAATAATCTGCTTTTTAAAAACTGCAAAATACTGTCTGTACTGGGGGAGGGGTGTCATGCAAGATACATAAACAAAAACGAAGAATAATCCATTGTGAGAATATAGGAGAATAGGGTTTCTATGTTAATACAACTGGTCAGGCATAATCGCCCACATTTATTACGTGGAAAACATCACAACAGCATAGGTTGGGGTGTCAGAAATGTCATAATGCATTTTTGATACAAAAACAGAAAACTACATCTTGAGTTTTCCGACAACCTAATAGAAAGTCCTGTCTTTTATATAAGAAAGGAGGTGAAATAAGAAAAAAAAAAGTGTATACACATATATGTGTGTGTGTTTTAAACAATAGAGTCTTTTATTTAAAAAAAAATACTTTTAAACCTACAGAAAATTTGGGGAAAGAAAAGAAAAGAAAAGAAAAGAAAAGAAAAGAAAAGAAAAGAAAAGAAAAGAAAAGGAAGACCTGTATTTGCTACTCAAATCCATTTATGGACATCCTATTTACTAAGAATCAACTGCACACCGGGGACCTACAAAGCTAGAAACTAGAAACTCTGCATATAATATAAATTGGCATCTTAGTACCTGAAGTGGGAAAACATACAGGACAGCATCAGGGCAGAGGCTACGGTAACTGAAACAGCCTCCAAGTGTTAGCAGCACTGAGATGCAGTCTCCTCCATTCTGTCCTTCTGCATCCAAACCTGGAAATCACCATTCATTTCTCAATCTCCCTATGAAAACTATGCCCATCCAAGTCCTCTTTATCCTGATCACTTGTCATATATATTCTCCTTTCCCTTCCGTTGTCCCTGTCCTGGTACAGATTTTCAGAACATTTCCTGGGATGATTGAAATAGACACTTAATTGGTTTCTCTGCTTCAGGTCTTTCTTATCTTCTACACATTTGGTTCAGATTAATCTTTCTAAAGCATCGGTCACATCATGTCATTATCCACTAGAAAGCCTGTCTTGGTTGCCCATTGCTCCAGTAACCATATAATTTGTCATCCAAACTGAAAGACATGGGAGAGTGGAAGAAATGCTTACTCATGACCCTGAGGCTCAGGTGTGAGCCAGGACTGTCCTAGCTGACCGGGAAGCACGATTCTGAGCACCGGCACAGACTGTGGTTGGTTTCCTCCACATTCCCTCCGACCCTTTTCAGACAAAGTGCATTACTTTATATTAGGACTACTCACCTCTGTTTTCACGTCGGTAAATTGTGAATCCTTAGCTCTCAGTTCTCTGGGGTGTTTTAGAATTTTCTGTTCTCTGCATTTTTTTTTATTATTTTGTTTTATACAATCAATCACTATACATCACTAGTTTATAAAACGAACTTACCTAACACGAGTACACTTCACACCAGCCCAGTTGAAGATCCCACACACATTAGCCACAGTCGCCCTTTTCTGTGTCCCTCGAATGTGTCCCCTCTCTTTTTCACCTTGAGTCCTTCCCTCTCACTCTCCTCCACCCCAGGCTCTCCCCACACGGTCTCCAGTGTCCATCACCACTTCGCATGCTCCCACATCCTCTAGCCTTTCCATTTCCAGCTCTCAGTTTTGTGGTGATAGAGTTTACGAACAGTATCAGATGCTCTAATAAGTGGCTGCCCTTCCGATTCAGTCACTGCCATTAAATTAAATACAGAATATCTTCTCTGAACGCGGAACACAGGCAGTCCGTGCACGTAGGTAGGTAGACTCCTGTTGACACAACTCAACAGTAATTAGTCAGCTTCTTGTTTACAATTGTTGGAGAAGCCTCTGAGGAAATCTCTGTGATTCACTTTCCCTCCACAGCTATGGTAAATAGAAAACTGGATTAATAAAATGGGAATGGTTGGATGGAGGCACATATAACCCCATTACAGTTATTTTGGTTTCTATTTTAGAATATACACACACATTATTTTTAACAGTGTTTTCTGCGTAAGGTAAAACTAAGTTTGCATTGAATTGTTTTATCATGTTTTGTTTAAAAACTTAGAAGTTTGGTGTATTGAAGGCTTACCCCATGATGAGGGGTGACAGTTGATGCCCCCTTCATGGGAACTACCACAGATATATTAAATTATGACTGCAGGACTTCATCACTACTTCTGACTTCATTAAAAAGTGAACCCTTGCCTACAAGACTATGTCTGGCATATGTCAGAAGAATATTCTGCTACTTCAACTATAATTAATTCATTATTTCATAAATAGACTTATGGAAAATAACCTCCGCTGAAATAAATTTGATCTAATTTGCATTATATTATCAATGTGATTTGGAGTCTGGCCTATATTCAGATATCATTCTTCGCAGGTTAAAATCAAATTAGCAAGAGTCTGCTTCCTGAATTTTAATTTATCAAATTCAATTTGGTGGTATGATAGTGGTTTTGTTCATGGTTGTTTCCTTAGACAGTCGATGTAACAGGGTAAACTTTACTTACGGCATCTTATTTTTCCTTTCTTAACTCTTCCCCTCGAATGTGGCATATTAATGGAGTATTAGGTTTTGGTGCTATTACAAGTCTGTATCATCGTAGCAAAGATATTTTCATGCCTTTTATGTCTTTAATTATTTCAACTATCTTTTATTTTTATGGCTCAATTTTAATAATCAAAATACAATATTTTTAATTTAGTGGGATTTATCACTATTTTTCTCACTGCAGAAATCCTCCCTCAAGTATTCATTCAGAATTATTTTCTTTTCTATTTTATGCATTTTTTAAAAATCATGCCACACTTTAGCATTGTTAAGATGCAGTGGTACTGTTAACTGACCTGCTAGTCCAGTTGCTTTTTTTTTTTTTTTTTTTTTTTTTTAAATCAATCAAACGAGAGGCAGAGTCTAGAGAGGAAAAGGAGTCTGTTTTGTGACCAGTTGCAGGGAGGCGGTCGGCATGTTCCGTCAAACTGTTCCAAAAAGCTCAACGTGCGCGCTCCGTATTTACAGGTACGAGATCCAAGCAGGTGGCCGTCGCTCCTCGCCGACCAAGCAGAGCCAGCCCCTCTCTCCTGAGCAGTTATCCCGATCCCTTCATATTTCCCTCCCCCACCCCCAGTTTCTCATCTGACCATGCCTCAAACAGCTCTCCCCACGACTCAGCACCGTCAGGCTGCTCTCACAGGACTCTGAGCCTCCAAAGGGCTGCAGTCCTGCTGGGCTGCTTCAGGATGGCACATGGGGACAGGAGTGAAGGGCACTGACTTCATGCAGGGAATTACACCTTTATGTTCTAAACTGATATGAACATTTCTGATCACAATGCTGCCATCACTGGACAAAAGAGAAGTTCTCTCTTAAGGAAATTATGCTGTGATGCAGTTTTTAATTATTATTATTCATAATCTGTCTATAACTAGCACCAGCCCAAAGGCTCTTCTTTTGAAAAGGACATAATCAATAGGAAATCTATGATTGGGACTAGCAGGAGGCATGGTGGTTAAGGCAGCTGAACTCCTTGAGTTCAACCATGGTTCGAGCCTCAGACCCAGTAGCATGAAAACCATGCCGAGTACTTGTGCATGCATGTTCAAAATCCTGAGAGGAGAATGGAAGACAAGGGATTACTGAATGGCCATTCCCCTCAGGGGGCTGATTTTCCACTTTCCCTCCCTCTTTCTCTTTCTGTCTCTCTCCAACGAGCACACACATCCTATGATGAAAAATTTAAAAAATCTTTAGTGGGCTTGGTCACAGACATATGCACTATTTGGCAAGCTGAGGCTACTTGGGAGGCCTGGGGTCATTTCCTGGCCCCCTGAAGTCTGAGCGTACTCGCACACCTGTGGTCACAAGTAGGCCAGCTGAGGCAGGAGGGCGGTGTGGATGTGAACAGCCAAGTGAGAGCCTTTCTGAAGGAGCTGGGCATGCCTGTGGTCCCTGGTCCCCGAGGTGCTGCAGCAGGAGGCTGTATGTTTATGTCTATGCACACACACACACACACACACACACACAGGTATGTGCCTTGTGTGTGTGCATATATATAAGATACACATACATATTAATGCGTATTTCAGGTTATAGTCAAAATGAGCATGTGCTTTCATTTATGAATTAGTAAAAATGTCACATTTCTTTCATTCTCAATTTTTACACAGTATTCCTCACAGAATACTGTATAAAACAGTGAAACAGTTAAACAGTATTCCTCACAGAATCGTGTAGATTACTGAATCATAATTCAGGATATTAAGAATGTGGAGAAACATATTTATTACCTAAAAAGAGACTAACACCTTTCAACGGGCCAGTTTCATCTGAGGGACAATTAGTGATCTCCTTGCTGTTGGTGCGTCGGCTCCTTAGCAATTTTATCATTACACGTTGCCCTTTTCTCTCACATGTCAAAAGTTATTGATATTTCAGCTCTTATGCCTATCATATGATTTTTTTATTCATTGCAGAGATGTCTTGATGAATCATTTAAATGTATACAAATCCTCGTGATGTACCTATCAAGGTGATTATTTAAGCTTTTGAAGTGTGAAGGCAAGTGATCTTTGTCTGCGCTTCGCCGGTGTTCAGATATTCTTGTGTTAATATTTCAGGGTTGGCTGAGAGGGGTGTTTCATTGTGGCTCAGCTGGGTGTGTGCACGGAGTCACCCCTGTGAGCTAGACACCGAAGCTTCACTGAGAAGGTCAGATCCCACATTCCAACATCGGTTTTATCTTAATTCCAAATTTTTAGGAGTTGGCATGACTGTCCTTTGTCTAATAATTAGAACCCAGCTCAACATTTTCTGTGTAGTTAGGACAAATACACCCAGGAGAATGGGTAAATTATTTATTGCATGGACTTTGAGTGAAGACACTGTCTTCCCTAAGGATTGTGTTAAGATACCATTGTTCTTTTAGCCAGATAAAAGGGAGAAAAAAAGAACAATAATGACGCAGTACTTTCATAAAGTAATAGGGGTGTATATTTAAGATGAGTAAGAACTACTGCTTATTCAGTCCTTTTTTGTGAGGGAGGGCAGGGATGTGTCCCAGTTAAACGGCGAGGAAGCTCAGTTCAGAGAATCTCATTAACTTGCCCAGGGCTGCACAGCACAGAGCTGAAATCTGAGCCCTCAGTCCACAAGCATACCACTAGTACTTTGCCAAATGACAAGGAGAACCTCAAACTAAAGAAAGATCATGCTTTTCTGTAGTGGTAAATTTAACCTAAATGAATTTAAAACAAATATTAACTGAAAAAAAAAGTCCCTTTATCCTAGGAGTTACTGGGAAAATGCAATTTTTACTCCTCCAAGTCTGAGTGTGTGTGGGTGTAGGTGTGCACTCAGACACCTTTCTATCTGAAAATGTGTAGTTAAATCTAGCAGAGTTCGTTTGAGCAAAGACTGATTCAGGGTGGGTGTTACTCTGGCCGCAAGAGGCTTAGAGAACTCCCTGGGCAGTGCAGAGAGTGTTCAAGGCTGTGTGGGTGTGGTCTGCTCAGGGGGCTTAGGAGGGGCCGAAGTCTGGCTGTTTGTGATTGCTTGCAACCTGGACATGTATTCTTAGAGAGAGTTTCAGTTTGTTCATCTTGTAGTTTGTTCAACAGGTAAGCAAAGTAAGGAGGCAGCCTTCCTCTCACGGTCTCCTGCCTATTTACCTACACACACCTAGGAGGACACAGGTAAGCCGTAACCAACACCTTGCAGTGGAACTGCTGGCCCAGACATGGGGGTGGGGGGGGGACGTTACGTGAGTAGCCCACCTGTACCACTTTCTACTCCCACTCCCATGAGAAAGTAAACAGCTCCAGTTTCACAACACTGTTCTAGCAAGTTTTGTTTTCAATCACGTGGAAGGTGATAGCTAACGGTGGTTCTCTCTCCATGGACCAATGGATTCCTATACTTCTTACAACATTTGGCAGTTGTCAGTACAAAAATCATGCATATATTGATTACATTTTATGTCACTGGGGATACATTACAGCTCTGTACAACTTTTAACCTATTTCATCTCTCAGATGTTTATCACTCCTACATAGAAATGCAATTGCTTTTTTGGTATGCTGACTTAGTATTCCAAGAACTTGATAAATTCACTTATTAGTTGTGGCAAATTTGCATATATATTTAGGATTTTATATACAGATACATTATTTGCAATTTTAAAATATTTTTTAAAATTTAACTTTTAAAATTTACTATAGGACATGTGTACTCACCAGAGACACAGAGAGAGAGGGAAAGTGAGAAAACAAACAGCCAGGTCTGGGACTCAAACCACAGTCAACCATGTGAGAATCCAACACCTTAACTACCACACCATCTCCTAACCTGCCATTTGTAATTTCTTTACAGCTTTTATGCTTTCTACTCATTTGTGTTGAGTTATTGCTGGTAAATCACTGAACAGAAGATGTGGAATGAACCTCACAGCACCTCATGATCTTACGAGGAGAGCATTTATCAGTACGCACTCAGGCACGGTGTTAGCTACGGGCCTTTGCAGGTGTCCCCTGCAGTTTCTAGTAAGACATGGGAAGACAGTCACAACGACACAGTGGGTTTCCAGCCCATGCTGATGATCTTGACATCTCCAGCATCTTTTAGATTGGCTACATATTTTTAGACATGCTGCAATAAACTATGGCTCTATGAGTATTTCCTTTCTGATTAAATCATAATTTCATTTTATTTTTCATTTGGATCGCATATTGCTGGAAGTCAAGAAGACTCTTCAGAAAGAGCAGGAAGTTTCTCAAGCTCTGCTTCTTTCCTGATGTGTGTTGCCTTGGTGATAATCAGGCACAAATCATACATTGGTCAAGTCAGTCTCTCATAGCTTTTCATTTTCTTCATCTATCCCAACAAGGTGGCTACTTTCCCTGTCTTTATCACATGGCTTGTGGGAGGAGTGTTCCTGCTCATATATGTAAGTGACAGAAAGAACACGGCTCCAGGTAGCGCTGTTTCCTCTTTCCCCAGGTCCCATGGACCCATGATGTTTCCTTTTAGGAAAACGTGCAATTGTAGACCTTTCTAAGACAACATGCATTTGTTTACTTTAGTAAGTGGACACCCATTACTGCTTCCAAGCATTTTGTCCCCAAATAACATCCATGTCAAATTAAACTGTTATTTTTCATCAATGTGTAAGTGACAATTAAGTCCAATCTGTGTAGCTCTGACAATCGACATCCCTCAGGAGAAGTCAAGTCAGCACTGGCTGAGATGATTTCTGCACAATATTCTGCAATTAGAGTGGGACTCCCACTTATGTCACCAGGAATGAGTCCGTCATTCTAATATGCCACCTGAATTTTAACTTTGTTCAAAAAGTGCATAACTTCACCTTTTCTTTTCTTTGAGTATTAATGAAGTCCTCCAAAATAGTGCAAAAATATTAGTAAGAGTTGCTACATCTTGTTCTTGAATATAATGAAAATGAAATTAAAATTTTATATCATGTTTTCTGTTATTTTGAGCCATTCGGCTTTATTATGTGGTATTAGTTTCCTGAATTGAAATTTTATTTTTTTATCAAATTGTAACATGCACTTACATTTTAAAAATTGAATAATTCAGGAAAGTTTGTTAAAAATATGTCCACTGCTCTCTTTCTATTTATAACGTCTCAAAAACATTTCACTTTTACTCTTTTATCTGATGTTTTGATACTAAATTCTACATTAAAAAAATATGCTTATATTGCTTTTTTTTTTTCTTTGTCATAGGGTGTGTAGGTTTCATTGGTAAAAGAGAGAAAGAGGTAAAATGATAAGTCACCCTCTACCCCCAGGGTTGACAGCCATGGTGTGATTCCCTTCTCCTCTAATCTCTCCTCTTGGGATTGTAACAATGTACACACACATGCCTGGCATGTTTTTCAAGTTACCAGCACTGGGACTCGAATCATACAGTCAGCTATGTAGGATCCATCTGCCTTATCCTCTATGCCATATGCTGGGTCAATTTTTATTAATTTTTATGCTAGAGTGTTCATATTTAACTATTTTTTTAATGCCAGAGGAAGCATACATGAGAGAGAGAGAGAGAGAAAGAGATAAAGAGAGAAAGAGAGAGAGAGAGAGAGAATTCCCCAATGGGGCCTGGTCACACTACAATCTTCTTCCTTCAATTTATTCCGCCAGGATCTTGGGCAAGCACATTCACACTCAGCCTGTGTTCCAAGCTGCTGGGGCTGGAACACAAACCCTGGTGGGCCATACGGAATCCAGCTTTGTCTGCCCAGCCCTAATTGCTGCACCTAGTTGCTGAGGCTCGCCCTACACTGCTACTTACTGAATTTGTCTGCATGCTACATTTGTTTCTGTTCTTTCTTTTTCTTTAAATGTTCACTCTGGAAACTAGAGATTTAGCTCACTATAACTCAATCTTTGACTTACGCACACACACGGTTTTCATTCTCTCAGTATATTTGAAGTATAGTATTGATTTGATTAAAATTCAGTTTTTAAATCAACTGTATATAAGTTAGGATTTCAGAGGAAAAAACTCTTCCAACAGGAGTTCCAAGACAGCTGAGTGAGGAGGGAGCGCCAACCCCATGAGCTTGGTGCTTCTGAAAGGTATGGGAGCCCTCATGTGGAGCCCATGGAAGTCTACATCGAAGAGGGTCTATGGGAAGCAGGATGCTGGGGGGCAAAGAACTCAGAAAAGAAAAGAAAGGGGATTGCTTTTCCACTTCTCCTGCCCTCTAGTCTTGTTTGTGCCTCCACTTAGGAAAATCGATAGAGCCTCCCTGGCCCACCCGTCCACTGCCAGAGTGCTATGCTGGTCCCTGCTCAGGACCCTGGATCACCTCCCACATCCTTCAGCTGCAACCTCCCCAGAGCTGGGATTCTGAAAAAGCAGGTAAAGAAATGGCTTTTTAGCCCTGACTACCTGGCCCTGGGAGTCCATGTGTAACCTACTGAGAGGCACCTCTTCTCTAAGAAGGTAGGACAGCAGGGCTAAATTCTGCCCATCTGCCAAGTGTCCAGTGGCAGTTCCCAATCAGATGGGGCCATCTTTCCATGGTGCATGGGGAAGGAAGGTCAAAACTCTGCACTCTCGGGAACCAGCAGTTAGCGTAATGGCTATGTCGCTGGATTCCCACGTAGTCGACCGCGGTTCGTGTCCCGGACCCGGTGGCTTAAAACTCACGCCGGGCGCGTGTGCGTGCGTGCCCAAGATCCCGAGAGGAGAATGGAGGAGAAGGGATTGCGGCGTGACCATCCCTCCTGGGGGGTGATTTCTCGCTTTCTGTCTCTATGTCTCTCTCTGTCTGTCTGGCGAGCGCAAAACTCTGCACTCTCCATTGACCTCTGGCTTGCTTCTTTTCCAGAAAACAATAGCTGTGATCACATCGTATGTTGAGTTTAACCTCAGCTCAGTCCGTAACACAAGGCTTTCCCATGTACGGTTGTTTGTTTGTTTTTTTGTTTGTTTTTGTTTTTGTTTTTGTTTTAGAGAGATTTTTTGCGTTAGGACAAGTGCATTTGCTAGAGAGACAGAGAGAGACAAATCACCCGCCCCCACAGAGGGATGGTCATGCTACAGCCCTCCTCCAGTCTCCTCTCAGGATTTTGGGCACATACACATATGCTTGGCATGAGTTGGTTTTTTTTTTTTTTAATTAATTCACTTTACACCATCACAACACACAAATGAATTTTCCATCCAAAATACACTGTGCATTGTCTCAATCAAGCACATCCACATACATGTTCTCAGCAAATAATTTTCCAATTCTTACGTCCTGCATACCTTGCCCTTCATCTTGCCATCCCTGATTCCCCATCCCCCACCCTCTGCTATGTCCCATCTTCCTCCCCCATTGTCCCTGGCATCCATGGTTGCCCTCCATACCTTCCTCCCACCCCCATTCAATTGTTCTGCCAATGAACTTAATTAGTCTAAATAAATCCATTAGCTAGCACAGCTGACA
>NW_006160006.1:4781775-4803572 GCF_000334495.1 Tupaia belangeri chinensis | reverse complement strand
GCCCCTCCGCCCGCCGCCGCCTTGCTAGGCGCGGGCGCCACAGCTGGGCCCGGGTGGGCCGGCGCAGGGCCCCCTGCTTGGCATGAGTTTTAAGCCACCGGGTCCAGGACTTGATCCGTGGTCAACGACGTGAGAGTCCAGCGATGTAATCATTATGTCATCATCTACTGGTTCCTTCATGATTCTCTATTTACAAGGAAATGACTGTTTTTAATCAAACGATATTTCTGTACAAATAGATTGTTTACGAGTATGCTGTTTTATACCAGGCATGTAAAAAGATATTTTCATACTAAAAATATGGATTATGTGAGAGTTATCAATTGTTGTCATGCCAGTGTTCTTCAGAACTAAGTAGATGGTTGAAAGGAGAAAAACAAATAAAACATTTAATTAAGCAGACCAGCTGTTGTAGACTTAAACAGCCCCTCGATAGCCATGTCTTGAATTGAAATTCTTAATATGAGCAATGTGATTTATTTAGCAGTGTATATCAAATTGGAAGGTGAGTTGATATTTTTAATTTTTATTTTCTGGAGAGTTTGTTTTTATTATAGGGTGCATACGTTCACCAAAGAGAGAGAGGGATGAAGAGAGAGAAAGTGAGACATCATCTCCCAGAGAGATGGCCAGGCTACAATCCCAGCTCCTCCATTCTCCTCTCGGGATCTGCCGCACACAGGCACGCACATCCTGCATGAATTTCAAGCCCCCAAATCCAAGACTCAGACCGCGGTTGTCCATGTTGAGGCCAGCCCCTTACGTACTGCGCCACCTGCTGGTCCTGCTGAGTTGGTATTTTAATGTCCATGCTCTCTCCCGGGACTGGGGTAAAACAAAGCTGTCACCAAAGCCATCAACATTTTCCATTTAATTCAGCACCAGTGGATAGTTATACTCTTCGTCTTCATTCGTTTTGTTTTATTTTTGCTTGGCAAATAATAATTGAATATATTTGTGGGGTAAAATATGATGTTTCAAAACATGTACTGATTGCTGTGGATTGATCAAATCAGGCTAATCATACGTATTACATTAAAGACATTATTTCTTGGTGGTGAGAACATTTAAGATCTACTCTAGTTATTCTGAAGTAATACAATATGCAGTTGTTAGCTGTTGTCACTGTGCTGTGCAGTAACTCATTGGAACTCACTCTTCCTGTCTGAGACTCTCAACCCTGTCACTAAGAGCTCCTTTTCCCACTTCACCTCTGCCCAGTCTCTGAAACCACCATTCCATTCCCTTTCTCCTGTGAGGCCAAACTTTTTAAAGCTTTGAATACAAGTGAGATAGTGTGGTATTTGTTTCTGTGTGTGCTTGGCTGATCTCACTCAACGTAAAATCCTCCATGTTGTCGCAAATGACAGAACTTCTTGCTTTTTAAAGGCTGAAGAATATTTTGTCTACATGCTGCATGTTTTTAATTAATTCACCCACTGAGGCACTTTGGGTGTTTCCATGTCTTGCCTATTGTGAATAATGCAGCAGGGAACATGGGAATGCAGATCTTTCTTCAACAAACATTTCATTTCCTGTCTATACATGCTAGGGGGTGGTGGTGCTGATTTATCTGATAATTCTCTTTTTTTGAGAGGTTTTTGCTGTAGGGAACGTGCACTCGCCAGAAAGACAGAAAGAGACAGACAGAAAGCAAGAAATCACCCCCCCACGGGGGATGGCCACGCCGCAATCTCTTCTCCCCCATTCTCCTCTCGGGATCTTGGGCACGTACTCACACGCGTCCAGCGTGAGTTTAAGCCACCAGATCCGGGGTTTGAACCACAGCCAGCTGCATGGGAGTCCAGTGACATAGCCATTATGCCAACTGCTGGTCCCTCATCTGATAATTGTATTTTTAGTTTTTGAGGAAACTTCGTACTGGTCCCTGCAGCTGTGCTAACTTAGTCACACCAGCAATATGCAAGGATCCTCATTTCTTCACATCCCCATTGATGCTAATCTCTCATCTTTTAGTCCTTCTAACAGAGGGAAGGTGACATCTCATTTTGATTTTACTTGCATTTCACTGATGATGAGAGATGGTGTCATTTGTATGTTATCTTTTGAGAAACATCTATCTATTGAGGTTCTTGGCCTTTCTTTAAACAGGGTTATTTGTTTTTCTCCTACTGAGTAGTGTAAGTGCCTTATATATTTTTAAAATTCACTTATCTAAGATATGATTTGCGAATTTTTTTCTCTCAATCTGTGGGGTCTCTTCATTCTGTTGTTTCCTCTGTTGTATAGAAGCCTTTTGTTTAATGCAATCCTTTTGTCTACCTTTGCTTTTGTTGTATTTTGCAGGGGGGGGTCATAATCAAGAAATCATTGCCCAGACCAAAAAAATAAAAAAAAGAATCGAGCGTTTCTCCTAGGTTTCCTCCTAGTAGTTGTATAGCTTCAAACTTTATACTTAAATATCTAATCTATCTTGAATTGAGTCTGGTATGGGGAGAGACAAGGGCCCATTTTCCATCTTCTCTTTGTGGGGATCCAGTTTTCTCAGCACCTCTGTTTGAAGAGACTTTCTGCATTGTGTGTTCTTGCACCTTTGACTGTAGGTGTTGGGACTGGTATTATTTAATGGGCGTATTGTTTTACGCCTCACACGTGAGATGGTGCTTCCACACTAAAGATACAGTAGCTAAATAATACCAGTCCCAGCAGCAGGGTTTCATCTTCACTGACCAGTCTATCAACAGTGAGTAATTTGTGAAGTACAAAGTTCACCACTAGTTCCTCAGTATACAGATCACTAAGTAAATAATGCATGCACATAGTGACCTGTGACCAATCATGTCACTTTTTTCAAAGCCTCACAGAGAGAAGTCTCTATAGATATTCAGTTCATACACAGACTGCGAAGCATGTCAGGGTGTTGTCTCTGATTCACTCAATAGAAATTCACGTGACATTTTCCTAAAATGGATAATGAAAAAGGGAATGAAAGTGTAGCAGAACAATAAGAAGTGACAATGCTTGGAGTAGATTTTTGAATCACACAAATGGAGTTACAGATGAACAATTTGAGTGTGGGACATCAACTGTACACTCAGTACAACTCCAAGTCTCTGAAACTTCAGATGCATGGTTGGAGGAACTTAGGTCACCTGTTAGTATAGGTGAGTTCAGTGATGGTGCTGAAAAGGACAAGAATGCACAAGATGTGCTGGTGGCAAAAGCTTCCCACTAAGGGAATGCTAGAAGGATATTTCACAGTGTTGAAAGTACAAAGGGTAAAGTGTTACGAGCTGATACAAGTGTACACAGGCATGCAGAAGACAGCTGCTTCACAGGGTGTTATACAATGAAAAGAGGGCAAACCTGGTTAGGGTTTCTCTTGATAAGTTTTCTACAAAAAGATAGACTACATTAGTTATCAACTTTTACCATGCTTCCACTAGCACTATCTAATACCATTGCTGGTTTCCGTTTACTTTTCTCTTTCTTAACATACAGTAAGTGGGCATATTTGTAAATGCACAATACAGTCTTGATAACTATAAGCATAGTCTTATTATACAGCAGAAATACAGAACTTATCATCTTGCAGAACTAAAAAGTTATACTCATTGCACAGCATATCCCCATTTACCCCTGCCCCCAGCTCCTGGCAACATCCATTCTGTTCTCTGTGAGTCTGACTTCTCTACATGCTTTATGTAAGTGTAGTTGTGCCCTATGCACCCTGTATGACTGACTTACTCACTTATCATAATGCCCTCAGAGTCATCCATGTTATCACATGTGGCAAGATTTCCTCTTTTTAACGGCTGAATACTATTCTATTGTATGCATGTACCACACTTTTCTTTATCTGCTCTGTGGATATGTGCATGGATATTTAGGTTGTTTCTATATCTTGACTGTTGTGAGATGATTTCTTGGTTATGTCATAAAAAATGAATTTAGAAAGGGAGCACTACATGAAACTAAAAAGTTTCTACACAACAAAATTTATAATTGACAGGGCAACAAAACAACCTACAGACTGGAAGAAAATATTTACAAAACATAAACTGATAAGGAATTAATAGCTACAATATATTAAAATTTTCTCTAAGTCAAAACTTGCAAACACACACACAACCAATTTTAAGAATGGGGAAAAGCCTTGACTAGACAGTTCTCTAGAGAGGGCATATAAATTGCCAACAGATATATGAAAAAGGGAAAATGCTTGATATCGCTCATTAGAGAAATGTAATAGTGAATGAAATATCCCCTCCCATCATTAAGATAGCTAGCATCAACATTGATCATCATCATAATGTCTTATCCAGGACGTGAGCAATTTCAACTCCTTGTACACTGTCGATGGCAATGTAAAACAGTATAGATGCCATGGAAAAAGACGGCAGTTCCTCAGAAATTAAAAATAGAGTTACCATATGATCCAGCAATCCCACACTTTGGTATATATATAAAAAAGAAATGAAGTCGGGATCTTGAAGGGTTACGTCTGCTTCATTATAGCTTTATCCACCTAAGTGTCCCTCGGGATGTCTTTTCACTTTCAATTTCTAACACGGAGACAGCAGACAATAGCACTCTCTGTGATTTGATTCTTTTACTTAACTGGATGTCCTGAAATTCACTGCCTATTACTTCATGGATATCTTCCTCATTCTGCTTCACAGCTGCATAATATTCCACCACACAATTGTAGCCTAGCCACCTGGCCATTTCTGAATGAATGGGAGTTTAGATAATATCCCATATCAGCATTGTTTCCCAAACACTGCTGCAAAGGATAATCATGTGCATCTTCACTTTTGTGACTTTTAAAGGCATAACTTCAGGATATATTGCTGTAAGTAAGACTATGGGGTCAAAGCTATGTGAATATCATTTCATTCAACATTTTCAAAGTATTCTGTAAAAGGTGGTTTCTCTGGCTATAGGTATATCATACTGAGATAAACTAAAGAGGCAATGTTTTTAATGCCATTATTTTTAATGCCATTTTTATCTGGAAAAGTTCACAAAACAACTTTCAGCAAAGCCCTTACACATATGAATAATGATTCTAATTTCTAGACACAAAACTCTTGACTGCCAACAACATCAACTCAATAGTCATGGGGCTACTTTTAGAGATGCACCAAAACCAAACAGGCTTGTCCATGCTATTTACATTTTAAAAAATAATGTGACAGTAAATGTTTTTAGTCGTTTTAAATCTAAGTGTGATTCTCATATGCCTATATCTCTTTTAAACTATGAAGTGTTACAAGGTGATGACTTTAAAAATTTGCCAGTTATATTTTTATTAGCTTGACTCTATTAGAATGGTGAAGCTATTAATCTTTCTTCTGTAGTTTGTCACTGAAAATATTTCCACAAAGGCAACCAGGAGGAGAAGTCTAAGTAGTCAGATTTTCAATTTTCTCTATACTGATCCACTCTTGAATTTCTATGCCTCAATAATGAATCTAAGGCAATATTCTTAATAAAAAAAAGAAAGATATGCAAATTCAAAGTCTAGAAGTTACAGGTTAGTATAGATAGGATTTCATAATTGTAAAGAGATTATAAGAGTAAACTAGTTCATCTGAATAAGATAGTCTCTACTCTCACAAAATCAAATTATTCTTAATAAGAAGGTTCAAGTGATATTTATCACATAACTCATGGTCGTCATTTTTGAGACATTGTGAAATTACAAAATGTAACTATAATGCCAATTCTTAAAAAGGACATAAAGAATTTTGGTATTTTTATAACTATAAGAGTTTCAAAACTGAGTGAAAAGCACAGAATTATTTCTGTGGGAACTGGAAAGTGCTGCTGTATTGGGAAGTAAAGGTGAGTGATTAGGGTCTAGGGACTACCGGGATATTAGAGATGTGTGTTATATCCCGATCATTTTAACTGCGGAAATACACAGGATTGCACGTTTGTATTGGGTCATTCTTTTGCTTTTATCATAACTAGTTGAAAACAGATGCATGATTTATATAAATGTGAGGTTTACACCATGATTGTAGTTTGAGATGTCCAGGGTGCTGTAAAACGGATGAACACAAAGTTAAAACGACAGATCCTTTTAGATGCTACTTGGATGATTACTTTTTAAGGTAAATGCAACAAAGCAAATTATGTGAAGAGTGATCTGGGCCTTCAGAGGAAGTACAGTACTACCGTAATGTCGATGGTTGCTTTTCCTTCTGGTCCATCACACAGTCTGACGTTTTTCAGCTTTGACATTGTTAAAAGGAGAAATATTCAATGCGGTAATAATAAATATTTAGCTTTCTCACTTCAATAATGAGAACAGGAACCAGCAGATGACATAATGGTTTCATTGCTGGACTCCCATGTAGCTGACTGCAGTTCAAATCCCAGACCCAGCAACTTGAAACTCATGCCAGGTGTGTGTGTGTGAATACCCCAGACCCCAAGAGGAGAATGGGAGAGTAAAGACTGTGGCATGGCCAAATCCCTAAGAAGTGGTTTCTCACTTTCTGTCTCTCTCTGTCTCTCCAGTGAGTGCATGCACCCTATAGCCAAAATCTCTCTAAATAAAGAGTAGTACAACTACACAAAAAGTTAACAAAGAAGTAGAAAATGAGCAACACTGAAAACCAGCTAGAATGGAAACCTTTAGGTCTTTCAACCTAACAACTCTACTTCTAATTATGTAACCAAGAGAACTGAAAATATCCCCAGCAATTATTTACAGATAACTGTTCAAATCAGCATTATTAAATTAGTTACAATAGCCTAGAAGTAGAATCAAACCAACTGCTGTAACAGATGAACGGATGAACCACTCTGGTATATTCAGATGATAGAATATTACTTGACAATTCAAAGGAATTCAAGACTGATACATTCTGCTACAGAGATGAAACTTAAAAATGTTACACTAAGTGAAGGAACTAAAAACAAAAAGTATAATTTGTACAATTATATTCGTGTGATCTGTCTAGAATGGGCAATTCTGTAGAAACAGAAAATAGATCAGCAGTTCCAGGGGGTTGGGAGAGGAGAAAATGAGACAGACTGCTCTTCCATGTAAGTTTCTTTCTGAAGTGAAGAAAATGTCTAAACTTAGAAAATGATGATGTTGCTCAACTCTGGGAAGACACATACTCAAAGCCACTGAATTGTATACTTTAAGAGGGAGAATTTTATCATATGCAAATTTTATCTCAATAAAGCTGATAGGGAAAAAAGAAGCTATAATCAAAGAACTGCTGACTCTGGGCAATGAAGTGAATTTGGAAAATAAACCGTGTTTTAACTATGTATGTGAATCAATTTTCCAAAAAGTGCAAAAGATAAAGTTAAGACCCATTCACTCATTTTGATCAGGAGGAACCTGGAATCAGAGTGAGCTGACTTCCTGTTCGTGGATGCCCTTTTCTGTTTTACGTAAAGCTGTTTATACCAGGTTTTGTTCCCACTAATGAGTGTTTTGCTCATATTGATCTTCCAGAGATGGTATTTTATTTGACATATTAAAGGCCTTATCTCAGCCCCTCATGCTCCCAGGGTTGTTGTGAGGCAAGCTTAGAAGATCAAGCATCTTTTATGAATCTCTTTCTCCCCTGTTCTTTGGCGGATATAATATGAATTACGTTTTATAGTAAATTACACATATGCGTTACTAGCTTATGAGTTCTGGTATCAGAATTGATTAACAATTTACAAATAACTCTGTTCAGTTTTTTAAAATGTAAATAGTTACGGCTAAATTGTAAAGAAATAAAGCTAGGAATACAACTATTTAAAGTTTTGTGAGCAAGAGTGATTTTTTTTTTATTTCTCAGTATTTTTTTAATGTAATATATCATATTGGGTGATCCAATGCTTGAGTGCAAGTTGTTCTTCAGTTCAAAGCAGAAGGCTGACTGTGCAGATTGTACTTTCTTCAGTTCAAAGCAGAAGGCTGACTGTGCTAACCTGTGCAATATGATAAAAATTCATCCAGTCCCATACCCTACAGGGAATTTTAAAATTCCACATACACAAATGATTGACAAGTTTTAATCTTCTTCACACACTGGATTAACACTAGTATTTGTCTTGGGCATGTGAACAGGTTCTCCCAATACCTGTCCTATAGGAAACACGGACCACAGTTGCAAGAAATCGATCCCTCTGACGACGACCCCGTCTATCCCGTGTCTGTTTGCCCACCCTCTTGCACAATCGTACTCACGCTCGTTGGTAAATGTGCTCTTAGTCTTTTCTGAATCAGTGCTGCACTGGAAAAAATTAACTTTATGGGCATTTCCTTTTCCTTTTAATCCTGAAGAAGTCCATCCTTGTTTCAATGAGCACAGACATTGGCATTAAAATTAAAAAATAGTTATTTTAGATACTAGGATTTACCACTGAAATTAAATCTCTCCAATAGGGTAAATGTTTCCACAAAAGGTTTGTGTTAAAACTCATCCCTACATGAAGGTGGTAAGTGAGAAGTTAACCCAGCTGCAGGAGTAAGAGGCAGACCGTCCGGCGGGTGATCAGGATTGGATAATTTGTTGGGAGGACCCCTCGCCTCCCCACACACACACGTGAATACAGATGGGTTGGTCAGGAAAGGAAATGAGACCCGAGCAGAAACACAGACACAACCACGTGCTCCCGTCCTCCTCCAGGTCACCGTGCTGCAGGAAGGCCCTCATCAGACGCCAGGGCTACTACCTTAGCTTCGCACACTCCCAAACTGTGAGCTAAGCGCACCTCTGTCCTCTTAAATTACCCGGATCCATGTATTTCTGACAGTAGCAATAGAGAGGCATAGAGTAGTCTCCAAGAACACAATGCAAGTCACTGTTTCCTCCACACACTTTTTCACAGAACACCTACTTTGTGCTTGGCACTATTCTATTATTCATCAATAAACAAGGCAGACAAAAATATCTGCCTCACAAAAACAGATTTGTGTACAAGTCAGGAAATGACAAATAAAAGAAATATAAGATATGTAATGAGCTGGACCATACACTGTGTTATTGGGGGAGGGGAGGCAAAAAAAAAATCAAAACACTGCAAGAGGGACCAGCAGTTAGCGTAATGGCTATGTCACTGAACTCCCATGTAGTTGACCGTGGTTTGAGTCCCAGACCCGGTGGCTTAAACTCACACCGGGCACGTATGCGTGCGTACCTGAGATCTCAAGAGACGAATGGAGGAGGGGGACTGTGGTGTGGCCATACCCCCCTGGGGGGTAATTTCTCACTTTCTATCTCTCTGTCTCTCTCTGTCTTTCTGGTGAGCCCTCAAAAAAAATAAATAAAAATAAAATAAATAAATACATAAAAGAAAACACTGCAAGAAAGAGGGTCAAATAATGTTTTCAGGGTGGGGTTTGCAAGGTTGAAATAAAGTAGACCTGAAAGCAGCCCTAGCAGCGCGGCATTTGAGTGAGAATCTGAAGTGAGCAGTCCACATACCCTGCAGGGAAGCCTGGCAGGCAGAAAGACCACCAAGTGAAAACGGCCCCAAACGGAACACACCACGTGGATGGAGAAGCAGCAAAGAGCCGAGTGTGTGCAGAAAGGCTGAGTCAAGTGTCAAGGGCGGGTAAGGTCAGAAACACGGAGCCCGGAGTTCACCGTGCGAGCTGAGGGTAGGATCCACGAGGTCCAAGGTCCAAGAAGGTCAATGTCAGTCCTCACCGTCATCTGTCTGTATTTTCCAATTACAGCAACAAAGTTTCAAAAAGGGCAGTCTACACTACACAACAGCTACAAAATAACCAGCAGCTTTTTCTTACTTGTAATTGCTGTTTTCTTAACAGCCTCGCACCCTTCTTGCCTTCTGAACAAAGATCCCCAGACACCCCATTGCAGACCCGCCCCCTTCACTCACAGTAGGCAATCCAAAGAACCCTTTGCTCCCCCAGGACCTCCATGCAATCTCGTGAGGCAGGGCCTCCAGGAACATCCTGTGCTGAGCTCCCAGGCTTCCCCTGAGGCGCAGTTTCTCTTGCAGCAAGATAACATCAAATAGAAGCACGTGCCTGGTGGAATTAGACGGTCCGAGCAGAGAAGGGATCCTATTACGGCTCACATTTTGCACGTTGGCCAGTCTTGTGTGTTGAAAGTAGCCGGCAACCAGATCAAAACCACAATAAGATACCTTCTCACCCCAGTCAGGAAGGTGAAAAAAAAAGATAAGTGCTGGCGGGGATGTGGGAACTTTCCTGCACTGTTGGTGGGAATGAAAATTGGTGCAGCCACTGTGGAGAACAATATGGAGGTTCCTCAAAGACCTTCAAATGGAGCTACCATATGATCCAGCAATCCCACTCCTGGGTATCTACCCAAAGGACAGGAGAATGCTCTGTTGGAAAAGCACTTACACAACAATATTTATTGCAGCCTTATTCACGACTGCTAAGACATGGAACCAACCCAAGTGTCCACTAACAGATGAATGGATTGAAAAAGTGTGGCACATATACTCCAGGGAATACTATTCAGCCATCAAAAACAAGACCCTTGCATTTGATAGAAAGTGGATGAAGGTGGAAGATTTGTTGCTGAGTGAAGCAAGTCAGGCTATGGAAGAGAGACACTGCATGTCTCCACCTTACATATACCGACTGTCTGCACTCTATGGTAGAGACGGAAAGACTGGAGGACATAAAACTGTTGAAAATTGTTATGACATTGGGGACAAAGTGGAGGGGAGAGGGAGAGGGAAGGGCGCAGGAAGGGAAGTTTGGAGAAAATGGAGATGACATCTGTGGGACACGGATATGGTTTGTGGCCTGTTGACGTCACGTGTAGCACTCTCAACTTGCCGCCCCTCCTTGGGCGGTGCACAAAAGCCGGGGTCTGGGCTGGCTGAGGCCGGGGATGGGAGGGAGAATCAGTATGAAGACTGTACTGCAGGCCATGTCTCTCTCAGTATCTCTCTCTCTCTCTCTCATGGAAGAATTAAATACACTTGAAAATAAGACAAAGCAAATGTGATCATTGAGGGAGAAGGTTGCATGGCCTTGGCCACCGTGTTAGTGCAGGAGACTGGGAGTCCATGCACAGTGGCTGGTTATGACCGCACAGCTCCCAGCATCACCACGAGGCTGCGGGAGCACCCAGCGAGGGCCAGGACTGCACACCCTGGCGGCCGCACTGCCAGGAGATGGCTGAAGAGCAGGAGGTTTAGATGGAGCTGTCCTGGCCATGCTAAGTGAGCAGCACTTGGGTGCAGGCAGGTGGCAGCTGAGCTGTGAGCGTAGGGAACATGGGCCGGAGGTGGAGACCTGCACTTCCTCCCACAGGGGGACTTAGAACCATGACACTGATGGCAGCCAGTCACAGTGCGGCTGTGCTTTTCTTGTATTTTCTTTTTGTTTGGGGGGGAGGGGGGGTTGCCATAGGGTATATATGCTTGCCCGAGAGAGACAGAGCAAGACAGTGGAAGAAAAAGTTAGAAATCACCTCCCCAAGGGAGATGGCCACACCACAGTCCCTTCTCCTCCAGTCCCCTCCGTCCCCTGGGATTTTGGGAATGCACAGACACCTGGCATGAGTTTCAAGCCACTGGGTCCGGACGTTAACTGCAGTTGGCCGATGGGAGTCCTGCGGACCCCATTGCATTCATGTTTTTGCCGTGCTTACGTCTATAGCTACAGTCAGATTTCTGTTCATGTACCATAGCTGTCACAGTCTCTCAGAGAACTTCAGTTTTCAGGTGATCTAGTTTTAACTAATACCATGAAATTGCTTTCAGATGTCTAAAACATTAGTTTAGAATATTGTAAAAGAACACCAAGTCCACGTTTATCCTATCTGTCACTATCACTGTTAGATCTAGCCCCCCGCCTCACTGTCCTGAGTAACTGGCGGTAGGCCCATCCACGGAACCTGGCTTTAGGGTGGGCTGTGACAAGAACCCAGCACCCACGTAGGCTCAGCTTGCAGAGCAGTGAGGTCCAGCCCACACCACCATGCCACTGCCCTCATGTCGACTGTTCTCATGTCCAGATTCAAGTGTGTGTGTTATTTAGACACTTCACTTTTCATTGAAAAAGTCTCAAATGAAAGAAAAAACAATTCATCTTCAAAATATGATGTTTTGATTTAATGTTTCAGCTACCTAGTCAATTTTTTAACATTTTATTTATTATTATTTTTTAAGCTTGCCATAGGGCATGTGTGCTCACCAGAGAGAGACATGAGAGAGAGAGAAAGTGAGAGATCAAACTGCCAGCTCTGGGGACTTGAACTGCAGTCGGCCATGAGGGAGTCTAGCACCTCTACCACCACAGCAGCTCTGGCCCTCAACTGTTTTCAGATGGGTATTTTATACCACGGCAATATGTATTTTCAGGGCTCCTAACTGCAAATAAGGCCACAACATGTCAGTACAGTAATGAGCACTGTCCTTAGGGGTTAACTGCTCACTGCTCGATAATCGCTTCCATGCAGACCGGTATCTGCCACAGAGCTGATAATCGTCCATCGGAAGATGGAAGAATGTTGAAAGCCACACGTCTTCCTGGGCTCCAGTGATGACCGCCCACCTGCTGTCTAGACAGTCACACGTGCCCCCGCCCCACTGCCTTTGTCCAGCCATGTACACGGATAGTTTTATTCTAATTATGAACAGAAGCTTCTCCAAAGTAAATTCCCCTAACTTGCAAAAATGGGGATGTATTTACTTTTAAGATAAAAGGAAACAGATTAATATCTAAGCATTTGTTTGTCTGATAGTTTTGCATAATTGTGAGACTTGGGTACAAATCTCATACATTATCGAAATCCTTGGGAATGTAATTTAAGCTTCAAATTGATCATGTGGGGATTTGAACTAGTACTTATGATGTGTCGTGGTGTAGTGGGGCCTGTCATTGTCATTTTTTTGTCCCATTCAAATCTCTTAGTAATATGGATATACACCGTTATTTTCATTCAACATTTAAAATAAGGAAACTGAGTCTCATAAAATCTGAGCATTTTTTGTTCAAGGCCATCTAATTAGAAAAACCATAAACAAGATAAAAATCAACATCAGCCCAATCTGAAGTTTGTAAGGACTGTCACATGGATAATTGTGAGGAAGAACAAGCCGTGAGGCTCAGGACACAGACATGGGCTGGACGAGTCAGACGTTGGGGACCAGGAAGTGGTGCAATGGTAGTGCACCGACCCTGTGCAGACCAAGTCCTGGGTTCACATCCTGGGACCGCTCTGCATTCTGAGTTCCTGTGTGTGGTCATGACCCAGGTTGGCTGGACTGGGGCGATGGGGTGAATCACCGCATAGAGATCCTGTTGGAGTGCCCCTTTCTCTCTCCCAGAATAAACAAACTTTAACAAGATGGGAGGGTTATGTGATACCAACTTATAAAAATATACTGACACAAAGGGACATCAACTAGTTCATGAAACAATGAAGTTACGAATTTATTCTGCTGCAAAAGTTTGCACTTCATTCGTAGGTTTTTCATATGCATATTTTCCGTGGACTATTCGAAGACCACTTGTGTTTTCTATGTAATCTAGCTTTGAAGAAGAGGGTACTGGGTAGTTAAAATGATAGGTTGCCTGTAAAGTAAATTTTATGCTGTCAGGAGCAGAGATTTCAAAGATGTGCAATGCCACTCCCTAAATTGTTTTCAGACTTTTGCTTGTTATTTCCAGTTTTATGGAGTAGTATTTTAACTGGGCAAAGAAAAGGCATTTGAGTAATATATTATAGATTTGGGTCTAAGCAAGACAGTACAAATGCCTGGCATGATTTTCAAGCTGCCGGATCCTGGACTTGACCCATAGTCGGCCATGTGAGAATTCAATGCCTTCACTACCATGCCATCTACTCGCCCCAGGAACTACTTTATTCCTTGTACTTAGCTAAGTACCTAGCCCAATGTAACAGTCAAAAAAATTTCAGTGAGTGAAGGAAATTCCCAATTTTTATGTTTTCATTATATAAACTGACCACATAAACAGTTAGCATTTCAAAGCACTTATGTACAATTTATGAAACATCAAATTAACATGTTCTGAAAGATTATATGGTAATTCTATGAAATATAATAATCTATAATTTAATATTTAATTACAAAATATCTTCATTTTAATATTTAGAGCATTAGCTATATCCATCTAATTAGAATTAATCTTATAAAGTCCTGAATAGTTTTTTCAGTTTAAACATGAAATGATATATGTTTGCATGAATAATGTTGAACTTATTAGAATTGTCAAGGGAAGTAAACATCTTTTCGATCTAAATAAGATACATTACATGTAACTGTAAACAGATGCTAAGAGAAGCCACAAAAAGATAATTGCATTTTGTTATCAATTTGACAATCTTCCCTTCTCTAATTAAGAGAGGAAATAATTCCAAGAGACAATCACCCGAAGTATTAACAGTTCATGCAAATGACTAATTGAAATTATTTAGATATATAATTTACTGCATATCATATTAAACAATCATCACAAATTTGGACAGAACCTAAATATATTTAGGAAAATCACATGTAAAAAGTAAACTATTGGGACCAGCAGATGACATAAAGGTTATGTTACTGGACTCCCACATGGTAGACTGGAGTTTGAACTGGACCTGGCGGCTTGAAACTAACACCAGGCATGTATGCACACGTGCCCAAAATTCTGAGAGGTGAATAGAGGAGAAGGGACTGCAGTATGGCCATCTCTCCTGGGGGTGGTGTCCCACTTTCTGACTGTCTCTCTGGCAAGTACATGTGACCTGTAGCAAAAATCTCTTAAAAAAAAAAAAAAGCATAATATTGTTGGGGACAGCAGGTGGCATAATGGGTATGTTGCTGGACTCCCACATGGCCAACAGCAGTTTGAGTCCCCAACCCAGTGGCTTGAAAATCACACCAGGTATGTGTGCCCCAGATCCCAGGAGGAGGAGAGAAGAGAAGGGGTTGCAGCATGGCCATTCCTGCTAGGGTGTGATCCTCACTTTCCTTCTCATTGTCTCGCTCTCTCTCCAGCATGCACACACCCTTTTGCAAAAACCTCTAAAAAAAAAAAAAACAAGGAAAGCAAAATATCGTTTACTTTTGAAATTTAGGGAAGAAGATCAAGAATTAAGTTGTATAAAAATTGTAAATCCTTTTCCCTAATAATAGAGAAAAGAATAAAATAAGCAGAGCAGAGACGCGGTTCGACACACGTTTCATCAACAAGAACAGAAAGTGACACAAGGACACTGAGCTCATCAGCCAAAGTCGGGGCTGGGAGGAGCACCTCTCCCCCATGCCGCGACGTCCAATTGATTGTTCAGGCCCCTGCGGGGAATGGCTCTGCTCAGAGGAATACAGATGAGAGCTCTCCAGAGTTGAGCTGGTGCAAGGCCCTCCCTCACAGGAAGAGAGAGCTGTGGATCTGAGAATATCGTGAAGTTTGTTATCGCATTCTCTGCCCAAGAAAGCAGAAAGGAGGAAAGGCCCAGCACCTGGAGTAGGTAAATTAAATGGTAACAGTGGGAGGTGGTTAGAGAATAAATTAAAATGATGAGAGAGACCCTGGTAAACAGTGCATAATAGGGATATGAATCACCCGAATTTTAGGAAAATAAACAGTAATTGGAAGAAAACGCAGAACTCTAATGTGAGTTTGATGTTTACAAACCCAGTTGTTTTCCCTCTAGTCTGAGAGTTGGATGCATGAGGAAAAGACTAATAAAAAATAATTGGCACTCTTCTGCCTGGCTGTTCTTTTCGTTTGAGTAAACTAACGGAAAGAAAAAAACAGAAAGTGGGCCAGGAGGTGATAAGTTAAAGAACGCACGGGGACAAAACTGTCAGTGGAGGTGAGTGACTCCGAGGAGCTACGGAGGCGGAGGTGGTCGGACCTTGTGATGTCCCCAGCGGCCTCCAACACACGGTGTTCCTCTCAACGATGTTAACATAAGCACCAGCGAAAATGAGGAAAGTTTGGGATTTCTTCATCTTTTTTGTTTATCTGCAGATGGTTTGACTCCTACGTACCTGCCTCTTCCATACACGATCTAGGCAGCAGAGACACTATGCGAATCCGACCGGGATTTGAACACTCACGCCATTATTAACCAGCTGTCATCCTGCTCAAGTCTAATTGGGAAACTCAGTGTCTATTGATAATCCAAGGATGTCGACACAGCCTCACCCCTGCACAGCTGAACAGAGGTGGTGCTTAGAAGGCCCGACTTAACCTGGCTTACGCTGCCCCGCATAAGCTGTGAGGTATCCTAGGGGCTCATCTGACACAGTTAGGACACACGGTGCGGTCTTATGGCAATAATAGATCCTTCCACTGCTGGAAGCTGTTTAAAGATGATTTGGTATATTTTTCTCTATGCAAAGATCATCATGTGATGCAATAGATAAATACTAGGGAAGGCCAGACAGTGGTGCAGGAGCAGCACGGCATTCTGGGATACTGGCCAACAGGGGGTCCCGGCTGGAGTCCCAAGGCCGCCCTGCACACACGGGGAACAGACAGGTGCCCGGGATCCTAGCGAGTACCACTGGGGGGGACAGAGACATAAAGACCCTGAAGGGTGCTGTCGGTCTCTCTCCTCTTCCTCTCCAGAGGAGTAAATAAATAAACGTAAATAAAATACATGTCTCTAAGGAAGAAGGACACCAAGCAGACAGACTAGGAGCCCCAGGGCCAGTTTCGATGACCAGTCTGCAGAAGCGGCCCACATACGAGTGGGGCTGTTGGACAGCACAGGATCACGGGGTTTGCCTGGCACGCAATTGCAGAAATGCAGCTCCTCTTACATGTTTTCCTGTCTCTCTCAAAGCAATTTCAATAAAGAATCTCAATAAAGTGATTTCAGTAAAGAATTTGTTTCAATTATCACTACTTAGAAAGAATCTATCATCTAAAATAGTCTTAGAAATTTCATGAGTCGTGTACAGAAGCAAATTTTTAAATCCCCAGAAAGAAAATGTTAAGATGTCAAAATTTTTAATTTTTTCCTGGTACACTAATCCCAATATCAAAAATTAGAAATTAGTAGGGACCAGCAGATGGCATAATGGGTATGTTGCTGGACTCCCACATAGTTGACTGCAGTTTGAGTCCCACACCCAGCAGCTTAAAACTCCTACTGGGTACATGTGTGTGCGTGTGTGCCCACGATCCCAGGGAGAATGGAGCAGAAGGGATTGCAGTGTGGCCATTCCTCCGGGGAATGATTTCTCACTTTCTTTCTCTCTCTCTCTCTCTCTCTCTCTCTCTGTCTCTCCAGAAAGTACACATGCCTTACAACAAAAATCTCTCTTAAAAATTAGAAATTAGGAAAAACAAACACATATGTATACATATACACACATATATGTGTTAGGTTGTCAGAAAAGTCATAATGTGTTTTTCTGTACAAAAATGCATCATGGCTTTCTTGACGATCTAATGTGTATGAAGCAAAGTATTATTTTATGTAATTTCTGAATCAAGGAATTAAAAATAGATGTAAATTAAAATGTGACCAGTAACGTACGGGAAAACTGAGGCAATATGAAACAGGTGGACAAGTCCAGATACCAAGGGGGTTAAGTCCCCTGATTAAGTCCCCGGGTTTGAATGCTGCCTCTGGAACTCAAGAACTTAACAGTCTCGAATATATCACCATGCGGCCTGTGACACAGTCTTCACATTTGCAAAATGTGGGTCTTCACAGTACTAGTTTCAGAGTTGTAAAACTTAAATGTGGAATGGCTTCAATTAAATAGCAGTAATGATAATATATTGGTAATAATATTTATACAGTGGTATCGGTACAAGGCTTGTCACAGAGTAAGTGTTCTGTAATTATAAGTAATGTTATTTATTATTGTTATTAATGATCTTAGTAAGATTGACTTCAATTCAGAGAAAGTATACTTGTTATTGACATGAGAAAATGCAATCTTATTCTGAACCAAAGGATAAGAAAGGAGCCTTCGGATTTCAAGATGTGGATGAAGGGAAATGTTTAGATTTGCACTCATTCTGAAGAGGTAGGCAGCTTATTCAGAACTCATTGATTTTTCAGTATTTTATTATGAGTATAACATTAAAGTTTACTGTAAAAGTAGAAGAGTTTCTTATTGTTGCACATTCTTAATCTTATTTTCAATGACTGCATAATAATTATCGGAGGACTATTTTTGGAAATCAAGGTTGTGACCAATTTTATTTTCAAAAAAAATTATAAGTTTATAGAAAATAATGTATTACATTGATATTATCAACTACATTAGATATAGACTAGCAAATCTTCATGATTACTTTTTTCTAAGCCCTGTTTTAGTAAAATGTTGATATTTGTACTTCTCATCCCTATTCTCTAAACTCACAAAGCCTTTTTGTATTTTAATGCATTTTTATGAGAAAAAAGAATTTAGATGTGTTAGTTGTAATTTTCCTTATTTTAAATGTTTATGTAGCTGGTTTTATTTTTGTCATCATTGTATTTTCCTTCAGGTTATTTTTTCCACCCCATTTGTATTACAGTCACCCACTGTATATTTTTTTTTTAAAGATAATTTGTCACTGAATTTGCTCATAAGTTTCACTGAGTCTCAAACATTACTGGGTCACATTTTAACTTACATGTACCTCTATTTTTTAATTCCTTGATTCATATGTTACATGAAACAGTATCTTGCTTTTACTAATTTCAAATTTTTGATTTTGGGGTTAGTATAACATAAAAATATTAAAAACTTTTATGCCTTAGTATTTTCTTTCTGGAGTTTTTTGTACATGAATCATGAAATTTCAAATGCGTTTTTCATAAATCTTCAGTACATGTTATATGCATTGAATCTAATTAATTTACACTTGTTGGATTTTAGTTATGAAATATGCTTACTAAATAATGATGAGTAAAAAGCCTTTCTATATCATTTGAATGTGCGGTAGCTTTTTTCAACGCTATTGTTATTTATAATTTTATTAGTACCTGGCATATTCTAAGCCCTTTGATGTGAGAAATGATGTTAGCATCATTTATTTATTTGGTACCATGCTAGACAGGCAAACGCTCACTTAACGTATGTTGAGTACTAAATAGATGCATATTTTAAGCTTTTAACAGTGTGACTACATTTCTTTTGAATTTTCAAAGTCAGACTGAAAGAATAAAAGATATGGAAAATGATACCAATGGAAATACTGCGTAGCCGCTTCTGAAAGCCATACGAATTAATGCTGAGAACACCTGGACAAGGTTTGTTTTTTTTTGTTTCAAATGGAAGCAATTAAGTAAGGCAGTTTACACAAAATCACAGGCACAGAATAGGAAGTAATAAACATAACAAAATGAGCAACCCCGGGTAACACCAGCTCTGTGATGTAGAGGCCACCTGCGAGGCCTGGGTTTGTGTCCTGAGGTCTGCAGGGCCTCGGCTCACCAGGTGCACGCCCATGACTACGGCCTGGCTGCAGCCGGGGGTGAATCACAGCGTGGAGACCCGGGGGAGGGGCTCCCTCGCTCTTCTGCCCTCGCTCCCTTCCTCTCTGTATTCCTCAAGGAATAACAAGCGAACAAATAAATAATATACAGAGGGTTGTTTTTTGTGTCTTTCTTTCCTTTTCACATAAATTTGATAAAAAGGAAATTTTTACTTTTAGTATTTCCGTATATCACCTTTAGATAACTCACTTTTTTTTTTTTAAGAGAGCTATTTGCTATAGGGCCTGTGCACACACCAGAGAGACAGAAACGGTAAGAGAGAAATCATCCCCCAGGGGATGGCCACACCATCCCTTCTCCTCCAGTCTCCTCTCAGGATTTTGGGCATGTGCACACACGTGCTGGCATGAATTTTAAGCCACCGGGTCTGGGACTCAAACCTCCATACATGGGAATTCAGTGACGTAACCATTATGCCATCTGCTGGTCCCAGGTGACTCACTTTTAAATCAAATATTAAAATGACTCTTTGCTCTATATCCTTTTTTCTAGAATTACTTATTTAATTTTATTTATTCTTCTTCTTTAATTTGACTAGAGAGACAAACAGAGAGGGAAAGCAGGCCACCAGGTCTGAGACTTGAACTATGGTCAGCTATGGGGGAGTCCGGCACCTTTACCACCAAATCTCCTCCTGGCCCTGTGTTGCATATCTTAATAAAATCTGGAGATTCGTATACTCCAGAGACGGCCACGGTTCCAGAAATGCACGGTCTATTACATACTTGAGAGGGAATATGCTAGGACATTTTAAGCGAGCCACCACCATGGGAAGCCAGTGAAACAATACATTTCTACTCCCCGAAACGGACTTGTAATTACAACGCCCCGCTGGCAGTGAAAGCTGGGCTGGCATGGTTCCTTTCTTTGCTTAGTCCTGCAGTCTCTTACGGGAATTTCGATTTCCTCCTTAAATAAGAGGTGGGAGGGGGAGGGATTGGGGAATGTGGCACTGTCCCTGAGTGGTCTCTGTCTGGGGTCAGGATGCCAAGTCACAGCCACCACAGCTTACTTCGGTCCTGAGTTTTCTTTGTCAGAAACTGTGGATTATTCCATAATGCATGTGTATGCTATTTGCACTTCAGTACATTTTTCTAAGAACCTTTACATTGCAGTATTTATTCCATAGGTTTCCATAGGACGGTTTTACTGGCCTGATAACAGACAGGTTGTAGCATAGTGGTAATGTTTTCGGTGCTAATACTGTGTTCGTATTCCTTTATGTGTACCTCCTGCGTGCATTTTTTACTGGTGACTGTATCACTTATATTCGTATATCCAAAGCCAATCCCTCCCGCCCCCATTTAAAACAATGATTCTACAGAACTCTTGGAGTGGGAACCGCCTCGCCACTGCTGACAGAGCCCCCATTTAAAACAATGATTCTACAGAACTATTGGAGAGGCTCCATGAGTGGGAACCGCCTCGCCACTGCTGACAGTGCTAACCGAAAGAGAAGAAAGCTGGTTCTGGAGCCGCGCAGGAATCCGCAGTGGCTCTACACACTCACCAAGCGGTAGGCAGAAACCGGGGCACCTATGCCCTACAGGCGTCTCTTACCACGGGAACGAGCGGAGCACCCACCAAACGGTGTTGGCGTCCCATCCGCCTAGTAAACCTCTGGAGTTCATATAATTGACAAAACTCGATTTGCATCCAGAACACAAGTGAGAGACCCTGGGAGATGGCAGAAGAGCAAAGACCTGGATAGGTAAGCTGAGCGCACAGGGCTGGTGGAGCGGCAGCCGAGGAAGACCAGGGCTCGGCTCTGTGGTCAGCCTGCTCGCCGAGGTCAGCCTGCTCGCCGAGGGCACGTGTGTCTGTGACCTTGGGCCCCGGAAAGGCCTGGGAACCGGAAAGGAGGACATCTTCATGTGACACCCCCTGACGGTGCTTGTCTTTCTCCCTCAACCCCCTCCAAAAAACTAAGCAAACCTATCTAAAAGTATCAAAATGTCTCAATTTGGGGGCCAGCTGACAGTGTAGCAGTGATGTCACTGGACTCCCACGTGGCTGACCGTAGTTCGAGTCCCAAACCTGGTGGCTTGAAATTCACGCTGGCCATGTGTGCGTGCATGCCCAAGATCCAGGAGGAGAACGGAGGAGAAGGGGTTGCACCATGGCCAATCCTCCTGGAGGGGGATTTCTCACTTTCCTTCACTGTCTCAGTCTCGCTTGCTCTCTCTGGTCAACACATGTACCCTGAGGTAAAAAATGCTATGAAAAAAAAGTCTCCATTTTCATTTGAATGTGGAATACTTTTGTTTTCATCTACCCCTTCAGGGCAAAGCTAGCAATGAAGCGCGTGATCTCCGTGTTGAAGGCATACCGAGCATACTTGTTCTGCTCAGCACTAATGAGGACACTGGCAGAAGCATGCCTTGGGTTCCCCCT
>NW_006160006.1:4777389-4781680 GCF_000334495.1 Tupaia belangeri chinensis | reverse complement strand
GGGATTACTTTTATTTGTTAAGTGGCTCACGGGACGGTCTTGATCGCCAGGCAAACTAGTTTCTGAGAGCCTAAACGTGGCTGAGACAATGCCCTACTATTCCTACTTTCACTGCATGCCCTTACTCATGGTATCATTTTTTTCTTAAGATTTTATTTAACTTTATTTACTTATTTAATTTTGACCAGAGAGGGATAGAGGGAAGGGGCAGAGGAAGGGAGAAAGTGAGAAAGCAATCCGCCAGGAGGTCTGGGACTCGAACTGTGGTCAGCCATGTGGGAGTCCAGTGGCCCTTAACCACCACGCCCCCTGCCAGCCCCCTAATTGACTTTTGCCCTACTAATGTGATGGGTATTTGTATGAATACTAAGGAGGAGTCTATGTAACTTTGTCATGCCTTACTCTTTCCTAGAACACACACGGCTGGTTTTCTAGCAATGATTAGCATGGATATGCGTTAATAGATAAAGATACGGAAAGTCAGAGTATCGTTTGGGAGACAGCGTGGTCCCACAGGCTTGATGATGCTCCAGAACACTCCCGAGGACTTACACTGCTAATGGGACTCTGATATTTCCAGAATATTTCTGTCTTCCAGACTTTCTATGATTAGTTCTGATCCTAGTAGGAATGTTTATCAATGGAAGGGATTTGTTCTCGAGACAATGGGTGCTACTCGTGGACAGTGGCAGAGGTCACCACGGGGCGGGTGGAGCGGCAGCCGAGGAAGACCAGGGCTCGGCTCTGTGGTCAGCCTGCTCGCCGAGGTCAGCCTGCTCGCCGAGGGCACGTGTGTCTGTGACCTTGGGCCCCGGAAAGGCCTGGGAACCGGAAAGGAGGACATCTTCATGTGACACCCCCTGACGGTGCTTGTCTTTCTCCCTCAACCCCCTCCAAAAAACTAAGCAAACCTATCTAAAAGTATCAAAATGTCTCAATTTGGGGGCCAGCTGACAGTGTAGCAGTGATGTCACTGGACTCCCACGTGGCTGACCGTAGTTCGAGTCCCAAACCTGGTGGCTTGAAACTCACGCTGGCCATGTGTGCGTGCATGCCCAAGATCCAGGAGGAGAATGGAGGAGAAGGGGTTGCACCATGGCCAATCCTCCTGGAGGGGGATTTCTCACTTTCCTTCACTGTCTCAGTCTCGCTTGCTCTCTCTGGTCAACACATGTACCCTGAGGTAAAAAATGCTATGAAAAAAAAGTCTCCATTTTCATTTGAATGTGGAATACTTTTGTTTTCATCTACCCCTTCAGGGCAAAGCTAGCAATGAAGCGCGTGATCTCCGTGTTGAAGGCATACCGAGCATACTTGTTCTGCTCAGCACTAATGAGGACACTGGCAGAAGTCTGCCTTGGGTTCCCCCTGCCAGTCTGGTTGCAGGTGCATCTTCATCTGTCGCATCCCATGGCAAGCTGTGGACCGGGCCCCTCTCTAGTCAGTGTTAGGATTACTTTTATGTGTTAAGTGGCTCACGGGACGGTCTTGATCGCCAGGCAAACTAGTTTCTGAGAGCCTAAACGTGGCTGAGACAATGCCCTACTATTCCTACTTTCACTGCATGCCCTTACTCATGGTATCATTTTTTTCTTAAGATTTTATTTAACTTTATTTACTTATTTAATTTTGACCAGAGAGGGATAGAGGGAAGGGGCAGAGGAAGGGAGAAAGTGAGAAAGCAATCCGCCAGGAGGTCTGGGACTCGAACTGTGGTCAGCCATGTGGGAGTCCAGTGGCCCTTAACCACCACGCCCCCTGCCAGCCCCCTAATTGACTTTTGCCCTACTAATGTGATGGGTATTTGTATGAATACTAAGGAGGAGTCTATGTAACTTTGTCATGCCTTACTCTTTCCTAGAACACACACGGCTGGTTTTCTAGCAATGATTAGCATGGATATGCGTTAATAGATAAAGATACGGAAAGTCAGAGTATCGTTTGGGAGACAGCGTGGTCCCACAGGCTTGATGATGCTCCAGAACACTCCCGAGGACTTACACTGCTAATGGGACTCTGATATTTCCAGAATATTTCTGTCTTCCAGACTTTCTATGATTAGTTCTGATCCTAGTAGGAATGTTTATCAATGGAAGGGATTTGTTCTCGAGACAATGGGTGCTACTCGTGGACAGTGGCAGAGGTCAGGGTCCAATCGCCCGGTGGTTAACCTCACCAGGGCCTTTCGTGATGTTTCTGCACTTACCGTCATTTCCGTAGATTAGGAGAAGGGAGACTGGGATGATAAGCCGCCTTTTACCCCACTTTTGCTGATGTATAAACTGCGGCATGACCGTACAGTAATAGACCCACTAGCATATTCTCCAAGTAGCTTAATTACAATAATAGTAGAAAGAGAATGAGGAGCACCAATAATATTTCTCCTCTAACTGTCATATACCAGAATGTGCAAGGACCATTATCTGGAACACTTCGTTTTATTTGCCATATTTCTTTTATGCATTTCTTATCATGTTGAGTTTCTTCTCGGCTTTCTGTGTCACGTTAAAGTTAAATGACAGGCAGGCTAGTAAGGAGGTCAGGCAGTGACTTGGAATGCACATCCTCCTGAGCGAGATCACTGTGAGGGACCGATCGGGACTGCAATGGGGGTGGTACATTTAGTCTTACTTCCCAGCCTTGTTACAAGGCATGGGTTTTGTATCATACTTAGATTATTATAATGTTAGTCACAAAAATGAGTCACTGAATATTGAGTGCCTAAAAAACATACTTTTAAGAAATATATGAACTTCTATTGCATGTTGCTTAACCTTCACGTTCAAAATAAACTCACTGATTTCTAAATAATGTTACAGCATTAAGATAATTTAGAACAAATTTCTGGGAACAGAACTTCAATTTAAATACTTCATTTTTTAAAAAGTTCATGCTTTTTAAAAATCAAACTCAGTTGCGATGAGTTGAAGTCTAGTTTTTCACTTACTTTTCCAAATCTGTTTCAAAGGTACTGTTCCAGAACTACAATTTCTTGGTGGCCACATATATGTTGTTTTCTTGTATTCTCATATGTTGCCATTCTTCTGTTTGACAGGGTATCGTTGACCTTTATGTCTGGAAAATGATACTTTCCGCTGGAAAATGACACTTTCCATTCATTTAGTCTCTCAAGCTACAACAGTGAGGAGCTGCTCAACACGAGCCTTTGAAGAATGTGCCCCCTGGCTGTACAGACAGGTGGACATGGGTCCTGTCCTGAAGGGGTTCAGCTCAGAAGCAGCTCAGGTCCAGAGAGTACGGTTTCCATAAGCTTAAGTGATCTGAACTGAGCCTTGGATAAAATATCTTTGCAAGTGGTATAGGCAATCTTCCTCCATTAAAAAAAAAAAAATCCTTCTCATAGCTGATGCAAGTTTTTCACATTTGACAATTCCTTTGGCATGTTTCAAAAGTATTATGAATTTAATTCAGCTGTCATCACGATAAAGTTGAAAATACAGAAATGACGAGTTGGTGAAACCGTCACGGTCTCCTCACGTGGCATATCGTGTGCATCCCTAAGCAGATCAATGTGCTTTGTGCCCATTTTCACTGTCTCAGACGCAGATATTTTCTCTTTACTTTTCAACCAAATGAACTGCAATTTATTCACTATTACTGCAACCTGACAATGTTTTTTTACCCTAATTCTGATGACAGCCAGTTAACCCAGTATAAGGAAGAGGGGAAATAATATGCGCCTCTGAAGTCGACGTTCCTGCTCCTCAAACCTCCTCTTCCTGGAGTCCTGAGTGCAGGGTGCTGCCAGGGGCCAGCCTTCACCCGCTTAGGCCCAAGGTCTTTCTCCTTCCGGCTTTTCAGACTGCTGCCTCTCGATGCCTCACGTTATAGTCCTCAGGAAACTCGTCTTTGTGAGCACTTACGCTGCTGTCTGGATGAGGTCACACTGAGCGATATGAAGAGAGAGGTTTGCTCTGACCACGGAAGGCTCTGGAGAGCCAGCTCATCTCCGCTGCCTGTGGGACCGGCCACGGTGTGCTGTGAGTGGCTCCCAGATACACTGTTTGCTGACTGGTTCTTTTGTATCCCTCACTCTTACATGAGTCTTATTCCAAATAGGGTTTTTTGCACACAAATTCATGCTCCGTAGTGTGTTTTCTTGGAAACACAATCTTAGACATCAAAACAGGCCCTGAAGTGCACCACAAGCTCCTGTTACGGTGGCAGGTGGGATTCTGGCGGCGTGTTGTACTCCTGACTCCACACACGGGACGCTTGGTGAGCTGGACTCCACAGAGCTGGGCAGGCATGGTCCGCAGGGCGAACCAGG